>NC_056552.1:16968776-17284054 GCF_910596095.1 Thunnus maccoyii | reverse complement strand
CCTCTGTTTCCCAGAGGATCTACACTCTGTGCTAGCATAAACATAAGAGTTAATTCAAGACAAAGTGGAGAGTTGACATTAGCGGTAGCATGACTGAACATACACAGAAAAGAGAAAAACCTTCAAGGAGAGCCAAAGAAATGCAGCACAGTTCAGAAACACCTCAGCAGTGTGCTCTAAGAATCACATTTTGAAGTCTATCACTCTAAATGTTGCTTATCAATTCAACAGGAACCTCTCTCCATGTTTCTATTGTGCTGCCAGGTTAAGCTCTGCTAAAGCTCCACTCCTTGCTCTGATTCTGTGAGCTGACCTGTTCATTCACACACTGGATGGTGGTAATGGACGCTCCTTTGTGGTCCCTGATGACACGAATAGTCGCTCCATTCACAGGGCTGCTGATGGCTACCAGACCATTCTTCCCCGCTGAAAGGATCACATGACCTGCAGGAGGGGATGGGAGGGGAGGGGGGCAAAGTGGGGCCCGAAAAAAAAGTTCATTACAACATTTTATCAATGCAAGTAAGACATTTACTGTAAGTTCAGTGGATGGAAGGGTTGTGTGGACAGTTCAAGGTTCTTCCTCACCGTCGGCAGAGTACTGGACAGCAGTGACAGACACATGATGAGGATGTAGCTTCATCTCCATTTCTGAAGAGGAAAGCCGGAAGATCCGCAGGGTCCCGTCGCTGTATCCTGCAGCCACGCATGCACTCTCCTTACTCGAGGCAGGGCTCCAGCACACACAGCTGCAGGACTGACCAACAGAGACATACAAACTTTGAAGTTCATACAGGGTTCACACTGATGTTCAAGATGGAAAAATGTTATCCCTTATTGGATCGTTGATGGTTTTTAGCTTGAATAATTCCAAAAGCACTTTTATATTATTTTAAATTGCTTAACGTGATACATATTTGAATCAAGTTGTACAATACAGTCTGCTATATTTGTAAAATTTTCGATATTCTGGTATTCATTTCTATGATATTTCATAGAGACGGTAATTAGAGTTGTGGTTTGGTGCTTGAAATCAAATCTGTTTATTCCCGTGTATTGCCTCACCTGGTTAAGCACCTGGAACTGCACGACTAGTTCGTTGCTGGGGGCCGACCACACCCGCACACTGCCGTCCTCGCTGCAGGTGGTTAAGTGGCTCTCATCAGGGCTAAACACCACATCATTAACCTGGACGACAGAGAGGAGCACACACAGAGAATGAAGTTGTGTGTGTGTTTGAGACATACTGCAACATTTTCCCCTACGTTTCGCCAGGGCTACGTAACCGGTCAGTCTGGATAATCATGTTAGTATTAGCAGCGCTCCCCTAGCCTCTGAGGAACAGAGCTTTCTCCATCACGTTAGATAACTTTCATCTGGCATTTTTTTCAGGGTTGCTACAGTCTCCTGCTGCACCCAGACCCACCCTTTCTTTTACTTTTTTAAAGTGTGAAAACATGCTTTGTCTCTTGACTTGATCAACAATCAATGCAACTGAAATAGATATGATAGATAGATATATATGTCTAAAATAACATGTTGATAATAATTAATTAGGAAGTCTTTATTCCTGAAGCAGGGTTTTCCACAGTCTATAAGCCCTAATGGCAAAAACACATTTAATTGATTTGAGTAGGCCCTTGAGTTTGATAAAGAAACCAATTAAATGGTGAAAGGCAGCATTTTTACAGTATTAAAGTAGCTTCATAATCAAATGTTTTTTTATTTCTTCAAGGTGTGCCGAGTTTGTTTTGTCTTCCTGCTGAAAACAGAAAATTTGTAGGTGTTATTTAACTTTTCCTGCTGTTTCTTTGCCTTAATTTAATTTAAAATAGTTCAAATGCTTGGTCCTGAACAGCTGCTTCCAAATAGGAAATACTTCTCTTCTGTGGGTGTTGCTTTTGATGTGTGATTGACAGGTCAGTAATATACCTTCACACTGCACACATATCACATCAGTAGGAAAAGCAGATGTAACTAATCACATTAATGATGTCTCTGGGTCATCTTAATGTGTCTGTGATCAGCATGCACAGTATCAACAGGGTTATCTGCAGTGTATTATGGTGGAGGTGGGCTGCCTCACTTGAATTGAGGACCATTTCTGATAATGTGAGAAAAAAAAAAGAAAGAAAAATTCATTCAAAGTTCAGTAAAGAGAAAAAAAACCTTAATCAAATCAATATTTGCTGCGACCAAGCTGTTCAAATAGTGCCAGTTGTCCTCAGTACACCTGCACACAGTTTTTAAAGGTACTGGGCAGGTGGGTTGTTCCAAGCATTCTGGAGAATTTGCCACAGTTCTTCTGTGAATTTAAGCTGTCTCATTTCTTCTGTCTCTTCATGTAATCCCAGACTGACTCCATGATGTTGAGATCAGGGCTCTGTGGGGGCCAAGCCATCTGTTGCAGGACTCCTTGTTCTTCTTGTCACTGAAAATAGTTCTTTATGTCTCTGGCTGTATGTTTGGGGTCGTTGTCATGCTGCAGAATGAATTTGGAACCATTCAGCCACCTCTCTGAATGTATTGTGTTATGGATATGAATCTACACATCTAAAGTGCCTAAAACTTTTACACAGTACTGTGTATACATACATACATATGTTAAGTCCTCCAGGAAGAAGCTCTATTAATGAGTTGAATGGAAGGCGAACTTGACAATCTCTGTAGTGCTGTACAGAGCTTTTTAAGAAAAAGCTCTACATTTGGCTAGATATTTCATCATGAAAATGTAAAGCATTTTTCTCAAAATGAGGAGGAATATACTGTGTATGCAGGTAAGATTTCAGCCAAACTGGGCTTTGTAAACAAGATTTAATGCAGGATGTAGAAGCTTTTTTTATTTTTGGGCATTTTGTGGAACCAAGCAACAGATGTTTTCCCAAATAAACTAAAATGAAAAATGAATTGGCAGTGATACAAAATTTGCAAATATAGCCGTAGCTTTTGGCAGACATGTAACCATGGTTACATGTGTAACCTGCCATGAGCATGAGCAGATGATGCCATCAATCCATGAGGGCTAAACTCAGTCAGGATGTGTTTTCAAAGTTTCCCTAATTTAAAAAGACGACTTGCAATTTTGACATCATCAATGAACAACACACTTATCTCCGAGTATCAAGCTCTATGATCCAGAACCTTGCAGAGACACAGAATGTGCATATGGTTATTTTTCACTTCCCCAATCTAAAATTTGTACCTTGCTCTTGTGCCCGCTGACCAGCCTGATGCTGCTGCTGTCTGACCAGTTGATGTACCAGAGGGTTCCCGCTGTAGTGCCAACAATGCCCATGTCCATTGTGTTATCAAAAGCTGCGCTGACCGTTGTCCCGTCCAACATTATCTCTTGCTCCAACACAACCATGGTCCCACTAAAGGACAGACACAGGCGACCAGAAATAAAGAGCTCATTATTAAACAGAGACATGGCCACTTGAGGATGAGAGTGTAGCACATTCAACATTATTCATTCCTCTCATCCTTCTCATGTACATTTCCAGGTCTATATTTATATTCTGGGGTTCTACTAGAATATCTTTGCATGAATTACAGTTCAAAACCTCCCTCAGCCCCGTTTTAGCTTCTGTCTCTTTGAGACCCCCTTCCCGATGAGCCTTCCTCCAGCTCCAGAGGCTACGTAAACAAACAGTAGTAGTAGGATTTCACTTTTTTTCTCGTTATTTACTCAAAATGTCAATTTCTCAAATACATCCATACATGTTAAAGCCCAAATCAGATTTGAAATATGCCAGTGGACAACGCAAACAACTTGTGGAACAACCTTAGCAACAAAGGCTATAGAACGGACGTCTGTTTGTGGGCACATGCAAACGATCACACATCATTACAAGGAGGAAGTAGAGGTAATTTTACGAACTAATCGTTCAGAGCAGGTTGAGGATTTCAACTTTCAGGTAGCATTTTTACATATGTTCACCTCAGGTTTTGGAACATGTTTAACATAGACATCCGATATCATGACAGTATAACAATAACAGAAAAGCATAAAGAGCATATGTCCCCTTTAAATGTATCATTATTATAAACCGGAAGAAATAAATCTTGTTCAGATATAAGAAACTATCAAATATCACAGTGACATCACTTCTTTAAACTTACCTTAAAAGACTGGCTCTTATGTTATTTGATGTCCTTCTTTTTAATTATTTTTCTGTATCTCTATGTGTCTATTAATAGAGACTTGTGGGAGGTGTATAACTCCCACTTCCTATGAGTCTTTAATATCCAGTATGCACACTGTCATACATGAGAAGGAATCAAAGTGTAGCTTACAACTCAATAATATCACGATGCAGACCCATGATAACTATGGTATAAAATACAGGTGATTCTGAAATATGCAATGTTGCAAGACAGTTCAATTATATGCAGTGGATAAAAACTTAAATGTATGAAAAGCAGAAGTCATAAATTCACTATACCTATTTACTACATGCTTTCCCTTTTGCAGAATTTTATAGAAATGAAAGTGATCAAGTGTGTTCCTCTGTGTATCATGATTAAGGATGGCATATATGTATACATCACATAAAATCATTTTAAAAAGAGGTTACTGCCTAGATAAAAAAACGGGAAGGATCATTAGAAAACGAGCTACAAACCTGTCTTCTACACTGGAGACCTTCCCCTGAGGCTTCACACCCTGTACAGCTTCTACCTCCCACAGTCGCAACCAGCGGGTGTTGCTGCCTGTCAACAGACGGTTCCCTCGACACAGCAGCACTCCTACATCAAGAAACCATATTGATCCAGTTACCATTAGTAGAAACCCAGGACCAAAATATATGCAAGTCACATGACAACAATATTTTAGTTTATTTTACTAATTGCACTAAAAAGTATATAGGAAGCCTTTCTGTACCAATCTCCCCCTCATCAGCTTCCCAGGTCATGAGGCAGCGCTGTGTCTCAATGTCCCAGACACAAACGTGTCCTCGATTGGTGGCGGTGAACAGAAAGGAGTCCATGTGGTGGCACAGAGCTGTCAGCTCCACATCACCCACCTCTGCTGGTGCTCTCACCCTCTGGACCTGCAATGGTGAAGGAGTGGTCAGTCCTTAAATAGTAAAGCAAATGCAACTAAAATCTTTACCCGATCAAAAAGTAATGCAGTTTCGATGTACTAATGTACTTTAAATATTGTAACCTGAGACTATTTCCTTTTTAAACAAACAATGAATATTCATGTCTGGTTGAGTATTTATTTTTTGTAGCATGACTGGCAGCAACAAATATGACAAGAAACTCATGTAAATCCCATGTGTTTTCATTTTGCCTTTGTTAGACTGTTTGACAGTCTAGAGTGACAGAAACATGGGGAGAGAGAGCCTGTCATCCCCCTCTGTCCCTCACTCAAAGCGGAGTTACTTATTATAGTATTTTTATTTTGTGCCAGTGAACAAAATGAGTCTTCAAACTACACATACTGCGCTTGATAATTCGTTCTTGATCTTGAAAACAACAGGACTGAGAATCTACAGTCATGCTAGTGACTAGATTAGCTAAATGCTAACATCAGCATGCTAACATGCCCACAATGACAACCCTAACATGCTGATAATGTTTACCATGTTCACAGTCATAGTTTATCATGTTAGTATGCTAACATTTGCTAGTTAGCAATGAGCACACAGTTCAGTTGAGGATGATGGGAATGTCAACAGTTTTGTCAGTATTGTTGTCCCCAAAGTTATTACAATTCATCCTGAGGGAGACATGGATTTGTGTACCAAATTTCACAGCCATCCATCCAATAGTTGTTGAGACGTTTATCTCAAAAACACAAATGTGAACCTAGGATTCATCCTCTGGGGATCAGGAATGTCTACCCATCTAATACACCGACACTGCGATCCCTAGAACCAGGCTGCTATCATGGTTCAAAACAAAACAGTATGAATTCAACATCCACTTAAGTTGGAGCTTTTGGCTACATCATATGTTTTAAGCCAACATAAACAAGAAGTCATAGAGGTGTTCACAATTAGGCCTGATTATTTTCATTATCGATGAATCTGTCGACTATTTTCTCTATTAATCGATTAGTCGTTTGGTCTTTAAAATGTCAAAAAATGTCGATCACTGTTTCCCAAAGCCCAAAGTGTGACCTCAAATGTTTTGTTTTGTTCCGACCTACAGTCCAAAACCCAAAGATAAACTAAACGATTAATCAACTAATTGTTGCAACTCGGAATCATGAAAAGTTTGAACACCTAAATTTGCAACTAAAAAAGAGTAAGTGGACATTGAGCTGAGTTCTTCTAAGTTCAGTGATTATTTTCTGAAATAATAAGTGTGTTTTTCTCTGGTCATTTACCTTGAGGTCTACATCCAGCCCATGGCTGTGCATGAGGCAGAAGTAAACCCCTTGGCTGCCAACGCAGGCCAGCTGGCTGGCTGCTGAGGGGCTGAAGGCTGCGTCATGGATCGGCCCTGACAAACTCACACTGGACAGCATCTGGAAGGTCTTGCTGCTCCAGAGCGCCACCTCTGGGTCAGTGAAGTCTCCTACAGGGTTTTGAGGGAGAAAAAAAAAACAGTGGTCAAAGTTTAACTTAAGAGAAAAATACTAATGACTGATGGTTACAATACTACTGCACAGGAACATGTTTTTGATATTTTACTGACCAACAGAGAGGAAGAAGCGATCATCCCGGGAGAAAGCGAGACTCTGCACTGCCCCTCTGTGGTAGGAGATGGTCTTACGACAAGCTCCAGTCTGGACATCCCAAATGCAAATGAGGCTCCTGCTACCATTACTGCCGCCTGCTGCCGATGCCACTGTCTGGATAAGAGGTAACAAAGACACAGAGCACCATTCACCTTCATTGATAATTCTAACACGAACAACACAAAGTTGGTTAATAAAACCAAGATTTCTGACAGTTACCAATTATCATAACTCTCAGTAGTAGTAGCACCATGATTTTAAGAACAAACAGAGCAAAAACAACCATGCTCAAGCAGCAGCTTGAATCGCATGATATTATCTAACAGGACCCATGCTGAACAAGAGAAGTCTCCTGAATTGTTCCTAGAGATGATTCACAGATGTTTGATCCAATAGCTTTTTAACACACTATGTTGGACAAAGACGTTAATTTTAATGGAAGCAGTTTCTTTAATACTTTGATTAAGCAGCCTTGTGAATTTCCTTTAGCAATTTATATTTCTTTGTGCTGATTTTCATAATTGTATGAAGCATAGCAAGTGTTTTCAAAGCCTCTCACTTGAACATCTGTTCTAAGAAAAGACTGACTGCTGGCACCCATGAGCCATGACATGTGCTAAGCACAAAGACCTCACACAGCAATGACTAACCAAACAGTACAATCAAGTGTAAAAATGCATCCACCCACTGATCAGACGTGCACTCTGGTCTCCTGGTAAGAAGGCAGTAAGTGGACTTAAGGATGTTACTTTCCCCAGAGTTCATTTTCTCGCTGAGGCACCTATCCCCTGCAGAGACTAAGCAACCAGCTGAAATACCTGAGTTCTTCCCCCACTGAGCTGACCAGTTGAGGCCGGTTCAGTCTATTTTGATTTAGTAACGGAGCATTTGCTCACCATCTGCTGTAAAACTTCCATATAGTGTCAGATGTTCACAATCAGGGCCATGGTCAGAATTTTAGAAATACAGAGGTCATGAGTCTAGCCCCGCTAGACTGGGGTACTGGTTCAGGGGTTCAGGGTTTCGGGGATTCGAGATGATGCCAACCTTTGTTCACAACACACCATACAGCAGTTTTAGCAATTCATCACTTTAATTTAACATTTTAAGAAATAGAGAAAATACGGATTACATGACCTCACTGTACTAAATGGTAGCTACGGGCCTGTTCACAATATATGTTTTATATACGTTTGGTGATGCGGTGATTTTAGATGGTGAAATCAATGTATTTTGCTAAAAATTAGAAACCTGTCCAGTACAGTAAAAAATGAGTGAACTAATGTGCTTTTAGACCAATAAAAATTCAACCTTGAGGTTGAACATTTTGCAGTTAACTGCAATTTCAGACATCCATAGGCATGTATTAACAGAAAAATAAAAAAATAAAAAAATCAAGGTAGATGATCATGCTACTGTAATAAAATTCTCACACTAAGGATGTTTTATCTTTTAATTTTCAGTGGATGAACAGATTGGCCTATCAGTCACTGAAGGTCTCACCATGGTGAGCCTTTTTTCCAAAATCAACTCAGAATGTACTGTGAGTGGGCACAATGGGTCAGGCTGCTTTTCCCAGAAGACTGAGAGCACTAATATAGTTTGTCCAACACCTAAACCAGTGCCTGACTATCAGTCTAGCTTAACAATTTTATATTCAATGTGACCTACATCCCCAGCTGCACACTCACTGTTTAAAATGATAACCGCAATGCTCAAAACTGTCAGGAAGACAAAACCAGAGTAGAGAGCTCTTTGTCATTACTGTCCTACATTCTGCGTTTTAATTAGTTGTTATATAACTGTGAAGTCTCGAGCTGAGAGAGGTACCTGTGCATCATTAGTGACTGCAAGACAAGAGATCTCCTCACTGTGGCCCTGTAAGTGTCTCTGACTTCCTGTATGAAGATACTCCACCACCACCACACAGCCGCACGAGTACGCAAATAAACCTGCAACAGGAATTATTACAGGATAAGTCAAAACAATCACCAGTCTTTCTTCTGCGTAAATTTAGTCAGTTTTCAGAGTTTGAAGTTTAATTTCATTTGTTCATTGGTCATAGCTATAGTTCAGATCTAAACTTTAACATGAATTTTTAATATGAATTAAAGAAGTCACTGAAAACTATTGTAGCTGTTAAACTCCTTTTTATATGTACATAATTTCTCATGAGAGCCTCAAGTTGTGAAATCAGGTGTTATGTTTACACCAGCATTTCCTGCTAATTCTTGTATCTCCTCTCTTTATAGTTTTGTGGACACTTTGTAAATGCAATTTTTAACTCATGAAACATTTTCTACTGAATACATTCATACTACACTTCCCACGTCAACTAAGCACTTGGATTTAACAGCCAACATTTTACACTTAAACTGCTCTAAAACAACACTTTCACACAGTTTTTATTTTACTTTTGCTTATTATGCAGTATATTAATGATAACCTTGGTCAGGGCTCCACACCATGTTGCCACGCCCATTGCCATTGTAGCCAATCACTGCTTTCAGCTTTATGCCCTCTTCTCCTGGTTGTGGAGTCACAGCAGCCTGGATTGGAGAAAATATTAAGACTGAACAGCAAAGACACTAATATATATCACATGGCTACAGTCTATCAGTCTACCTGATGTTCTTTACCTGATCAAGAATAGAGGTCTTAAAACGTGGGAAAAAGTGCCTGTAACAATCTGGACGTACTGGCGTCTTCCCTTTAAACTCTACTAAATGACACAGATTACACAGAAATATACAGCAAGTTATTTATAAAACTCCAAATCTGCCATTAAAAAAACAGGTCAGCTTCTTAATAAGGCAGCAGGGGACTTGCCAGTGTCCAAATGACTGGTGTTCTGGGGAGAGGCATTGACCAGCTCTGTGACTTTAAGGAAGGACGTGGCAGGTCTGGGGTTAGAGGAAGAAGCTGGACCAGTGGCTGGGACGGGCACGGTTGTGATGGTTGGGGTGTCATCACAAAGAGACAAGGAGCCCAAAGCTAAAAGAGGGAGACAGGAGAGAAAATATGACTGATTTAAACTTAATAGTCAAGTCCCTGCGTCCACTCAACACCTCTGTTTTAGCCATTACCACCAGATACACTAGTGTTGCACATAACTCTTGGTGTTGCTAAGCAACTAGTGAAATGTGAATGTTAAAATATTCTTGGATGCACCCAGATCTGAAATAATTCAGCTGGAAGCATCATTAAGCAGCATCTGGGTAAACAGTCACATCACAGTATTTGCTGACTGTTATTGTGCTTCCACAGTCAGCACTACAATTAAAAAGTCATTAGAAGTCCATTTATTTTCCATTGGCCTGACCAACCAGGTAAACTCCACCAACATGTGGAGGTTCAAGACGCCAGGAGCAGCAGCTGGCGACAGCTAAAGATTTTGCAATAATCTTAAAAGTTCAGTTTCTATGCTGCCTTGTTCCTTCACCAATGAGTTTAATTCTTATACAGTTACACCTAACTACTGTATAGGTGTAAATTTACTTCTTAGCTAAAGTACTACTAACTCGGTAGTCATTGCAAAGTGATGAACACCAAGGCAGATTTGTGTAAATGCATCTTTTTTTTCTCAAGAATCACCCACAATTGTCAGAGTAACGCAAACCCTGAACAAATTGCTCACACTGTGCACAAAGTCATTGAGTTTAGTCAGCTTACCAAAACAATAACAATAGGTGTGATGTGTTGGAGGGAAATTCAAAATTGGCACAGAAAGCTCTTACCACCCTGCTCAACTTGGTCCATGGTGCTGACATCCAGTCGTGGTGGAGGTGAGGTGGGGAGGGGCGCTGTCTGTCGAGGCATCCCATTGGACAACTGAACTCCATGCACCTCAGCCTCAGGTAGAGCTGTTGAGTCAAAAAACAAAACATTTGAAATTGGTAATAATGAAATGTCTAACAGGTACAAATTTTAGTATGCTAGTATGACAAAAAACACAAAATGAGTTTACCTGATTTGGCAGCAGAGGAGTAGCTTACTCTGAGACGTGAACTGCAGGTAAAGACAGAGTATATCAAACATTTACCGATAAAACTTGAAAGTGTAACACACACACATTTATAACAAGATTCAAACATTCAAAAGGGTTTAGTACCAGCTGTCAGTTAAAGACCCAACAGGGTTTGCAGGGTTTGCCAGGAAGTCCCACAAGAAGATGGCGTCGCCCACTGAGACTACGCCGAGTTGGTCAGGGGTGAAGCTCACCTGGCGGATGGGCTGACTGTGGCCTATAAACATCTGGGACACAAAAACACATTTGCGTTACTACTGACTCAATATTATATACTATAATATTGATAATAGAGGAGAAGACAGCATAACATTTTAACCATAGAATTGAACAGTAAAATAACTTTTAACATCAACATCCATACTTGTGAAATACATGTGGGGGCAGCAGTGACTATCAAATATAAATCAGTGGAGAATTAGTGGTTAACATTCTAGTCAGTAGTACTCTAAAAGATTTATATTCTTTAATTTTTGACTACCTGTGAGTTTATACCAAGCTGCATGTTATAATCCCACACTTTCACAGCATTGTGTCCTGCTGTCAGCAAGAATCGACTGTCTTCACTCACAGCCAGGGACGAGCACTGGTGTTTGTGCACCTTAGACACCTGTTAGGAGGACAGAAATCCAGTCAAAAGCAAACACTCCAACATATGTTTCAAAAAGGAAAAAATGATTACACTGTACACATCAAAACTCTCATGACTACAACTCTCTCGTTTCTATTTACAGACATATTTTCCACATCCGTCTACCCTGCCAGCTTCATGTTATCACTAGCTCTGCCAGCTTCTAGATATGTTGTGCTGACACCCACTTGTTCCTCCAAATTCGATTGTAACTATGACAATATCATAGTATGTGACCTTTTACAATAGACTATACACGGTCTCACTAACTTACAAGGTATCCACATTTACAATTCTAAAACATTATAAGATCACTACTGTCAAGCAAACAGAGCTATTATTATTTTTCAAGTATAAAAAAGACAGAACAGAACAGGCAGGGAAAAGAATCAGAATGATAATGAGACCTTTCTTTACATCCCTTTCTACCTCTAAAGTAAATGCTCTCTCTTGGTTCTTCTTAACAAGTCTTTTGTAGGGCACACAGTCAGCTAATTTGTTAAAGTTGAGCAGTGTTACCTCCCGCAGCAGACGGCCTGTCTTGGTGCTAACCCAGAGGATTTTGTTTTCAGATGTGGCAACCAGCAAATGTTCAGTGGAGGCTGGGGAGAAGCAGACTTTCAACGCAGAATCCAGACGGGGGCTCTCTACGTCCAAAATACTCACATCTACATGGAGCAACTACACAGGGATGGTACAGGAAGACAACAAGAAGAACACATAGAACAACATGATCTCCAAAGCTCACATGATATGATGAATATATTTTAATTGGTGGGAGTGGGAACATTAAGGAATATAGCTTTGTAAAAAACCCCAAAGGAGAAAGCCACATAACCAAAGGGTGATGCTGCCTCTCCACTAATTCATCAAGTCTTAAATCTCATCTCAAATTAGCTGAGCAACGTGTAAAATGGCATGCTGCTGTGAGGTGACAGTGTGCAAGATACCTCATCCAGAGACCGTGCATCAGCGATGGTGACGATGTACTCCGAGGGACCAACAAAAGCCAGACAGAGGCTGTCACTGCTCACCGTAAGAGCATCCGGAGCACGCTCAGTGCCTTGGGCTATCATATTACCTAGCCAATCAGGTATTGATTGTTAGTCAAACAATAGTGAAGTTGTCTGCCTGATATGCTAACTTACGTCTGTGATTCAAACTTCCTAAGCTACACTGGCAGAATATTTACTGTAAAGTCTGGTTAATTAAATAAGTGAATTAAGGTACTCAGACTTCACACTTTAAGATTTCATAGAAAGTGTATTTTAATCTAGGATGAAGTTGATTTAAGTTCACATTTCTGATAAGTGTTACATCAAATCACGTGTGTTGGTGAGTGCATGTGTATACATACACACAACTCTGATCACGCTGTGTTCTTCCTCAGAGGAGTTGTAGAGTGCTAGAGAGCCCTGGGAGCCAGCGCTGTACATGAAGTCTCCATCCGGAGAAAAGGCGAGACCCACCACTTCGCCTCTGTGCTGCCTATAATGTGTATGTGAATAAAGAGACAAACACACAGATGAGAACATAAAAGCAGTCATTACTGTCTCAAAGAGGTTACGCTCCAAAAGCAGGAAATACCCATTTACAGTTAAAAGAGCAGTCAGACCTGTAAGTGTTATTTATGTTAAATGAGAATTGCACATACGTGGCTTTACCATCAATGGAAAGAATAATCCAGCCACTGTATTGAGCTTTGTATATGAGCAACAGCATGCCTGATTATTATAATAAATGCAAATTATGCCCCTTACACCTGGCCCACAGCTGAGACTGGCTAAGCTGAGGAAATAAGGTCAAGCATTGTATCTAGCTGTGTTTTCCAGTAATTAGACACAGCTTAATATCCTGTACTATGGCAAATAGAAATTGTGCCCGTGCAAAGTTTTTGTCATTGAAAACAACAACTGCAGCCAATATTAGAACTTCTATTTGCAGGTTTGTTCACACGTACTTGTGTTCAGCCAACAGCTTGGCACTGGAGATGTCAAAAACTCTGACGATGCCGGAGCTGAAGCCACAAGAGAAGATCTGCTCGCTGGGATGGAAGGCCACTGAGCAGGGGCTGTCTTCTGACACAAAGTCATACAACTAAGCACAGGAGACAACAAGACAGACATTCAGTTACATAGTAAGTAAGCCGACGGTAACATAATGGTACCTAATAATGTTAGTGTCAGTGTCTTTAGTTTAAATATACTGAAACTGAAAGATATTGAAATTAATGGATTAATTAGTTCAACAAATCACATAAACACAATTTATTGCAGTCTTACAAAGCAAATGGGGTGTGGGTGGCCAGTTTTTCCAACAAACGCAGACAAACTTAACAACTATCTCTCCAAATCTAGTGAACTGACAACACTGCCAGGGAACAACAGCCTTGAGCCTTGCATGGCCTTGCTTCAACAGAGAATGGACACACAAAACTGGAGACTGAAGGCCAGTGTCTAGTTTTCTTGTCAACATAGACCTGAGCCTTTTGTCTGGCTCAATAAATTAAAAAACAGTGTCTCTTAGATGGAATTATAAAAACATTCAATTGATTTCTCTTCAGCCCAGCTGAAGTGCTTTATTCATAATATTTATGAATAAAGCACAAAAATAGTAGGCTGTGGTTGTTATAAAAATGCAATAAGACTTGCTGAGAACATGGAAATGTGGTTTTCATTGACCTGATGCAAGGAATCCATATTCCAAATGCGCACTGTGCCATCAGAGGAAGCTGTTGTGAGATGCCTGCGAATGCCATCCACACTGAAGCCGAGCACAGTGTCTGTATGCGACCTCATAAGTGTGTTGTAACCACGGCTGCTCACATCAAGGAATCCCAGGTTACCAGTAGAGGTGGCTGCCAGCACCTGAAGACTGTCTGATGAGACTGACACCAGGCTCACAGGTCCCTCATGCTCTGGAAAACAATGATATGTATCAGAGTATTTCTCTGAATAGGTTCTTGGGTGTATGTTAGCAATACAGCAGATGCAACAACACAAAAGGAGCAAATGAATCCAATACTGGGTCATAGAATAATTTTCAGAGAACATTAAAAGCAAATGTTTAAATATAAAGTATTTATGATACAGCTAAAAAGGCAGAGAAGTTGTTGAAGTTTGCGTTGAAGCCAGCTGTTCCTGTGAGTCAGTGCAAATCTTATGCCAGCCAGAAACTAGTAAATGACCATCCATACATTAATGAACTAAAAATTATTTTACTGCCTGTGGGGTGGAGTGGGAACTTTCAGCTACTGTTAGTTCGCTGCAGTTAAATGTTATGCCACGCCCCACTGTGCTTACCAGCCTCCAAGAAGACAGCAGAAAAATCGAGAGGCCAGAGCCGCAGGAAGCCATCTTCAGAGCCTGTGGCACAGAAGGACGACGACACACTGATGCTGTTGATGGCGATGCCTGGACCTGGGCACACACACACACATACAACTTGATGTCCTCTCAGGCAAGTTTCTACCCAACCTGCTGCTTTGAACTACTGCATAACAAACACTTTATCTCTCCGACTGATTTCAGACCCACCTGTGTTAAAAGTCCATTTCTCCCTGCGCTCTGCATGCTGCTGCTGTGCAGGCGACAACCTCCTGACATTTCTAATAACAACTCTGCTGTAGTCTATCTCGAAGATATGGCCGCTCCGGCTGCTGGCATATCTATGGTAAAAATAGGACCTTGTGATCATTAAGTTTGCAGTCAGATCCAGAACATATTTATACTTCTTCCAATGATAGATAAATCCTGTATTCAGACTGGTGTGCTCTCTCACAGTGTTCGATCATCAAGATGCTGATAGGGAGAGTTTCCCTCCTCGAACGCCACATCAGTGAAGTCCAATGAGTGGTAATCACCCAGGTTGACAGGACATGAGCGGAGTGTCCCATTCCGCACTCGCCACAGACGGATATTGTCACGACCACACGACACCAACCTAAAACCAGAACCAAGCACACACACAGAACAACTCATGCTCTTAGAGTTGTGATTTACAGACAAGCTGACATGAGGCCTATTTCCTCTTATCACTTCCACATCTTCATGCAATAAGAGAGTGAGAGTGGACCAAAATCTGGAGAGACACATCTGCGGAATTAACCATAACCCCTCATTCCCCTCAGGATACCTCTAGCAAGGAAAACACACTGCATTTTAACAACGCTTCTGTATGTGCAGTGTGGCTTTTCCTATACCGGCCTTAAAAGCTACATCTTCTAAATCCGATTAATGTCCCACCGTGTCTTCCCGGATGCTGAAGATTTAACAACCTACTGAGAGCTTTAAGGGATCACGAGTTCTGTGAATGCCAGAGATCTGGCTGATCTGCCCTGAGAGATGCTTGAGCACTGTGGAGTCATTTCACTATCACAGCAAACTGCCATAGCTACCAACCATGCTTCATATTATGCTAATGCAGCATTCCAAGGTCTTCATACTCTAAATAATGACACTCTTAGCTCTTTGGGTAATATAATGATGACTGTATTTAATCTTCCTTTGTATTTTCAGTGCAGGAATCTATTTTCTCATTTCTAAGTAGCTTTAGTCATTGATCAGTTTAGTTACTGATCACTCGGTAGCTCTCCAACTAGCTGTTACTAATACTGAGTCATTGATGCAAAGTGTGATGATTCAACCAATCAACATACCTGTGAGATCTCCATCCTAATCCTGCAAGTACCTATGGAGAATATCTATGTCTTTTTCATATCTCCATGTGTATGTTGTGTGTAAACGCTGTCAATAATATCTATAAGTCAGTAAGTCTATTTGTGAGAATGTGTTGCCTGTGTGTATATGTCTACGTGCATGTGCAAATCTTTTAATATCGGTGTCCCTCAAGTTTCAATAGCTAGAGTAGTGGCGGCTTACTGTCTGGAAGTAAGTCTCCATTCAGTATTTGCCACAGACCTCTAAAGTGGTGTCATACAGCCTTATGCAAGATGTGCAAGGTGGGGATCACTGGCTGTCAACGTTACTCAACGAAACAGAGCCGATGCTCCAATGTGATCAACATCTGTGTTTTGTTTTTATGTTAACTTTAACTTGTGGCATATGTTTTTATTGTATGTATGTTTTTATGGTCTGAATTATAACTTTTATTCCTGTGAAGCACTTGGTGCATTTTATCTGAGAAAGGTACTATACTAAATAAAGTTATTATTATTATTATTATTATTATTATTTACTCTCAACAGATCAACGGATGGAAGGACATATGCACAAAAATGTTCCAAAATATGCAAATGTACACTGTTATTATCAGAAATAGAAACAGAGAGAAGGGAGGGTACCTTGTATCATCAAAGAAGGCAACCTTCATGGTGTGGATGTCCACATCTGTGTGTGCTTTGGCTAAGATGGTCACCTCTCCACCTTTACTAACGTTGAGAGTGTTCCACACCACCACCATCTATGAAAAGTAAACAGAGGCAGTCAGCTCACAGCTTTGCTGAGTCACAGACTCTAATAAGGGCGAGCAATTTATAGCGTGTCATTTAAGATTATAACAAGATGAGTCATTTTACTGTAAGTAATGATATAAGGTGTTGCTTAGCGATTTTTCCTCTGGATCTAATGATACCCACAACTCTCAATAGAATCTGTAGAGAGTCGTGATTCTGGGTGCAGCTAGTACTAACTGCCTTTATACACAAATGAGAAAAGAAGCCCTTGAATTTTCATGTGGGCAAATTTGCATTTGTGGCACTTACGGTTTTACTGTGGCTGTCTTTACCCACTCCGCAGAGAATGCCTCCACTGTATGAGAAGCTTTGAGATGGAAAAAAAGACAAAATTAGTGCAAGCAAGCAGGGGTCTATGTCAGCCCAGAGCTCACTGTGTATGTAAGATAACTGTGTGTGTATGCAAATGGTTACCTAAGAGAGGATAATGAATGTGCGTGAATCCTGAACATGGCCAGACAGATTCCTTTGTTGTAGTTCCATACTCGAACTACACTATGGTTGCCAGTTTGTGCTGAGGCAAGCACTGTTGTGTTGCCATTGAAAGCCAACGCAGACACCTACAGAGAAAACACACGGACAGATGTTGCAAGAATATCATTTCTGAAACACAAGAGACTTCTCTCTGTTTACTGAACACATGGAACTGCATTCGAAGGCCAGGGATTAGTTGAATTACCTCAGCACTTTACTTAAGATGCTGCCAGAGTCAGCTGTGCCATACTATACATTGGAAGAGATTCTGCTGTGGCGGAAGTACAACACATCACAGCTCATTTACCTTATCAGTGTGGCCGATGAAGAATCTCTGCTGGTTAGAGGATATCTTCATAGAGACGATAATTGCGTGACATGGATATACTACTGCATCTCCCGATTTGGTCCACAGGACCTACAGTATAATAAAGTACGGCAGACCTATATAAGTCTTTCGTGTAATGCATTTTATTTGTGATCTTCAAAGTCAAAAAGTATGTGAAGCAAAGTTGATAAAGGTCTCTCTCTAAATGAGCATACGCATTTGGTGGTGGCTCCTCCAAAGCCGATGATTCGACTGAGCCTCAGGATTGGGTCTGGAAGTAGCTTCTAACAAAGAGAGCGGGAAAAATAAAAATGATTAAAAATGTCTCAGCAGCTCCTTTCATTTTAGTCTCCACCGTTCTCAGCTCTTACCTGCTCTTTGGTGTCTTTGGACGATGATGAACGGACAAGATGAGCGACAGGAGTGCAAACAAGCTGGGAATATAACAAGACCAATAGTGTTTCTACACAACTGTAAGAGCTATCTTGGAGTCAAGGACATGCAATGTACAGAACATGATGTACAGAGAGAGACAGTAAGAATGTGGTATATAATGGGTTTCCTTTTGCTTTTAAGTATGGTTGAGTGTACAATCTTGTCAGTATGAAGCTTCACCTCCTCTTCACTTTCCTCCCCGTGTTTGCCGAGGCCCTCTTCAGGATGCACGAACACATGAACGCCGTCGTCATCAGCATCACAGGGTGGCCTGGGTGTGAGTCGATGTGAGATGGAGCGTGTTGACTCCTGCTGATGTTGGTCATCATTATGGCAAAGCCAGTCACCGCTCTGGTGCATGGAGACCACACCCAGCTCGGGTATGCTGGTCACCACGGGGGGTTGATTCCTCGGGAGCTGAGGAAGACAGAAGGAGGAAAAAATAAAAATGAAAAACAAACACTTCAGCTCAACCATCTGCCATATCTTTAGAGACAAATTTGAGCAGATTGGAATCGCTGTGGCTTGACAGAAAGCTACTAACTGTTATCAATCTTACTGATTTTGGGGTGGTGATCTGCTGGATGAGGGACACACGATCCTGAACTGGTTTGCTGAGGCTGACACAGCGGGATTCTTCTCTAATGGGGCTTCGATGGTTGGAGACATGTCCTGGGAAAGAGAGGAATATGGAATTGAGTAATTTACAACACATTTTTTATTAAGATTCAAGAGAAGTGTGTGTGCTTAAAGTAAAAGTAACTGGATCGTCAGAACAGCTCTGATCCTACAAATATCTTCAGTGGTAGTGCTTTTAAAATTTTAATTAAAAGCTCCAAAGGCTCTAATTTATGTTGATAAATAAGTAATAAAAATAATATAGAGTGGGATAAAAAAAAAGATATAAGCATACTCTGTTCCTCATGCAGAACTAACTAAAAATGTATTTGAATTTCTTGTAAATGAAAAAAAACACACATTTTAATAAGTCTCAAGGAAAATCTAAAAAAAAAAAAAAACACACAAAAACAACAGACAAAACAGCATTGCATGCAACAACATAAAAAGCTTTAAATACTTACTGGCGTCTTGCCTGGGATTGCCTTTCTGAATGGAGTCAAAGGGTAACTTTGTTCCCTCTGAGGGAAACCTGTTGGATTGAGACAAGATGAGAGAGTCCATGGCAACACAGCGTGACATGGCAGATAACTGTAGATTAGATAACAATAGACATCAGAATGGATATTACTTTATACAACAGCTATTCTGAGCAAATAATAAATCAGATTGGTCATATATAACTGCCAGTAGTGTCTATAATAATAAAATGAAAAATTCACCTTAAAGCTTTTCTTCTACTGCTACATCACCTGTATGTTATCCATTGCAGAACGTGCCCTTATTCACTATAACTGAGTGTTGTGTTTTCCATTTTGGTAACCCAAGTTGACACATTTACAATACAGAATTACTCTCCACATGGATTTCTACTTGTTTAATAGTTATGTTGGCACAAAACAGTCAACTCAAGAAGCTGATCCTGACCAGTTCACATCAAAACCTCATGTTTATGAACGTTTTAGGTTGTCAGATCTCTACTGAAGCTGCACTGATAAAATTATTACTAATAATTTAAAAAATGTCCTTAGTGTTACAATATTTACACCACCCAGCAAAATATTGTAGGCCCTGAAATGCAGAAAAGTGGTTCAGGGTATATGTAGCCTTTAGCATAATGCCACTTATGCACATGCTGTTCCCACGTAAGGTTACTCTACCTGATGCAATCATAGAGGTCATGCCAGGAGTTTCCCTTGGGCACAGGAAATGCCATGTCTCTGGGTATGGGACCTGTACCCTGAGAACAGGCCAGACCCATCAGCTTGGCTTCACTGAAGGACACTCCTGTTGAAAGAGAGGTTTGGACAAAGAGATGAGGAAGGTAAAGCTTGTCATGCATGCACAAAGAGGACATCACATTGTTTATTCAAAAATCTGAGGATGCACTCTGGATGAAGCTGCCTTCATGACACTGAATGATGGATATGTGAAAGAAATGTTCTTGTCTTGTTTGCCAAGGCAGATGTTTGGATCGTTGAATTGAGTGATTTAAATAAGTAAGGCTTTATGATTGAAAGGGTTCTTTCAAAAATCCCATTAAGCCATATTTTCTTTGTCTGTGACGCTGAAAAATGACGTCTTCATTTTCTTCTTTCATACACTGAAGTGCCCTTGAAAGAGAAGCACGGGAACATCTTTGCATCCAAATGACAGCACATGTGGATAGGTGCATATAGATTATATATCTGTGTTCCTATCCATAGTGCTGGAGGACATATGTAAACTCAGTCACTTGGATGATGGGAGTCTCACCAGGATCTAAAAGCAGGTCACTAGTAAACATGTTTTTCACTGCCATGTTGGCACAAAGCTTGACGCTCTTCAGGTAACTGTAGCAGCGGTTGAGGTAGAAATGGAGTGTGTACTGCAGATCCAGTGTCAGACAGGTCCAACGCACCGAAGTAGGGGCTGGACCCACCAAACCTAAGCCACATAAACATAAATACTGTTAGTACTGTGGCAATACATGCAAGATTATTTACTTAAACACAAAAGTAGCAGTAGTTTACTTTCAGTAAGCACATTAAGTGATTAAAAACGACATACAAATAATGGTTCATGCGTATAAGTGTATGTGTGTGTCTTTTACCGTGTCTCGCGGACTTAGCCGTACTTTCATAGACTGAATCCTTTGCAGCTCCGCAGAGGAAAGGAAACTGAAGTGATGTAGGTGTAGACTTGAACTCTTTGAACATGTTGGAAAAGGAGATACGGACCACCTGGCCTTCCTACGTACAACAGCACAGAGAGAGGGAAAGAATTCGGAATTTCTATTAGATTGAAATGCCAAAATATTAAAAAGGCATGATTCGAAATGCCAAAGATTACAACTAACTCTGTTAAAGCAGAGCTATGGATTAGACTCCCAATGGATATTAAAATAAACTCCTGTCACATGACTATAAATACAAAAATGAAAGGAATTTCTGAAATGCTAGATCATATGGACAGATAAATTAATATATCCATTGATTTCATCAAACATACACATGCTTATGATCATCCAACCATATCAGGATCCATACCTCTGCAGCAACATCCAGGGTGACCACAAAATATTTGCCAGGGGTGGGCCTGAAGAGAAGGTAAAAATATTGCCCTGTCAGCCCCAGAGACTGATGGCTGTGTTTGGGTATCAGGATGTAGCTGTTGGCAGGAACAGAACCCCTGATCCGAAACACTGAACACTTCAGCTTCTTGTCCTGAACGGTTTCATGGAGAGAAAACACAAACTTTGGTATTAATACTTAACAGTGATACTACAAATAAAATCTGTCTTTTGAGAATCAAGCTCTCACTTCCTTTACACTTGAACGTTGGCTGAGGATTGTTTGTTTAGCATATGTACTTTCAGGGGATATCGAGCCTATGCATGGAGGGCAGAGTCAAGGATTATGCTACAGGAATGTTTTGAAAAGTTTATATGGAGGTTGTGATACTCTTTTCCACTATGAAAACTAGACACTGTTGGAGGCCACTGTATATTACATGCAAATCAAGCTGACCACACAAACTTTTTATAACCACCTTTCCAGCCAACAAGGCTC
The DNA here is from genome assembly GCF_910596095.1 of Thunnus maccoyii. Taxonomy (NCBI): domain Eukaryota; kingdom Metazoa; phylum Chordata; class Actinopteri; order Scombriformes; family Scombridae; genus Thunnus; species Thunnus maccoyii. Next base: position 17,262,324 of record NC_056552.1, on the reverse strand, counting down.
GAGTGTTTGATATTGAAAAGATAGACAGTCACTTTAACCACCACAAGTAACTTATACTGTGCATCACCAAGTTACCGTGTATGTTGACACATCTCCCTCTTTTGACGACTTTTTCCAGTCTTCAATTCGGACATGTTTAAATATGTTGACATAAGGATGCTGCCAACCTGCGAGGTCAAAACAGGGTTTAGTAGTAATAATTATAGCAACATTATGGCTTGTAACTCAGTTATTTGTTGTTGTATAATTTAGTGTTTCCCTTAATAGCAAATTTAAGTGAGAACCTAAAAGTTAATTTTACCTTTGGAGGCCATTGATAGCGAATATCGCCAATGGGAAATCCACCTGTTGAATCAGTCTTGCTGCAACTTAGCAAAACTCAACACAACTCGAACAGCTAACTAGTGTACATTTAGAGGTATTAGCTTGCAAACAGACAGCTATACAACCGGTAAAGCTCCTTCTCCGTTTCCCAATGATTAAAACGATAAAAACATTTTGTTTCACATCACAATAGGATGCGTGGGCTTTTCCAGTTCTCCCGGGTATCGAGTAAACGACAGGTTTGATTTGACATCTACCGCTGTAGTAACTATGTGCTTCCCGCTCCAGCGTCCGCCGTTGCCAACGACAGCACGGCGCTAATGACGTCTGTGCGTCATGATCGTCGAGCTGTCGTTGCGCTGGCGCTTCTGGGTAATGAAGTTCATAGAGAAAAAGGACCGCATAAGAAACTGGCATTTTGGGACGACGAGAGCAAACGAGCTGTAATTCAACAGCCACAATATGTTGTAAATAAGATGCACAGTTTTAAATTTACAGACTTTCTTGAGTTTCTGTTGACTGCATTGTTTTCTCTCTCATACCCATCTATCAGATCAAATGATAGCCTAATTTTTTTGGCAATTAATTGGTGACCCATCCTACGTCTTATGCACTGGTTCCACCACACACCAAAAGATTCCATATAAACAAAATTTTAATTTTTATACTTCATTTGTATTATTTATTTAAAGATGTCTTTAGTCTTAAACAATCCCAATAGCGTATTCACATATTCACAATTTAACATCTTACATCATAACTACACTTCATAACAATTTTACATATTCACAACAAACCACAAAGAATCTTAAAATTTACAATGAATGCAAAAATACTCAGTCTGAATCTCTATTTACAACATGTGGGAGCAACTCCACAGGGTCTTGAAGATGTAAGGACACCTGCATTGCCGCAGACATTTGTCCAGCCTCATCTTGGACCACACACTGCAGGGTGTTGTCTCTATTGACCACGGATGGACAGTGCAGCAAAGAGGCCTCAGGTTGTGGGGAAGTTGGTTGAACCTGACGTCTGAAAATCTGAGAACTGTCAGGAGTGGGCGAACCATCAGGCATTGCCCTCATGGTTGTGGCAGAGGATCTGTTGCGCTCTGGCACCGTGGCGATGGAGAAGGTGTCTACCCGAGAGTTGAGCACGGTTAGTCACTGTCCACAGCATACTATCTCTGCCTCTATCCTCCAGCTGCGCAACTTCCTCTTCAGCTCTGTCCTAACCTGTACCCAGAGAGGAGGTGAGCCATTTCAGAGTTAATTTGCCATTTTGTGACATTTTCCAGTGTGACGATTCAAAATTGAATGAAAACTGAAAAGTCGTTTAATATTGTATTGATCTGATCAATTAGTCACTCTTTAAAACTCATCAAAAACATCAACGGCAAATTCAGATTTGGCAACTCAGACCCCCTGAGACAAAAATGGATGACTAAAACGATAAATTCTGAAATTCATGTCTTTATATTTTGTCCTGCTGCAAGTCCCCTCCCTAAATGAGCTTCTTAGGAAGAGGAATATAGATGATCTTGTTATCAGGATTATTTACTATGCAGTAAAAAGCTTTAGGACACATTTTAAACTTTAACATTCATGCAGGTTTCATGTATGTGTTGTCTCAGACACTGTAACTGGTGCATATGGTTGACTACCTTCTAAGAGGGGCAAAAATAAAATGAGAATATTAGATGAAATAACAAACCTCTTTATTGGCATAGCAGTAGAGAACAGCCACCAGAAAGCCCTGCAGAGAGGCCAGATTTTAAGAAAAGTCCTGTTTATTTTAAGCAATGTGCACTGTTTTTGCTATACAGCAATACATTAGATTGTAATGTCTAGACAGTGTCAGCAGTAGTAAGCAGTCACTCTCTGATCCAATTGAACTTACCTGAAATGAATTGAGAAAAAGGGTGAAGAAGACTTTAATGTAGCGCAGAACACCTGTAGTCTGCTCATCTGTAGCAAAGATGAATATGACCTCATGAATCCCAAATAGAGGAATGAGAGTAAGGGTTGCTTTGGCAAGCCTAGTGGGACAAATCAAACAGCAGAGCAATTTATCACAAAACCATACACATTGTTTTTTATTTTGTCATCATAAATTTTTCTGGCTACATCTTTGTTTCTCTTTCTTTTCTGGGGAGGCCAGACTTGTTGCCATGGTTTAAAGCATTAGAGACAGGAGTTGAACAAATCAATTTTTATCATCTTTAAAAACGTGCTGAGACAACTTGCCGAAGTTTGTAATCAGGGTATCCACTCTGGTTGCTGGCTCGCAATTTGGAAAGAATAACCTTCACGATCTTCATGAAAATTAGAAAGTTGATCTGTTGATCAGAGAATCAAAATTGCTGCATCTTGTGCAAAAATGATTGATTATTCTATATATTATACAAACGGGTCAAAAGTTAGTTTAATTAATTAAGTTATCCTTACTAGTGAAGCAAAAAGAATTGGGAAACGAATGATCCACCAGTAGTTCATGTTCTCATTGACGGCCCAACACCTGGGAAGAAAATCAGATGTTATTACTCCAATACTGTCTATTGTGGATCAGTGGGGGCAGAGGTCTACACATGAAATATTAAAGGATAATGGGGACACTACATGCACATGCACACACACACTTACTCGTTGTTTTCGTTCAATAGCTTCATCACTACCCAGGGAACCACAAATAGAAGTGGGGTTCCTAGGACAAAGACAGTAACAAAGACAAGTGGATGCTGTGTAAATGTTTCTATGGCATCCCTCTATAAAAGCTACACCACTGTCATGACACATGCTCTGCTGTCACATAAGCCTGATCCAACATGAATTCAAGGTTTCGAGGTTATTGTTACATCTCATTACACAAATATGAGAGAGTAAAAATCTCAGGTTTAAGCTCCTCAACAATGCAGTAAGGAAAAAAGCAATAGTAATAGATAAGAGTGTAAACAACAAGAAGAGCAAAAACTATGAGCGTATGTATGTAAAGTGCAATGTGCATGTGTCCTACCTCTAATATATGAATAAATATCTATATGTATATATTATATGTGTATGTACATATACAGTAGGTGTATTTATGTATGTGTGTGTGACAACAGGCAGGCTGCAAAACATGTACATTGTTCATAAGCCTGGTGGCCTGGTGGAAAATGCTGTCCTGGAGCCTGCTGGTCAAGGCCTTGAGGCTGTGATACCTCTTGCCAGACAGTAGCAGCTAAAAATAAGCCAAAAACTGCAAGGTCGGTGTGATGGCCGCACTTGTAGCCACACAGCTGCATTGAAGTGTGTATCCCAGCTGGCACTCACACTTTGGTTTCTTTTACATTTGTAGTTCATTTTTTCCTCAGTTATCTCATTCTAATTACATTTCATATTGCATACAAACAAATAACAACACACTGGATTTTGTTTCATACATCACACTCATTTTATTTTACAGTTTGGCAGTACATTAGTTTCTATTTGTAGCGCGCACATTTGGTTAACTTTTGTACAGTCATTAGTTTAAGTTGTTCTAATTTTCATTTTTTGAGTTACCAGTTTTAGGGTGCTGCTCCTGGAGGACATCTGGCCAGGCCTGGGCAAAAGATGTGCACCAGGACATGGAATGATTAAATACACAAAGTGGCCAATTGGGTCATACCAAGTCCTGCCACCTCATAGGGAGGAACTGTTTATTTCAAGTTTAGTCATATTGTTTGTTTGTCCATGTAATATACATGTTCCCCTATGTGTTCATTTTGAATGGTCTGCTAGTAGGGTTAAGTTCACTTTAGTTGAGTTCTGTTTATTTGACCTCTTTTATGGGCCCTGAACTTTATTTACATATTTTGTCATTTGTACCTTTTTTGCATTTTTTTGGGTAAAATAAAAACCCTCTTTTTTAAAATCACCTGAGTCTCCTTTGTCTGCCAGCCCGGTCCCTTACAGTCGGCTAGGAGCATGAAACCGTTGCAGTTTCTACCGTTGCAGTGAGCCTGCTTTCCATATGTCAGCTGTTGTGTTTCTCTGTGGTGAAGTGCTCTTTGGTCTGCCTTTGCTGCAGAGTCCCAAAGTCCCAAAAAATATCCTTAGGTGTATGTTAATGAGGAGACAAAGAGATGGAACTTACCCCAGCCAAGACAGATGTAAGGCAAGTTTTTGTTGTTGTCGATGAAAACTGAGGCAATAAGCACAGAGTACAAATAAATAGCTTCTCCAAAGAACCAGTAGTGATTGGCCAGAACACAGTACTGCATCATCACCTGTGCTACCCTGCAGCCAAGAGCAGCCTGAAGAGATGGACAGGAAGACACACATATTACAACATGTTCAAACTTGCCTCATAAAAGTATCTGAATGTGTTCATCTAGGGTATATCCACTAAGAATTTTTAGTGGTTTATCTACAATAAACAACAGGAACAACAGGATTTTTTAGACCCACCTGGTGGCTGAGCATGTCACTCACATCGGTCTGTTTCATGATTTCCTTTCCCCAGTGGCGTTCTAGCATGGTGTCTTTAACGATGACGGACACAGCTCGCAGGATGAAGGACAGGAAGAGGTTAGCGTGAATGTAGTTCCTTGTGCAATGCAGTTTTCTGTCAGGGGACATACAAATATAATATTTGTCTTTTGAGGGCTTTCTTTAAAAATGTATTCTTATCAAGCATCTTTGTTCTTGATTTTGTTGTGGTAGTTGTTTTATTTCTCTCTCTCTCTTTCCTTTCTTTTTCTTTTTTTTTTTAAACATATTATGTCTTTGTTTACAACCCTGTTAATCACTTCACTTTTCTGTTATATGTTGTATTAAAAGTAGCAAAATTTGCCCCATACAACAGCAAAATTAAGATCTGTTTGTTCCATCTTTGCTTGCGTAATACAATCTTCTGTAGCTGATTGTTATGAATGCAGAGGATCTTGACAATTGCAGGGTATCTGATTTGTATAAAGGATAATGCTGCAGTGTCTTACAGCCTTTGTCAAATAAGAGGCAGAAGTCAAGAAGACTCTTGGTGGTTGTGCTTGTGGTCCTTACTATCATCTACTGAGGAGTGTCATGAGGTACGTTGAGCACACAGGTCACTAATAATACAACAGAAATGATTGCACATCTGTTAGACAGCTTACCTAAAGCTCAGAAGAATGATGACAGCCATTATGAGCATGAAGAGGGACAAGGAATAGCCAACAGTGTACAACATCCTGAAGCTCACCATCAATTGTTTGAACCACAGCTGAAAAGAAAAATAATATTAATCCGCACCAATCACTTTCAAGAAGTCAGATCTCATATAACCTCAGATATTGATGGTGAAGACAGAACAAGAGCTGAAGCATCAAAACCGACAGGGATGTAATATATGCAAAGCATTCTTTCTAGATAATTCAAGTAGTGTTGTTACATGTAAAATGCACCCCAAAATATACCAACATTAGGAAGTCTGAGTTTCATGCTTGAATGGAGAATCTGATTCTTGTCTGAAAAATTTGTAATGACAGAAAGAGATAAGAGCAGTGAGAGCTGGAAGTCGTAAACCCATCAGATCTCTCTTCTGTTAACTCACACACAATTTTCTGATATTAAATGCTGATAAAGCCAACTGATGGAATATACAGGATTGCATTTTGCACAAGATACTGGAAATCTTAGATAGTTTCTCTCTTGTCAGGTTGCGTAGACACTCATTCATGTGTTTGTTTGCTGCCAGCTAGATTACTGTAACTCTTGACAGACTGCCTCAGAAATCATTTTTATAGCAGACATTTTGACTTGTCATAGCAGGAAAAGCACAGGTGGAACTAATAACATTAACAATGGCTCAGTTCCATTAAAGTGTCCAAGGAAACTACATTGGTGAACCATCATGCACTCTACCATACTGAATACCAGGGTCATGAATTTGGGAAAAAATTAATGGGATTCAAATTGTCTGCTGTGAAAAGAGGTCTGTTTTGATTGATTAGACCTCAGGATGAGTTCAGTGTTCATTAATAGGCTGAGCTGAACACAAACACATACCACACACACAGTTTGTGAGTCCATTTCTATCTAGATTACAGCTGATCCAGCAGTCAAATTCATACAAGGCACACAAAGGTGGCTCACATTAGATTGAATGACAATTAATAGTATTTGTTGCTTTTTTACACTTGTGGTTTGGGGATAAAAGGTTTGTCCTGTTAAGAGCTCTTATAGTTGTCTGCAGCTTTAAAAATGTGCATATCAAAAAGTTGATTTACCCCTCTTTTATAGTTGATATATGTTGCTAATTTGCATTCAAACTAATATGAGAACATATCAATTACTTCAGTTTGTTCTTTTCCATTAGATGTTTACATAGTGATGTGTTTGGAAAAAAAGCCCTCAGTTTCACCACTGCAGTGAACAGTTTCTGATACACTAAACAAACCATCATCATCAGTAGGCAATACACCTAATATAAATATTGAGTAATGAAGAGTGCTTCTGGCTGCAACAAATTAACAACCGAGCTGGAGACATTTTGGTTACTGACCTCCTGAGATGTGACCTCTTCTTCCTCTTCACACTGTGTCATGTCCCTCCACACCTGCCCGCTGTCGTCCCTCACCCAGAAACCATCAGTGCCACACCGCCGACGCACAACACCGTGGGACACTGGATGAGAAACATTCAGTCCTTTAGTCATTAACTCCTCATTCCTAATTAGCGTGATGGGGTGTTAAAAACAATCACGGCATGCTTTGGGCAGAACACAGGTAAATAGCCTGGACAGGTTGCAGTACGAAAAGAGACACAACAACACATAATCAGGCAAAGGAACATACAGATCAGGCTTCATAAATGTTTGTAATATAAAAAGAAAATTACAGACTGTATGCTTGACTCTCACTATTGGTGCCAGTGATTAAATTGTAAAGTTGACTTTAGTGTGGCTAGAGAAAGGTTGTTGGGTCATTAGAAGCAAACATCCTCTTGGGAGCATGAATGTACTAAGCAAATTTCATGATAAAAACAAAAACCAAAGGACTGATTTCACAACAAATTTCCAGTGTGCCAGTATTCATTGAGATATCTTGCTCCCCTCACAACCGCCCAACCACCACCCATCAAAAACATACTTAAATGGAAGGAGGAGAAACTGACAAGAACATTTGTGTTTCAGTGTGTTGTTCTGTAAAGGTTAGACTCATTATCTACCTTTGTAATACCAGGGTAGGTAGAAAGGACAGGAGATGTTGACCATAGAGCCGGCAGGAGTATCTGGCCAGCAGGCGTATCTGTCAAATGATCTGTTACAGAACACGCTCGCTAGAAAGGCAAACAATGAGAAAATGAAAGGATATCCTCAATATAAAAGCTATATATGATCATCATTTTTAAATGGCATAATTTGACATTTTCCTTATTCTGTATCCTCCCATTTCCCCCCTCTTGCCATATTCCCTTTTGCATGATGACTCAGTACTAGATGCATGAAATTTCTCCATACCTTGAGGGAGCGGCTCATTTCCAATCATTTTGATACAGTCTTCTTTATACTGGACCCACTTCCGATAAGTCTCTTCTAAGACTTTCCCACTGGCCATCTCAAACTGTAAAGATATTTCAAAAAATACATTAGAAACGGCATCTTCATTCCCACATCCAAAACTTCCCTCCACTCATGTCTAATATTCATTAAAGTTTTGTGGGATCTGAAGATAAGAAGTTTTGCAGTCAACTTAAAAGTCATCATTCACTGTCAAACCTTTTACTCAAAAAATGATTAACATTACCAAAACTAACCATTGGCAGTTCAAGAAACAGCAGACAGATCAAAGCCATAATGTCTTGTGTCCTGTGCATCACTGCAGATTTGTTCTTCCTCACCAAAAAGTCTGAGAGGAGGAAGGAAAAAGAATAGTTTAGACTGCTGAAAGAGTGTTGAGTTCAGCACTGTAAGTGGAGGCCAAATTAGTAGTTTGAAGACATTTTTGGAGTGCATATTCATGCGTCAATTGATCTTTATTGTCCATGCAACTGCAAAAGCATTGGCTGTTCCAAGAATTTCAAAATGACGGAGCCCTTGGACCAATAAAAGCTTCAACTATTGTAGATTATGAATACTACTTCTTGCAGATCCATCATGAGAAGAGACTTTTCAAGAGAAAATGATGCATTTTCTTCAGGTATCACATTTTGTTAAATTGAGTCACCAGGGCCACATTACTGGCTTTCATGGAAGTCCTCTAATAGCGCATAGCTTGAAAAACCTGAGAACGAGCTTATATTTCTTTTTTTATTTGAAGTATTTATGCAGGGGATTTGAACATTTCTGACTGTGGGGACTTTGGTTTGCTACCGTGGTAGTAAATGAGCTAGTACTGTACTGTACTGTAATTTACTGTATTATACCACCCTGGATGAACATTTGTCACCTACAGAATGCAGTCAGTCAACTTAATGGCTCTCTGTATTAAGCATTAGTGATTGTGTTCTGGTGGGGGTCTTGCCAGTTCCTTTTAGCCTAGCATCCACTTAGATTATGAGCAATGTGAGATTCTGAGGCCAATAATTAGGAGAGGGTATTCATCTACAGAAGAAAATATAATATTCCTCATTGAATTGGACCATAGAAGAAATGACAGAACCCTGTGTGTAACAGCAAGGGTCACTTCTACAATGGGCTTTCATTTTACTGCGGTGTGTCCTCGTGATGTAATCCCTCCTGCGGCAGCTGTCTGTATGGGCCAGATAACGGTACACTGCAAAACTCTGTGACACCAGCTGAAGTAAAACTTCAGTCTCAAATTTAAATACACTTACAGAACAGAGTTAAGCACATTACATGTCTCAAAAACATACAAATTATAATTATTTCTCTTTACTGTTGGAGGAGATTATCATAATCTCACTAAAAAGGATAATTCTTGTTTTTGTTTAAATTTTCTGTCAGTCAAACTAGTCTTTGACCACAAGGCGGTGCAAATGACTCATGGGACTTGGACACATGGGATTTTCACATTTGTCACACTTGTCAAAGATGTGATATTGTGTTGACAAATATTTTAGCAAAGAAAGTGTGTCCTATAGAGGTGCTATGTAACATCCTCCAGGCCCAGCTATAGTGGAGCTGGATTATTAGCAAAGCAGACTCAGAGGGCCCGATGTTACTGCTGCCATCTGTGGGGGTCCCACCTCAGGCTCAGTGCAGCCTGCCACTGTGTCAACAGACTGCTAAAACACTGATTTGATTTCTCTGTCCTGGTAGGTGGCATTTGACAATCATTGCCTGTGGCAGCTAAAGGAATGAGACCACAATGGGTTTGGTTTCTTATAGGTCCTGAAACCCCCCCCAAATGTGGATCTTCCCCCACGGTGTTAGACATGATGGCAGGAATTGTAAACATCACTTAGTCTAGTCAAAAAAATCAATATGTCATTAGTGAAAGCCAGGAGTGTGTCAACATGAAACCACTTGGCACTTACCTAACCTTGTTTTCCACGCTCTGTGGCTAACAGGCATTTCACACCTAAAATTTCAAGTGTTGAGTATCCTCATTCTTTAGCTCAGGGCTTATTGAACTCCACTCAGATCAGGTTTATTCTCATCTACTTGGAGTTATCCCTACAAATCCAGGGTTAAGATCACTAGTATGAGCTGGTCTAATAGCAAAATAGATTGAATCTTTGTTGTCCAATCAGACCTCAACAAGCTGTGAATGGTCTTACATGTAAACCTGAGGGGCTCCGATTTTCAGGTGTGACCACCAATGTTTACTGAAATGGCAGCTGTAATGTGATTCACAGCTGTTATACGTCTATTTGCCTCTCAATTTGTTGTGAGTCAGTGCAATGCAGACCACATTGGTCATTTGGGCTCATCGGGGCTCCACACAAGGGCTGAATGAAATTGTAAGGAACAAACTTCAAATTGGTTGCCTGCCTTACACCTGGCAGGATTTTTTTAACTGCAAAGTGGCACTTGAAAGTCCAATACAGTTCATATAATGCAGTGACTAAGTCATGAAGTCACAAAGAAAAAAAGCAAACAACACTGTAGAGAAAAACAAGCATCCTGGCTGTGTATCTATAGCAACCATATCTGAAGCACGAGAAAACATGTACAGCAAGTCTTTCTGATAGCTGCAACATTATGAACTAATCACATAAACAACTTATGATGCTTCTAACTAATTGTGCATGCAGTTTTGCAGTTTTCAGCACTTGAAAAAGGAGTTCCCTTTTAATTTATGTACAAACATAAACTGGATTGACCTTTTAAAATATATTGTATATAGATTCTAATCCATATTGATAAATTGTAAGATTTACTCGGCGATCTTAATCCCACAATCACGATAATTTCAGTTGAAAATAGATAAAAAAAAAAAAAAAAAAAGATAACGCTGGTGGAAAAACATTGTCGCAATGGCTTACACAAGTAAAAATGATACTTATGTGCAGGCACGAAGGTGGAAGCATCCATTGCTTAATTACTTTTTTGCCCCCTTAACTTACAAAATGTTGATACGGCGTTTTGGGACAAACTATTCTTCAGACATCTTCTGCATAAAATAGTTGCAGTATAGGCTACATCTGAAAATAAAGAATATAAAGCTGCTACTTACAGATAAGTGGTCCTTGAGCGAGGAGACAGCTTCTCTCAGAGATGCGGTGAGTAGATGCGTCCTGAGCCTTGCTGTGACTGACAGACTGAACCACCAGCTCGTCCGCACAACACTGAATGCACCGACTTCTCCACTGCTGGTCAGTGTTTTCTGATGTTGAGTAAATTAACAAACAAGCGACTCCTCGTTACAGATTTATAGTCTGCTATAGTTCGTTAAAACTATCGATAAGTAGTGACTATTGATAAAATTGGACACTTTCTGAAAATTTGCATTCAGGAACAATTTACTGAATCATCCCAACTTATTCTATAAACATTAACCTCTTACTACAATATACAGGAGAAAAACTAAGCCTCAGAATGACTCCATCTCAAACACAATAGACATACTTTTACAGACACTACTGGAACAATGGGACACCTCATATTTCAATAAATAAGAGAAAAAATAAAGATTAGTCATTTCAACATTTTAATGTCTTCAAATAACTATATAATGAAAATACAACACAATTGAAAAGTATGAAGCATTTTTTTTGCCTCGCTTTAAAAATTAGACAGGGCTTTCAAAACAATTTGATAAAAACATCATGCCAATGAGAATACAATGCACAGGTATTAGTAATTTATACATTTTAATGAGCATCTTTAAATAACCATATAATAGAAATAAAACAACACAACTGAGATACATATGTGAAACATTCACTTTTATTATTTATATACAATTTATATATTTAATATTTATTTAAATTATATACATGTCAGGACAAAAAGTAAAATAGCTAGGAACAGCTAGCTAGAGCTTTTGTTGGTGTGATAATATTTTCTAAGTAGGCTCGCTAAAACACGCTATGCTAGCTCTTCTTAGCTTAGTTCCGGCAAGCTAGCTGATAACCTATTTAAGAGACATTATTTGTTCCAGTTTAGAAAATTGATTTCTCTCAAGACAAAATGTATTTTGTGATCCTAAAAAACATTTTTTCCCTAGACTCTGTGGCGCTAGGGAGCAGAGTAGCCACCGGTAACCTCACCAACAAAGTGGGGACGGGAGCCTGAACTGGCACTGGGTTTCTTTTCACAAAGCCTGTGACTGTAATGGACACTTCGAGGACCTCCCAGGGCCAGGCTGATCTGTTCTATGCTACCTAACTTGATGTGCTACTTTGTGGTTCTGCGCATGTGCAGGACAGGCGGGCTGCAGACTCATGAAACCAAGCCCAAAAGACTGGGTGACAGGCTGGTTGTGAACAGACCAGGGTGCAGGCTTAGAGACTACAGGTGAGTCAACTGTGCTGGTCTGCAGGAAATGGAGGAGCTTCTCACTGTTGACATCCAGGTGGGGAACAAAATGACTCACCCACGGCCTCTCCTTGAAATACTACTAGAAAAAGCCCAATATTCTTCATCTTAGACCCAGTAATCACGGTCTAAAAAGCATAAAAACAGCATGAACACTCCCAAATATTCACAAAGCTAAGCCAAGGTGTCATTAATTGGTGTGACATACTGTATGTTTGACAGGCTACCTTCTGAGATGAAAATGATGAAGAATAGCAGGATTATGATTGTGTGTTATCCCTGCATGTGACAGACTGGCACCCAATGCATGCTGGGATAGTCAGATTACCTTTACTGTACATATGGTGTGTGCTGTTTAATTTAATTTGAGTTAAATTTAGTTAAATTGATCACCAATGATTTTGAAAGAGTTACTGGGGGTTAGCTCAGTGTAGCACCAAGGAATCAATCAGATAAGTGTTTGTTCAAGTCTGATCTTGGCTCACATTCAGGGGGGTGTATTGCTCCAGTAGGACATCAGTACACTCTGAAAGAATCTTACTTTTCACACACTTTTCCAGTCATTTTCAGGATTTACGATTGACAGATGTACTGATTAAAATGGAACAGTCCCAACGGTTGAAGCATTTGAAAAAACTCTCCCTGTTATGATTGACACCTAACCTAGGGACATGTGTGTAAATATTTAGTTGTTACTTAGAGTTATGTTGTAACTTATCTCTGTGGTGCAAGCTTTTATTTTAGTGATGCATAAATAACAACTTAGTAATAATTTACATTATAACTAAGTTTGAACTGACACACAGCTGGTGCAACAGGCTGCAGCAGTTGTTTGTCCTACTCTGCAGCTACATGTTTTTGCTTGTAATCGGCTAATCTGTCTGCTCTATAACTGTCCGAATACACTTGGGAAATATTTGCAGAAGCCTCCAGCTGCTGGAGAAATTACATCTGATCTCCCATCTACACCACTGTCTGAAGCAGGTCAGTTCAGCCAATTATTTGGGGTCTCTCTGTAATTAATAATACACCGCAATGTTGTCATTATTATTATTATTATTATTGTTAATGAATGTTATAGTTGCACCTTGTTACTAATTAAATGTAGGTCTTAGTCAAATTAAATCCTAATTGTGCATAGGGCACCAAAATGGCTAGAGCCGGCCCTGGGCAGATATAAAGGTACATCACAACTGTAGCCTGCCATTCTCAACAGAAACCATTGTCTCTGTGTAACTCACACTTTACACAAAATTTTTTTTACACGCAAAAACATTGGTGTTGTTTTTCTGACACCAGATTGCAAATGTATTTGCAAATTGTAAGTGAGTTAACTAATGTTTGTCTGAGAAATAACTTTAAACAAGCTGGAATATGCTTATATTGCTATATATGCTTACAATAACACAAATGTTTTGCATGTCATATCATGATTATTATTTGAATTATTTAGATTACATTAGGTTAGATCAGATTAGATTAGATTAGACAAACAAAATAGCATATATTCCAAGCAGACAACAGCTCAGGATTCTGTCCAGCCACTAAATTAAAATAGCATGCATTTAATACAATTAATTAATTAATAGAAAGCCTGACTATATGTGATGCACCTGAAAACAGGACAAATAAAAAAACAATAATGGAAACCCTCAATTTTATATGGTAACAACAATAAATATGAAACAAAACTGTGTCAAAAATACAATCGCATTTCTCAAAAAACAAGCAATTATCACATCACTCAAAAGTTTCATAGCTGTGGACACAAAAGACCTTCTTAATTGTATCTGTACTCAGTCACTCAACTCACCAAAAACACCAAATGACTTTCAAACTGAAGTAGAACTGTGTACTTTAAATTACTCTTGGTTTAGACTATAGATTTCATTTTACTATCAAGGACAGCAGTAAAACAAGCTTTCATATTATCACATATGAAAAGCTTATTAATGTACATATTAAATGAATGTACATTGTGTGAAGGTTGTTGGAAATATGGTATGTTTCATCACAGCTGTCATATATTTAGTTAATAGAATCAAGCAGCAGTGCAGCACTTTCTTGGTCATTCATGCTGCTGAAGTTTTTGTCAGTATTATGTTGTTACTGTGAAGACTTTGATGTGCCTGAGTTGAATTAAAACTCATTCCGCAGTGCGGATTCTCTGAATAACATCAGCAGCTAAATATAATATCTAAAACTGATTCCAGTGATGGAGCAGGTTACAGAGCAGAAGCATGTTTCCTCACTGATGTCTGGCATATCCAAAAATGTCTCCATCAACATGTTAGTCATGAACTAATTGGCTCAGCATACAAAAGGTCTTTGCCTCTTAATCTACCTTCATCACAGAACACACCAATAGGTACTTTTAGAAGAAATGAAATAAGTGGCATGGAAAATTATAAACAGCTGAAAGAGGACTCCTAATGGTGCAGAAGGTGCACGGGGTATTTCTGTCCAATAGTGTTTCGCTTTCTATCTCCTTCACTCTGGGTTGTGCTCTCCATAGAAAGCACAAACATACTGTACAGAAAACAGTATTAAGTCTTAATGGTTGTCTCTTTCAATGACTGTCAATGTAAAGCAACATCAAAGTCTGAACACTGGCAGATGCTGATATTTCCATATTTCTGACATATTGAAAGCACAGATAAAACATTTTAACATTTTCATGCCAGTCACCACCTCTTCATAATAGCTTTGCCTGTTGCAATTCAACTTTAAATATAAGCTTTATATATAGGGCCTGTTAGACTGACAGGCTTGAGATGCATTTTGTGTAGTAAATGTGGATGAAAGCAAGCAGAACTGAGAGTTTGTAGTGATAATGAAACCAAGGTACGCTTCTTTTCCAGCTTTGTTTACTGTCTTCCTCGAGAGATGATTTCTTTGCCAGACCTGTGGAGATTAATGATGCTGAAGAAGGCTTGAGCACAACCTGTCTGAGGGTGTTTGGGTATTTATTTCTCCACCGTAGTTTTGATTTGATTCTGTCATTCTGCTGGCTGTTTCTGTGAGTTTGTTCTCTGTGCCTGACCTCAGTTGAACTTTATTTATTGTCTCTGTGAATTGGAAAGCTGAAAAGAGGCCAGGCTTTCCACTCTGCATATTAATAATAACTGTTTTTCATTGTGGGAAAATGTGGAGGAATCCATGGATATGAAACTAATGCTGTGTCTGATTGGATGGGAATGAGAAGAGATCTGAGAGCAAAGTGACACGTCTGGTTAGAGCCTGGATTGATGCTTGACAGCAGCCGAATCAACATGTGGGAATGCCATTTCCCCTTCACCACTCTAAATTCATGTGTAAATCTGTGACAGAAATACTAAAAAAGTCAAATCATAGTAAAAAAAGGCTGTTTTCTCTTTTCCTTTGGAACTATCAACACCAAATAATTTCATGACTAAATGACTCCTGCTAACACAAATAAAAGGGAGCCTGAAGTTTGGATGCGTTTATTGACAATGAGACGTGACAAATAGTATGACTTTTCAGTTCAAATTTCCTTGATGTCACAGCTAACTGAAAGCAAAACTTAGACTGAATGACAGGGCATTGATTTCTGATTTATCTACAAATCCTGATGTATTTCTGAGGACAATACACTTTATTTGTATAGAGCATTCCACAAAGAGGGCGATTCAAAGGACTTAAGATAAGACTCAGGGCTACAACAGCAGCATGAACTGACTGGAATGTCAGATCAAAGAAAAGCAAAGATAAAGTCTATCAAATAAAATAATAAAGTTCTAGATACTGTATGTGCCGCTTCATAATATTTTTGCTTTAATTCTGGGATCAATTTGCAGACCAGTGTCTGCAGACCTCAGAAGTCTACTGGGTTTATGTGGTAGAAGATGAGAGCTGTGTTTTGATCCTTAACCACAGAAAGAGATTGAACTGAAGCACTATGTTTTCTTAGGACTCAAGCAGCAGTGCTCTGAATGAGCTGCAGCTGTAGCAGTGCTTTCAAACTATTACCCATTACAGCACTCCAGTTGACTACAGATAAAGATGTAGAATACTGTAGTCTGGGCATTAGTTCTCTAACTCTTGCTGTATTTTTCAGGTGGTACTAAACTGACTTTGTCATTGTCGAGAGGTGGCTGTTATGATTGAAGTTTTCTGATTTGGGTTATAAGGTTTAGATTTGATTCTTGCATCCAATTGTTTTATGAAAGTTTTAGGCTCAAAGCTGCTATTATCAATATTTTATGCTATCAAGTAAATCACTACTTGTATATGAAAAGTGTTGCATGTAGTGACAAACCCACAGAGAGTTATCACCATCTGTGCAGTTGATGGTTTTTTTTTCAGCTTCTTTAAGCTCATAGTTTTGGTTTCTAGTCCGCAATGTTACTTTTTTGGTTCGCTCTCGCCGCTCTCATCAGCATAGTTTTCAGCAAAAAAAGCTAGAAAGACCCATTGCATGCTATGTGCCCAGTGCCCATTTCCAGACAGACAAAGTTGGCAACTAGCTGGTGAACATAGTTGAACATTTAGCAGGTGTTCAACTAGCAGGTGAACAACCAGATATTTCCCTCAGGAGTTGGTGGAGACCAAAATAGAGCTAAAAGGAGAGTTAATATTGGACTTACATTGACCAGGAGGCCAAAACACAACTCATTATGAATGCTTATGTTGCTCTGTATGTGCAGGATGTGTAAATAGGCAATTGTTTGCTAACATATTCACCATATAAGCTTAAAAGGTGATAATATATCAATATTGTGTTTAGAGCTTGTACCCCAAGTGGCCAATTTGTTAAGGTTTAAGGTAAGATACACATTTTACATAACAGATACTGCATGTAAAATTGTGTGTCATCTGTACCATTTTCTTGTACTCTACTTTCTTTGAGTAATTTGATTCAAGGTGAATACAGAATAAATAACATAAACCCGAAGATTGACCTTATGAGTGGGCAAGGACATAGCTGTTCTGACCAATGGAAAAGCAGGAAGCGGACACTCTAATGTGTACAAACCAATGTACATGCTTGCTTGCCAGCTTGAGAGGGTAAGGCATGAAGACCCAAACAGATTAGCCACATTTTAGCAAAAAAGAGTATAGGGAGCATAGATGCACAGCAAAGAAGTGGATTATTCTGCAGAAAAGGTCTAAGAAGTTTCTATGGATGTTTTGATACTTTCTTTTTTGCCAAATTGGGTCAGTGTTAAAATCCATTGTAATCACTGTGAAATCAAGCTGACTAAAGCAGCTGCCCCCCATGAAGATGCAAGCTTCAAATTTTTTAAAGCCATCATTCAAGTCAGCAGGGGGTAGTGCTGTATATAGACTGGTGGTGATTTGCTAGTAACTGTTGAAAAGGAAAAGGAGCTGTGGACTATCTGTAGAACATCTCTCACCACAGAGTTTTACATGTCAGATTGAAGGTCTTAAATTTTATATTGTTTCAGAAAAATGTATGTGTGTCCTGTTTAGTTCTAGTTTGCATTAAATAGAGTTTTTCTATTAAATGTGGCTGTTCTGACAGCTTTTCTCATTTATTTTGTATTGCATGACTTGATGGAGAGGATTTTATTGGCTATAAAGGACATGAACTGAATATCATAAAGTGGCAAAACAAAAACATTCTGCTATGAAAGGAAAAGCAGATACATGTATGATATGTAGTCAGAAATGGAGGTTCCTGCCACCTTTGTTTAAACACCTCCTTTGAACATTGGTACAGTACTTTGTAGTACTACCTTTCAGATGCGATGCAATAGATTTGTGAAATAAAGCTTGAAATAAGGGTGGATCTCATAGAAAAGCCTAAGTGAATGTGTGTTCTCATTGATAGACTGCTTTGATGAGTCTCTGTGCTAAGATGGAAGTCAGTGTGCATTCATGTATTTTTACTATGGGATAATACCAGTGCATCAACTCTCAAGCTCTAATCCACACAAATATAATACTGATTATAAATGCAGCATTTTGCTAAACTTGAGAAATCCTTTGCAACTTAAAAGTGAAAACATTTAGGTTTGTTCTCAACATGCAGGATTTCTTAAAGGGTAGATTCACCATTTTTCAAGTCTTTCTTAAAGCAACAATCAGATGCCCGTATGAAGATTGAAACAGGTTTTGCTCACTGTAATCATTCTACCTGTTCATACTGACCATTAGAAGATCCCCTCTGAAATATTTTGAGAAAAAAATGTATTTAAAAGTTTGTCACAAGATCATATGAATCATATGATCATATGAAGCTTCAGCTGTCAAATAAAATGGATATCTTCCACAGTTACAGTCTTTTTCCTGTTCTGCTGCAGTGGATCGTATCAAAATGAGAGAATTTGGCACTAAACAGACCGTAACTTTGAAAGATGTTGACTTGGTTTGACTAATTTGGATGGCTGAAGCCTCATATTAGCTTCAAATAAACATTTAAATACTTTTACTCAGTTGAAATTAGAGAGAGGGATGACAGATTGTTGCAGGCTGGATTGATGTTGTGTTTTTGGCTGAACCACGACAGCGAGGCCAGCCCTATAAATGCGTCTGTCCCTGACTGACTAGTCTTGCATAGCCAGACCTATCTCCACACTTCAGAGCTATGCCAGCGCTGGAGAAAGCTCTGGCTGAAACCATTATCATTCTGCCATTTGGGAAAAAACGCTCTGGCTTGTTTGTATTTCTTTAAACCAGTCACAGTCGTCTTGGAAAGCACTTAGCCCAGGATGCAATAATAGTGCCGTTGCAAAATATTGTCAGGGGGGAACTTGTTTTGGTGGAATATTTGCTCGTGGGAAGGCAAGCCCTGGCATTGAAATGGCTGAATTCCCACAAAAGAAAATGCAACTTAAAACAGTAGAAGACATATGTTGACAATGTGATGCGACTTTTACTGATAAAAAAGACAAACATAACTTGATCATTGGTGCCCTAGTCTTGCTTAACCAGACTTATCTCCACACTCTGTTAGACAGCAAATATTCTAAACAAATTCTTTGTATATCTTTACAACCATTCACTGAAAGAACCAAGAAGGCCTGCTTTATTTCACGATCCAAATCTTCATCAAAACTTGCCATTTTCAGTGTGTAGGTTGCTAGCTTGGAGGTTGTTGTTGTTGTTTCATGTAGCGACGGGGATTTTGAAAATGGTGACATGCAGATATCGGAAGGGGAGGAGAAATCTGACTGAAATAGTCGGCCAATGACAGGCTTATACCCACAGTCTACATCCTGTAAGTCAGACTACTGACTGACTGACTGACAGACTGACTGAGTGATCAACTTACACCATTGGTCGGCTGAGGGCAGCCAAAGCTTGGGACAGACAAGTATCCCAGCCCTGGCAGAGATTTGGAGCCAGGCCAAAAGCCATTATACTATATATTTATATATAAGTATATATACTATACTATACTATACTATGCTATGTCACTTTATTAAGTTTTAATATTTTTTCAGGTGAGAGAGTAACCATTTAGATTCCCAATATGTGGTCAGTTTATCCAAATAATGCCTATTTCGTAATTTGTTCCGATGTTTCTGGAGTTTTTGGCGGACTTCCTGAGGACTTGGTCGCCACTTCCTGTATCCGTTGTTTCAAATTCAAAGCCCACTAGCATTTCATACACCGTCCAGCCATATACTAGGTTTTGACCTACTCTTGTTTTCATGTCGTGCTCACAGTGTGCCCAGGTCAGCCCACATTGGCTAATGAGATAAATATACTGTATTTAGATTCAAGTACTTGCAGTTGTGGCCCTCATGTATGATCTGCTGATGTTTTGCTCTAATAGCAAAGCCATTATCACACCCACTTTAAACTGTCACTCTATTCCCTATTGTGATCAGGCCTTTTAAACCACTCTGCTCACATGAAATCCACAGAGAATGTACAAACCCTATAAAACAGGGGCCCTGCCATCTCAGCTGCTGTCACACTAAGCCATGTCAGATTAACATTTGTCATAATGTATGAAAGCAATTTTCTCTGATGCTGTGTTCAGGCACTGTAGACGTGATTCAAAGAAATTTACATTACCTCCTCTTTCACATTCTGCATGTTATCATCCAAAAGTTTCTTTCAGGTTTGTTTGTGTTTGGCTTTGGCTCCATGTGTACTTAAAAGTCTTCAGTCTCCACACAGCCTGATGCTGCCATTAGAGATAAAGAAATTAGATATGTGAGCTTCCTGTGGTTTGGATTATAGCGTTTAATTAATAGAGTTTAATTTTCTTTTTCTTTTTCTTGGATGGTGGTTCCTTTGTATAACATAATTATTATTATAAGGACAGACTTCTGGTAATAATCAGTTACCTTTCAGATCTGAATGTAAAAATATTGCTTGATCAAGCTTTTTAGTAACATATTGTAACATGTAGTTAATGAATATGATGAATAGGATAACAAACGCATTATCATACCTACTTCAGTACACAATATGTCATGATGATTATGGTTGGACATCAGGCAGCTCTAGTGCGTCGTTAGTGCATTTTAAGATACAAAGTACAAGTACAAAGAAATTGGATATTCTGTGCTGTGAATTGACAAGAAAAAAACTCTCATTGAGAAGGGCAACAGGCTTGGATACAATCTGAAGGTATTGTAAGCATTCCATGATGCATATGCAAATGAAATACAGTGAGAAAAAGTGAGAATGCAAAACAACACATGCAACAAAACACAAACTAGTTCTTTGTTTTGAATGATGCAAAAATGGAAAAATTCTCCAGTTCAGTACTGCTGGGAACAAAATGGTGCTCCAGGGGCTCATGAACAAAGGCTGAAATTTGCATATAAACACACGTCAAGAGAGTATGGTTTATAAATCTCAACAAACGTGAAATTGTGCACACATGTGCAATCCTGATTTCCACTTTCACAGCCATGAATGGATGTACACGTGCCTCTAATCACCTGTTGCCAGATGAATATCTCCGTCTGCTTCACTGGTCTTTAGACAGTTTAAACTCCAAATGGCGTTTGAGAACGTATTGTGTGTGTGTTTGTGTTTGTTTGTGCTGCTTAATTTGTATGGATCATCTAAAGTCATACCCATCCATGGTCTGTATGTTCTGTACACAAGCAATGCAGCCAGAGGAACAAAACTGTGACAAGTTACTAAGCCAAGTGGAGAGTGCTGAGTCAAACACATAAAGCATATTTTTTAAATTTAATTTGACAGAAAAGCATCTGGCTGTCCTGTTGAATATTGATCAGGGAGCTTGCTAGAGTCTCTGTTTCTGCAAAAAATAATGCTAGGTTCTCTTGAAACAGGAAGCCGAGTAATATCTGAGACCGTATCTGTTTCTTAGGAAACCCCTCCCAACCACAAACAATGACATCTTAAGATACATACACCAACTAACACCAACTAGAGTTCAAAGATTCTTTGTAGACTGACAACATAAACAAAACTATTAGCAAAAAAAACGTGTCACAAGGTTCACTGTCAAGCTTTCAGCCACATCTTGTAGCCTTCATCAGCAGATGGAGTTTGCTCGGTTGTCACAGAGATGGTTTAGTCATCATGGGAACTAAATATGGATTTTCAGTCTGCTGTTCATGGACATCTGATGTCTGTGTCTGGTGTTCAGTCTCTTGTCCAGGGTCCTCCAGTTGTTTCACTGATGTAGGTTTCCCCTCAGCTGTCACATGTGACGCTGTTGTATCGACAGAGATCGGATGTTAAATGGTTTGTGATAAGTACTACCTCTTTGTGATTTAAAAACTCCTTACTGGTGTTATACTGGCAGTAACAACTAAACCATCTCCTTGACCACTGACTGAACAAACTCCAGCTGCTGTTGAGGGCCGCAACATGTAGTTGAAATCCTCAGGAATAAATAAGTGAGTGGACATTGTGATAAGCCTTTATTGTCAAACTGCTGTTTTTCTAAGGTCAAGAATGAACCTTCAAGTTCAAAACCGGGATGTTTTAAAATGACAGAGAAGCTAGCTCCTTCTCTCCTCCCTTTGCTTTGTTGTTACTATTAATGAAAGCAAAGGAAAAGTGTTTTTGAAGAGGATAATTGATAGTCAGTCTCACAAAATGTTCCGTACAAAGACTTTATCATCTCACAATAACTCATAATTGCACTCACAGCTTAGCGATGAATGCTGGCTGCTTGTGTTTACAGCTGGCAGCTTATGTAATATCCACATATTGATGATGAAGGGTTTGCACATTGCAGGAATGCAAAATAAAGAGTTTGTGTATTTATTGGCATCACTGCTGTAGTTGAAGGCGGAAATATGACAAAACACAGTGCCAAAAAGCTTTTTGCAACGTCATGCTGCTTGATTTAGGTCGATCAAAGTTTTTACTGTCAGTTTTACACAAGCAACCACACAATAACATCCTGACTCATGTCAAATGGAAACAAGACATACAGTACCAGTCAAAAGTTTGGACACACTTCCTCATTCAAGTGAATGGGAAACTTTTGACTGGTACTGTAAATATTTGAAATTTAACAACTTACATGTAAAACACAGAATAATTTAAAGTCCAATTTGTTTCTTATTGCAAAAGGGGCAAAAGAGTAAAAATATCAACCAACTGTCTCTGAATGGAGCACTGGCTCTCTGCAGTTTAGTATAATTCAGACTTTGCTCTTTAAATGATCATCCATCACTTCCTGTGTGCTGTGACTGTAATGAAGCACTGACTAAAAATTGTGTCTTAACACACTGGAAAGACAGACAGTTATAAATTCTCTTCTTCACCTCATCAATTTGTCATTTGCATCCTTCTGCGTCAGGTCGCTGTCATTAAACTGGTTTCAAGGTACAGATGGTCTAAAGCACGGCTCCAATTATCTGGAGAATGTTCCAATCAGCATTCATAATCAATCTAAAGCCACTCTTACTATGTAGCTTAGGTTTAGTTGATAATTTTTTTGCTACATGCCAGTGTCAGTTGTGTTATTTCCACCTCTTGCCACACCTGATATGTAAAACTATGCATAGATTCAACACTACATGGTTACATGAAAAATAGAAAACTACCCAGGTGTGAAAATATTCTTATTTATAGCATTATTTACATGCTCAGTTGTCTTTTTTCCTTTGAAATTCACAATGAGCTTAAAATGTAGCACATCTGCATGAGGACTTTGATAAAGCCCTTTTGACATGTCACAGTGGGAAAAGCACATGTGTAATGGCTGCATTCAGTACAGTAGCTATTTCAGGTTCAGGGTCCTAGCATTGTTCATGCTAGCTCGTTGTCACGGCTTACTGAGAAACGTGAATAGAGCAGAGTCATCGCTTATGTTATTTAGCAACACCTCCGCTTACTCTACAATGACAAGTCACAATCTACTGCTATGAAGATTGGTGAATGAAATGCAACATGGAAATAATAGAAATAAGCTTATTAAGTAGTTATTTGTATGGAAAAATTAAAAAACAGACCACTAATCCAAAAGAGAAACTCCATTCAGGGGAAATCAGAAGTTATTGTTGCTAAGGAAGATGAGTTATATTGTTTGGTCATCATTTTCAGAGAAAATCTGCAGCAGCAGTGAACACTTCCAGTTCAAACATCCAAACCATTCTGCAAATTAAGAAGTGGTTGAATATCAAATTCAGTGCCAAGAGGCACATTGCCACCAACAAATTAAGGAGTGAAATCAATTGTTAGATAAGAGGCATTAGAGTGTTGGGCAGTATTTTCCAGTTTGTGCCACCAATCAGAATTGACACCAAAAAGTTTTTGCATGTATGTGTGGTACGGTGGAGTGATTAAGTGGTAAAGTATATGTTGTTCCTTGTGTCAAATCTCAGTGGAGGTGCTCCTCCATCCCGGGGCTCCACAACACCAGCAGTTTTTTGCGAAGTGGATGATGTGTGGAAGAAAATACATTTCTACCTGGTAAAGGCTATTAAGTGGGGTCTTGCTCTATTTAAGCAGCTCTGCATCAATCATTTTACCTAATGAGGCAGCTGGATCATGACATCACGAGATGTGCTTGTGTCCTAACCACCGGTGGTTCGGACCAATCAGCATCCTATGAGGATTCTTGTGTGATCTCATGATCTTGTGAATCCAGCTGCCTTGCAAGGTAAAACAGTGATACAAGGTGACAGACAGATGGTTCATCCAATCCCCTGCTAAGTAGTTTTTGAAAGTGCCTGCCCTTTTCCAAACAGTTTCCAAGGACGACTTCTCAGATGGTTCTGTGTGTTTGGTTTGATAATAGTATCTGTAGGTCATAAGGACTATACATCCCTGTTTATCTCCTTTACTGGGGACCCGATCATTCGTGTTGCTATGGCTACCAGTTAAAGCTTTAACTGCTGCTTCACTTAATTGCATCATCTCAACTCAGTGCAGGTGTGTCACTCTGTTTTTCTTTGCCTTGCCTTACTTGTTGCCTATATGGTGAAAAGGAGCAGATGGCTATGGAGATACATGTGTACTTATCTCTTATCTCCTTGTGTGACGTATACACAGCAGCTTGTCAAGAGGACCCAACTGACCTAATAATCGATTCCACATCAATTGCCACGTGGCACTGGTTTGCAAATTAAAGAAGGAAAATAGGTAAACTGGAATACTTTTACATAATCGACCATAAAAGTGTTAATGAATACAACTTGGCAGGGATAGACCCTAATCTTCTTTATTCTTTCAAAATATACCTTCCTATTCTTCCTCCTTCCTTTGTAACACACACACACACACACACACACACACACACACACACACACACACACACAAATAAGGGTCAGTAAATGAGTCAGTTGTGTAGCTGAGATTTGTTCCATATTTGGAGGCAACAGGTGAAGTTATACTCTACTTTGTGCTTTGAGTCAGTAAAATCAGTATTTCTGGTACACCTCTAGGGTTAGGCAGACACAGTAAATGAAACAAATTACCCAAAAGTTATGAAACCAGTATGATCCTCATGACATAATGTGTTACTGACTGTTTCTTCAGGAATCTTATTGTCAGCACAGTAAGCTGACAGAGTGCTTAGTCTCATACTTTGAAGGATCTTTCCCCTTGTAAAAAAAACAGCTAGAATAAAAATGCTATGCGTATGGCGATGTCCATTTTATTTCCATGCACACAGATTAATTTGTGCAAATAGAGCAAATATACAGAATATTAGACATCTCAGACATCTTCATTAAGACAAATAAGGAGGGATACAGCTCTAATTTAAAAAATGAATGTATTTTACATAAAAATATGGTACAACTCTAAGTATCTTCAATAGTCTTATTTACCCTTATGGCAACTGCTACTTCAAGACAAATGTAATTGTTTCCTGTCAAAATAAATATGCACATATCTCTCTAATAATATTGTATCGTATAAGTATATAAACAGTTACACAGTGATATGAGGTACATAATACATTTAGAGTTTAACTATATTACATAGTATACATGTACGTCTGAAAACAAAGCGTACTGTTATTTCTGTGGTATAACTTCCTCAGAAGCTGCTGCTCTGTCCTTGGTCAGATGTCCACCACGCAGCCTGGAGCGTTGGTTCTTATGGCATCAGATATGACTTTTGCTCCAGACTCTCCGACGCCATTTCCCTGCAAACTATAAAAACACAAACAGAAGTTCTTTTCAACTAAAGCATGTACAGTACTCTTTTCTGAAATCCTGCTCTTTGTGATACAACCACACACAAAACCACAGTCAAGTATGTCTGAGCGGTGCAGGGAGAAGTGCAGAAAAGAAAACTAACTTTATGTATGTCAACTGGTGGTTTCCTTTCAGCGCTGTTGCAATGAAAATGGCTCCATCCATACCCAGAGAGTTCTCCTGCAGACTGATAATGCACACAGACACAAACAATTATTTCTGTAATCAAATGTCCAGGGATATTAGTATGAAGCTTTATTTTGAACTGCAAAATGCTGGATTTGGATGACCTTTTATCTCCAGAAACAAACAGGAAGTCCAGTACATATGCATTTGGAGCTATGTTGCAGCTGACTAGGCCAGCTAACTAAGATAACAGTCACCGTTAGTCAACAAACAGGAAGAATAAAGCTTGATCATTGTTTGAGACACAATGTTACCTCATTGCAAGCAGCCTTAGAAGAGGCTGCTGCTTTATAATCATTGATAAAATCCCTTGTCAGAGATGTATTTCACAAAGCTGAATCTTAATTAAGACAAAAACATTTTAATTGGGGGAATTTAATTTTAAACAGGAAAAAATGTAACCAAATCAAGCATTTCAAATTCAATTAATGAATTCAGTTGCTGATTTTCAGAAAATACTCTTTTTTCATTGTGTGCATGAGATTAATACAGTTTTTATGCTTTTTAAACAAACAAAAAATTTGGTTCTTACAGATCATGATAAGCTGTAGATGCAACTTACTTCAAGGACTTGAGGCTTCTGTTGCTTTTCAAGGCGTTAGCCAGGGCCTTCGCTCCCTCCATCCCTACAGCGTTTCCACGTAGACTGAAAAACACCACAGTTGTTGCACATATATGATGATATATGATGGAGTCTGTAACTCATTTAACTCTCAAATCTGTAACACTGGCACCATCAGCAAAGCAGGAGAAATACTGAGGTGTTAAAGATAAGGAGCAAAAAGACTGAATAATGAAGAGAATTCTTCCTCTCACTTTATTTCACTTCTTTTTAGTGTTGTTTCAACACAAGCGTAATCTTAAAATTGGTTCTTCACTGGCACTGGGAACCTGACAGCTTCACAATGAGCTCATGCTGCATCCCTGGAAAAATTGGAGAGGTTCACAAAGAGCTGAAGTTCCAATTCTGTCCTATCAGCTTTCAGCTCTCATTATATTTTCTAATGGAGGGTTTCTTTTTTTGCTCTTTCAGAAGACCAGAGAGATGATACAGAGCTTTTCTGTCCATACTTTCAGCTTATTCTTCTATGTTGTGTTATTGGGTTTTATTGTTTTCCACTGTGCTATTCTGTTTGAGGTAATTGCATTTATGTTGCTTAGTAGTTTGTGTAATTAACTTTGGTACATGATAAGTTTTAATTTCAATTTCAATTAACTTAAAATGTTGAGAAAAATTGAAAACCCTCTAAGATAAAATACCTTGTGGGCTCATGGCTGCCTCTCTATTGTGATTAGGGGTGGGCAAATCGGATGAAAGTGTCTTTTATGTAATTTTATATTGCCATATTGATATATGATATAGTACATTTTCTAGAAAATCAAATGAAAAACTGTTAGATAAAATAACCAGACAAGAATGTCTGTTTTAGTTGATCTAGCAAATGAAATATGTGACAAGTCAACATACTTTGTCACACTCATTCAAAAATCATATAAAACTTTAATTAGCATGTGGTCTATTAACACCCAGAAATGTTAAAGGAATAGTTACCATGGTAATAGAGGGTACGGGTAAATCAGAAATGTATATAATCTCATGGTATATATTGTTATATTGCTCAACCCTAATTGTGATATATTTATAAAAACAGGAACAGAGTGCAAAGGCTTAAAAACATTAACAGTCAATCAAATATTCACTAAGAATCAGCGGATCACAAACAGAAACTGTCTTGAGTCGCTAGCTCTTGAAAATCCTGAAGCTTGTGAACAATTATTTGTAATAGGCATTGTTGACATAAAATTATATTTTGTGCCTCACATTTCTTCATAAACTAATTTCAGTGGTAGCTCAAAAAGAAGAATTTTGACAGTGCTCACAGAATAGCTAGGTTTTGTACAACCACATGTTTTGTGAAAATCGGTGAAACAACAACAACAACAACAACAACAACAACAACAACAACAACAACAACAACAACAACAACAAAACAGCCCAGTGAGTGGTGCATTCATCTAATTGTAAAGGTTCATGTTCAGGTCTCAGAGAAGGAATGACTTGCCAATCATCTACTGTAGCGTAGCGGCTACTTGAAATGACGTGTGTCTCAAAAATCAATCAAACAAACAAACAAACAAAAAAACCACCTGTGGAGCTTTGCCAGACCACAATCAGACACATTAAAATTGCTGGCATTGTAAAGCTTAAACAGACAAACAAATTCACATCCAAAGCATACACAGATCAAAAGTTATCAAACCCATAAAACAGACAAATGAGAGGGTGAATGATTTTCAGACATACAGAGTAATAGAAGGAAATAAGCATTGAGCAGAGCAACTTCAATCCAACACTCCTGCTTGTCTCATTCAAGCCAAAAGAGGGACTGTTTTACACCTAAGTGATTATTTTTACACTCAAGTGACTACAATCAGCTGCAACGACAGTAAAAAAAGGAAACACTATAAAGTGGTGAGCTCCACTGGTTTTAAATTGCTTGCTTATGATATGTGGCTGAATGACAAATAACAAAGGAGCAGTTTGACACAGAAAGGAGCTTGGACTCACTCTAATGTTTGCAGGCTTTGGTTGGTCGTTAGAGCTCCTGCCATTGCAACTGCACCACTTTTGCCTGCTGAGACCCCCTGCAGACTAAAGAGACAGCACACAAAACACTAAACACATAGGAAAATAATAGAAAACGACAACAAATTGTCACACATGTAGAAAGATAACTTTTATGTGAATGTACTAACTTTTAGCTATTATTATAGTGCATAGCTATTGCTATAATCTCTTAGCATTGATTCATCATTTTGTATAAGCACAGGTACATTTCTGCCTCCAGTTTTTATCTGTTTACCTTAAAGACAAAAAAAAGTAATAATCAATCATTGTGTACAAATGTAACACTAACCATAATGTATGCAGAGATGTGTTGGTTTTCAGGGCTTCAGCGAGAAAAGTGACACCATCATTCCCAATATTATTCTCCTGCAGACTGCAGCAAAGGACACACACACACACACAGTGACAACTGTAAATAACAATACAACCCTGTAACTGAAATGCCACATAACTGTTCAGGGGCTGATAAAGCCGCAATCAGTCAATAAAATGCTATAACTAGTCATTTGCACTCAGTGTAATGTTAGCGCAGACTTCCTTGACAGAATACACCTTTGAAATTTTGGGGTGATCAATCAGAGAAAGTGTGTGTGGGAGCAGAGGTGACTGAAACAAGGATTGGCCTTACTCCAGGAGCTGCATTGTGGAATTGGAGCGGAGTGCATGGGCCAGAGCTTTAGTGGCAGAGGACTTGATGAAATTCCACTGTAGACTGAAAAAAGAGAAAGAGAGGCACAACTATGAGGAAAATGCGACATATGTTGTAAGTTTTTTGCAGTGGTGGACAGCAAGTAAGTACATTTACTATATATAAATATTAGAGCTCAATGTACTACATTTGTGTGACAATAGTCACTAGTTTGCAGATTAAGCTTTTACATACAAAACCTATAATCAGCTAAAATCTGCTGGATTGTTATCAGTTAAACTAAACACTTGTAATGATGAACCTGCAGACAATCATCCCATGACTCCCCCTTATTCTTTGAAAATAATGTATAATGACCACTTTTACTTATAATACTTAAATTATGTTTTTATAATAATGCTTCTATAGTTCTACTTAAGTAAAATTTTGGGACTTTTACCTCTTTTGTTACTAATGGAGCATTTTTACATTCAGGTATTTAATCTTTTACTTAAGTAAAATATGTCAATATTTCTTCCACCACTGTTTTGTTATGTCACAATCACAATAAAAACATCTTATTCTGGGATTGTGTGGTCCAGATTTACTGGCTGTAATCCTTTGCTAATCAAGGTGAAATTCTACTTCCTGTTCACTGTTTCTACATAATAAATAGTAATGCCATTAGTTTATATATTTCTGACATTGTGTTTTCTTACAAATGTTTAAAATCTACTGTAATAATATGGTACGATTGCAAAACCTGTTTGCATTGAAAAGCAGAATCTCCTTTATCTTATTCTTGCACTATTATTGTAGTCCTCAGGAACATTTTCAAAGCAAGTGAAGCTGGTGATGCCTGATGTTACTTGCAGAGTCGTGTGTGTCTGTGTGTGTGGTTGCATTTGCATTACAAGCCTCACTTACTGCAAAGAGGTGAGGCCTTGATTAACCTTGATTGCACCTGCTATAGCTTGAACCCCTTCATCATGCAACAGGTTGGCTGTGAGACTGAGATATGCACACAAAGACACAGGCACACACACACACACACACACACACACACACACACACATACACACACACATATATATAGATATTACAAATGCACTAACACTTAGAGTAAGAAATAGACAGAGTTCTCCTGAAATACAGCAACACAAGTTAGGTGTTATAGTTGAGTGTCAAAGAGACATCATTATCTATGTAATGTGTCATTTAAAGTCTGTTGATACTTTTGCAACATGTCTGCTTTTAAGCTGATAAAACACTTGGCTTTGAAGTTTGAAAGTTCCACTTAATTTAATTGGGAAAAGGTGATTATAGCAATTACCATAAGAAGGAGAGTCGATGAAGACTGTGAATGTTACATTCTGAATGTCACCATATTTCTTCAAAGAGCCACAGACTTCCCACTGTAATCTCGTGGGACTGGCAGTTTTTTGCATACAATAGCCTTAAGTGACAGACCATAGTCTGGGGTAATGACATTTACTGAACAGTTGGATATTTCCATGCCACTGTGGGCTATTACACTATAAACATCTATTAATGAGGTGACTCACTCGAGGTCCTGGAGACAGTTGTTCTCATGGAGGGCGTGGGCCATGTTCTTTGCTCCCTCCACCCCAATTGAGTTCTCTCTTAAACTGACCAGATAGAATAATACATAAAATATACATAAAATATACATAATACATATTTATATGCCATATCATATTTGACTAGTATTTACTCATATGTAGTATGCACTGAGTCCCAATACACTATAAAGTTATAGTTCAATATTTTGAGAGTTAAATGAGAAGACCGATACCCCAATTATGTCTGTACAGTAAATATGAAGCTCCTGCCAGCAGCTGGTTAGCTTAGATTAGCATGAAGAATGGAAAACGGTTGGAAACAGGTAGCCTGGCTCTGTCCAAAGGTAATAAAATACACCTACCAGCACCTCTAAAACTCACTATTTATAATGTTATATGTTGTTTGTTTAATCTGTAGAAAAAAAACAAAGTTTAAAAATGACAACTTATAGCTTTACAAGTGGTTATGAACCAGACTATTTCTTGGCTAGGAGCAGTGACTTACAGGAGTCTCTGCTGGTTTCCTGGCAACCTCACGGTGACACCAAGACTTAAGTATTAATTAGTGAGCTTTACAGGTGCTGGTTGGAGGATTTTGTTACCTCTGAACAGAGCCAGGCTGACTGTTTCCCCCACTGCAGACTTTATGCTATGTTAAACTAACTGGCTGCTGGCTGTAACCTTTTTACCATACAGATATGAGAGTGAGAGTATCAACCTTCTTATCAGACGCTCTGCAGGAAATCAAATGAGCAAAAAAAGGTTGAGGTTTAATACTCACTTCAAAGAAACGAGGCCCTGGTTCCGCCTAAGTGCTTTGGTTAAGGCTGTCATCCCCTTGTCGCTGATTGAGTTACTCTGAAGTCTGCAAAAAGAAAAGGTTAACTAGCACAACAAACTGCGTAATTGTTGCACAGTATGTGAACCAATGTGTAATAGAGCACAATGTGGAGGATAAAATGTACTCCTGTGAGGACGGTACTGACTGAAGTGAGAGTAAAGTGTGGTTGACTGTCAAAGCTTCTGCCAGAGCGACTGTTCCTTTGTCCCCGAGCTGGTTACTACAAAGACTGTAGACAAGAATGAAAATAATTGCACATTAAGAAATTGAAATTGAAATCATTAATCTTGATGAACAGTGCTAATGTGACTCAATTACATGCTAATTGGCAAACACAAGGGAATTATTTGTGCTAGTTTAACATGAAACCTAGATTCTATTAGTGAGCTTTTGTAACTCTTAACATAAATCTGTGAGACAAAATTCACAGAACCTAGAAAAAAATACCCTGTAGCATAGTATCAATTATCCACAAGCTAAATTTAAACAATGTCTGCATTATTTTACAATCTAAACAGTAAAATATTCAGTATGATATCTTAATTAAGGATTACATCAGTTTTGTGAGAGTCCGGTTTGACTTCAGTGCATCTGCAATCCGTTTGGCTCCTCCCGCTCCAACAGTATTCTTCCTTATACTGTATCATTACATGGATGTAAGAAAAATGCACTGATTACTTCTCATCATAAGAATGCACACGTACTGTATATGCTATCCATAATGCATGCAACAAACAAGAGTGAAACCCTGTCAAAACTCACTTCAGAGACACCAATTTGCGGTTGCATAGCAGGACTTCTGCAAGAGCCTTAGCACCTTCCTCCTCAATGGCATTGTTCTGAAAGCTGATGAGTGGTTTGGGAAATTGAGCAATTACACCACCTCCAAATCTTATGCTGGCATTCACGCTGGCAATCTATAGCAATTATACTCACTTGACTGATACCAGCACTTGGTTCATTTTTAGAGCTTCTGCCAGAAACTTGGTACCTTTTGAGCCGATGTTGTTGTTCCGGAGGCTAAATTATAAATAGATGGTTAAATCAAATAGACTGATGTACAGTCATAACTGAAACCCTGAGAACTAGTGTACATGCCAGTGAACTATGAAGACAAAGACCAGAAGAACTGCAAGTCTTCAGGGACTCAGAGATAAGCACACACACAGAGTTTTATTTGTAAAAGTTGCGGTGTATAAGGCAAACTAAAAACCAAAGTAAACTAAAAGAAATGCTAAAATGAAATCCAGGTAACCAATATGTACTATGCACCTCTCTACTCCAAAGTAATAACTCAAAATCTGAGAGTGAATTATACATTTCTTCAAAATAATTGAAAATTTAATTGTAAATTTGATTTTATTTATATATTTATATCATCTGTCACCTGGCAATAAACCTGTTTCTGATTCTGATTTTGATTCTGAGATGAGTGCAGTTTTGGGAGCATTTGCCATCCCTTGTAATTTTG
This sequence comes from Thunnus maccoyii, assembly GCF_910596095.1. Lineage (NCBI taxonomy): Eukaryota > Metazoa > Chordata > Actinopteri > Scombriformes > Scombridae > Thunnus > Thunnus maccoyii. The sequence goes on along the minus strand of NC_056552.1, from coordinate 17,229,193 downwards.
CTATCTTTTGATATAAAACTACACAGACTAGAAAGTGCTAATGTGATAGAAGTTAACATCAAGATGCTCATCGAATGTATGTTTCACACAGTTTACATTGAAACATCTATCATCTATAATCTGCCAGCACTGTTTACATGAGAGTTACTGACATGGATTTAGTATTAAAAAAGGCAACAAACAAATCTCACTTGAGAGAAGTTAGTGTCCGGTTCACCAGAAGGGCTCGACTTAGGGCTTTGGCACCTTTGTTGCTGATGGCGTTCTCTGCTAAACTGAGGGGGGTGAATAAAAAAGGTTACAATCATACACAATATAAATGATAATCACATTCATCATCATCGCTGCACCAATCATACAACCACACGATAATCACTCAGTGTCTCTTACACCCTTGTAATCAACAACACTGACACTAAATTGTCATTAAAAAGTTTTACCATTCATGTGAGCAATCATGCAAGTTCATTTGATACAGTGGTTCAGAGTTATTAGAGTATAAAATGATTTTCATATGATGCTTAACCTCAATAGTTTGCAGTAAAGGAGTTGAAACATAGGTTTAATCTCACCTCATTTTCTGGATATGACAGTCTTTGGCACTCAGGAGGCTTCCCAGCAATTCCATTACATCATCTTTGAATTGATTATTCTCTAACCTGTGGAAGAGATAAGACATGTGTTTCACTTTTCCGTGTTTGTCATGTGGTTTTGTTTTATTTGGAGATAGTGCTTTGGGGAGAGCTCTACCTGAGATGGCTGCAGTACAGCAACTGTGGGAGCAAACATTTTACTGTGGTGCAGTTCAGAGAGGCTGTTAGGTTGGTCTTTTCACTGCACTCTGGAGAAACATGCAGCAGATAGGCCAAGACAACACACTGAGCCCGTGTTAACTTCCCTGCCAGGGTGCCAAGCCGTAGATCCTCCTCTACACTCCGCAACAGATCTGTGTGTTGCAGCTCCTGTAAACAATAAGCCATGTTGACTGCACGCAGGGACACCACAGACCCCCCGCTGACCAAGAGGCCTTGTAAAACCCCTGCTGCCCACGCCTTCTGGTTGCCATCATCTTTCCCGATGGCCAAAAGCCCAGTGAGAGGTTTCAGTGCCATTGGGCACAGCAGGCCTGTCAGGAAGCGCACAAACACATCCAGGTGACCATCTTCAGCTTGTTGCGAGTGCTGAAAGGCATTTTTGAAGTGGTTCTGGAAACCAATCTTGGGCCAGGACATACTGCTCTCTGAGAACAAGTCAAAGATGGCCCTCTTGGAAGAGATATAGTAGAAGGTGGCCGCAAGAAACTCCTGCAGAGTCAAATGAATGAACCGGTATGTTGTGAATATGACTGACTCCTCCCGAACAAGAAGTCCAGCACCAAGACTGCTTTGTGTCAACAGTAGGTCTATCCCATAGGCCCTGAGGTCCTGCTCACTGAAGGTGTACTTGTTTTTGAGGAGCCCGTAAAATGCCAGCCGTCCAAGATTCCCCAGCAGTTTACGATTGCTCCCATGGAGCTGCTCCATTTTTACAGGCTCCCTGCCTCTTGGTTCTCCTACTTCTGCCTTCATGGAACAAAAGTGGGCATAGAGAGCAGTACAAGTCCTGGGAAGGGTCTCCTGTGTTCCACTCTGCATGATGTACATCAGCGTATCAGCCACAATCCAGCAAAAACATGGAATGTAGCACATCACCATTAAGATCTTATGGGACTCCAGGTGTGCCCATATTTTACTGGCAAAATCCCTCTCGGAGAAGTGGTGGTTTAGGAAGATCTGGATGTCTTTTGGGCTGAATCCAGGGATCTCAGTCACCCTGTCAACCAATCCTCCAGGGATGAGTGAGGCCACTCCTGGCCTGGAAGTGACCCACACTGCTACGTCAGGGAGAAGATTCCCTCGGATGATGTTAGTAACCAAGTCATCAATGGACACTTCTTTCTTTGGGTCATTGCAGGGTACCGCATCTGAGAAATTTAAACTGCAGCGGAATTCATCCAAACCATCAAGGATAAGCAGTGTCCGGCAGGAGCTGCTCAGGACCAGATTGGTGTCTGTTAAATGAGGAAAAGCCATCTTCACCAGCTTTTCTGCTGAAAGTTTCTCCAGTGAGTTTAGCTCAGAAAAGGTGAAAGGCAAGACGAAGCTCACATCTGAACAGATGGCCCCTTGGCTCCACTGTCTGACGAAGTGTCGGACCCAGGTGGTTTTGCCGATACCGGCCACCCCAACTGTCAGGGAGACCCTGGGAGGCAAACTGACCCGGGTGAGCGGCTCCAAGAGTTTAGCCAGGCCCAGTTGTCTGAGATGATTTCTTTTCCCTCCACGAGTTACCCCCACCTGCATCAAGTCATGCTCCTTCTGCTGGAGGTCAGAAAGTCCATCGACCAGAAGTAAGGTCCTAGAGGAGATGTTCAGTTTGGGGCAGCTGCATGAATCTCTGTCTCTGAGCTGCTCATATCGCCGCAAAAGCAGCTCTTTGTGCTCCTTCACCATAGAATCTGCAGAAAAGGAAAATGACAGTCATACAAAAATTGTCGGTTTTTTATATATTGATAACCAAGAAGTTGAATGGGCAAAGTGATTTACAATGACTCACATTCACTCACACACATTTATAGACAGCATTAAACAACTCATCGGGAGCAGTTTGGAGCTCCATGTCTTGTTCATGAACACTTCAACATGCTATTAGGAGGATTCAGGAATCAAACTGCCACTCCTCTAATTACTGGACACCTACTGTAAACATCTAACTAATAATACCAATTTATTCTCAACCCTTCCTTAACAAATCCCATTTTAAGCCCCTTACCATGGTTTATGATGAGCTGGGCCACCTGAGAATCTGAGCTTTCTATGAAGCCCTGCAGGGTATCAGAGCCTTGAGTGTCCTTGCCATTGACAATAGTTGTGAGCATGTTGATCTGGTCCTGCAACCGGCCCCCTTCTTTGATCTTGGACTCCTCAGCTGAACTCAGCACATCAGTCTTTCTCAGGTGGGCTAACACCCCCTCCAGGAAGGACGCTGTACTGAAGCGTTGCAGCTGGTCTTGATGCTTTTGGACCCAGCTAAGATCTGAACCAATACAGAGTGCAGAGAAAACTCTTACTGCAGGTAATGATTCTTGAGATTATCAAGTGATAATTAACAATGACACTTTGTTCTACTGTGGCAAGTGCAGAGAGACAGGAGACAGGTAGAGAGAAGGGTTTGAAGTATAAACAAACATACATGGCTAGAAGCAAACCGTGGCCGTTGAGGTTATGTGGTATGTGTAGACTACTGTGGCGCCACAGAACAAAATTTTATGATGAAGGAAAAGATGTAACAACATGCTGCGCAAGAAAAGCACCTTTTCATTTCTTGTGTTTTTGTCATTTTTCTCAGACTTTTTTACACTTTCCACTGAAAACTTTGTACTGCTGGCCAATTATTAAGGGACACATGCTGGTCATTCTGCACCAGGGGACAATACGTTTTTTGAACAAAATGTGCTCTGTTAATAAAATGAGGGCTCACACTGCTCCCCACTGCTTCACAAATCCATAAATATTCAAAGGCAGTTTTCCGATTTATATAGTTTTCTTTTTTCTTGTGTTAGGTAATCAAGTTGCACAACACCGGTAATTTGAATAGCAGTCTGTTCTTTGTCTTTTCCTTCCCTAATCGTTTCTGTGAATTTTATACGTAGTCTGATCAATCCTCTTCATTTGCTCACTTGTTCTATAAACCCTGAACTGTTTGCTTGTGTGCATGCGTGTGTGTTCATCATCACTGACACAACACACAAAACACACACATTTTCCTAATCCTATTCTATTCCCTTCTCAAACTGATTTCCAATTACCATGCCATAGCCTTAACATGACGCAGTACTAAAAGCATTCATTCCTCTAACAAAAAAAGGATGTAAGGAGCCTTGTGGAGAAAACAGTTCCTAATGCCTTCTCTATATCCCATAACTCAGGGAATAGAGGTGTTGTGTTTGTAATTGATAACAATCCATGATGCTTCCCATACTCACAATCCACTAAAAACAGCAAACACACATATGCTCACAAACAATCATAAACATACATACAAACACTATTATAATCTATAATCTGTGCAGTAGATTCCTTTTGTTGTTTGTAATTGTACTGAATTAATCCACATTTTACCCAGGAGTAAGCTATGAAGTAATTCAAGGTGAAAGCAGTGAACATACTATACAACAGCCAATTTAGAGGTCATCATTTTCCCACAATCTTTTTTTCAAACTTCTAAAGCCAATTTAATCTAAAGTAGAGACCTAAATTTAAAACTCAATCAAACAATTCCAGCTTGCTTTACACTTTCTGCAGCAATTACTACGATCAGTAATTATCATCAGTGCTTTTGAAACATATGGTGACAGCATTATCCAAAAAAAGTACTCACATCCCTGCAAAGTCTTTCAAATGACTTCACTTAAGTAGAAATTTACTCATCGCGATTTCAGACCGTGCTGTTTTTTCTTCAATAATCCCTCAAAAATGGAGGAGGAGGATTTCAACACCATTCAGAAAGAATAGAAAACAGATACCTGTTTTTCTAACAGTATAATCCACTAAACCAAACATATTTACATACATAACATTTAAAGCCAAACAAACCTGAGAAATGAGTATCCGCTGGGAAAATTTGTTTTTCTAAGGTGACATCAATGTCCCTAAAATCACCTTATATTCATCAAAGCTCCTTATCCTCTCCGATTAAATTAAAAAGTACTCCTTTGCATCCAATACGGCAAATGTTCAGGTAAATGTTTCTAAAATAATCTTTCATGCATTTTTTGCATCCTCTGTAATTTCTTAAGAAAGATCAATGTGATTTCCCAGTATTTCACCTGTATGCGTCCTTAAGAGCATCAGGGTTTCCCCCGGCAAACCAGAGAGTAGATGCCGTAAGCAGTATGTCATAGTTTGTGATTAATAGTAACTAGGTGACAGTCCAGTCAATAGCTTTTTTCACTAAATGTCATATGTTGTTTGAAAAAGCTGCCTCTGCCCCTGGTTTTACTGTAGAAGTTCATTACAGTATACATTTCTAATGATGAAAGAGGAGGCTATTTCAGTGGGGGCGGACCACCGCAAGGAAACTTTATGTATGAGTATGAACACAAATTTTAATGTTCTGAAAAAAGCTCTCACGTCAACATGAAAAAAAAAAAAAATAATAATTTTATGATCTCAACTAACCTTGTTGTTTTTGTCTTTTGACTAAGCTGGCCATTTTTATTTTGCCCAAAAGTCCTCAGCTTAACAGGCTTCAGACAATTTTTACCCACTGCCTTCAAATCCCCAACCAGGCTCAATGTCACCAAAATAGTGCTCCTGACAACAAAGAAAAAGTCATTGTCTTCCACTGGCGAGAACAAACACTATCTTGAAACCACTCTTTCTCCAGTGGTGTGTAAACTTACTAAAGCCATGTTTAACTGTAATGGCAAAAGTTTTTTTCAAAACATTTGGATGCCGCTAATTATGAACTTCAACCGTGAAGGATTCTCTGTCCTCTCACCTAATTTCATTAATCAAAGCTCCTGTTGCTCTACTGATAAGGCTCTAATCTCATATCTGTGGCTTAACATTCATGATAAGAACAGATGAGTCTGAATACTGATGATGATGTCCAAATAACTGAAAATGAATCAGGGATGAATTTCACTATAATAGAATTGGAGATCATTCTTGTGCTCTGTTGTAAATAAATGTTCTTGCCTTTTTTTTTTATTTTAAGTAAATTCCTTTTAAGGATGATTTTATAGCCATCGCATCCTCCCTCATCATCCTCCCATCCTCTCTCCATTTCAGTTTGTAATAGTTGTTGTTATAGTTTTTCCTTGCTCAAAATTAACAAAATAAAGACTAAAAGGGGCAGGAGAGATTGGAGTAACAGAGGACAGACGCTTCTGACATTAACCGCTCCAACGCCACCAGCGTGCGAGAGATGTGATGAATCTTTTTGCAGAGGAGAGAACCCTTACCCTCTGTTTCTGCTTGTGATGAGGTGGAGCAGGGCATAGACTGAAGATCCACATAGCAATCGTCCTGCCATGTAATTCTTTTGCTACGGTCCAGGATAGAATCGTAATGCGTCTTCCTCTCCATGAGGAGGTTTGATATTTTCTGGCCACAGACGTTCCTGTTCGTGTCTGCACAATATGAAACAGCATTACTTACACAATGTGCAACAACAAGTGCATACGGAGCGTGACAGGGCTGTGAAAAATGGAGGTGAAAAAAAATTAACCGAGGCCTCAATAGCCTCCAAAAACACCTCTGGTGTACAGTAATTGGTGCCCCATAGTATTTATCGTATTGTGTTTTAAGTCACGCATTGCTGATTCTGTATACGCCTGTTGAAAAGCAACAAATATACTTCATAATGAGATTGCAGGGTACAGAACAATTTGTTCAAAAGATTTCTTTCACTGAAACCGTTACCATATATTTTGGGAAATGTTGATCTGACTTATATGACGAACATAGCTTTGAAAAAGGCTCAAAGTTGGGAATCATTTCAGAATAGACTTAGATGCCTTATTGAGAAGTTAAAAATGTGGGTTTGGCCATCTGATCTAGTTCATCACTGGTTGAGGGGCCAGGACTTCATAATTTTCCATCCCTGAACCAAAGTTCAGTCTATTTTTTTTCTGTCTATATGCCGGAAAGAAAAGACTCCACGTATATGTTGCTGTTACAATTCACAAGTGTCTACGAATGCTGCCTTTGGGTCAATTTGTGAACATGAAATGTGTTTCTCTTGTTATGCAGAGGACACACCGTTTAACATTTCTGTTTCTATTGATGATCCCATTTCTTTTGACAACAGCTCAAAATGTTTTACAGTTAAATTAGAACAAAACAAATACACTTGAGGAACAGGCCAAAAGAGAAAACCTCATTTTGAATCTTACAGCCTATTTTCAAAAACTAGATCTCTGGCTCAGAATCTAGGAGCATTTTCATTAATGATTTCAATCTTTAAACACACATTTGAAGTCTAAAGCAGCTTTCTACCATATAAAGACCTTTGCCAGGCTTTCATCTTACTTACTGCAATGCACTGTTTACATCCTAAAAACCTGATTCAGAATTTGTGTGAAACACTGCAGCCGTAAACATTCAAAAAAATCTTTTCATAGTCTATAAGCTATAAGCCACAGAAAAGACTTTAAGGGGCTTCTCATTGTTTTTAAATTATTTCACAGCCTTGATTAAAATTACATTAATGATCTCCTCACTCTTCACACTTTCAATAACAGTTTGTTACAGATCACTGCATCATCCCGCTGACTTTCTCAGATTAGCACTGGAACACCATGCTTTTTTTTTTTTTTTTAACTTTTGTAAGAAAAAAAATACATGCTACTTGATTTTACCCATGATCTATTGCATCTTTCCTCACATACTTGTTTATTTTTTATCTTTTGCAAAGCACATTGTATTGCATGCGTGTGTATGAAATGTGGTATACATAAAGTTCATTATTACGGTTTCATGCAACTGCATATCAGCAAAACTGCAGAGAAAATCATGCAAACATACAAGATGATGTTTGAACATTTCACCGAGACACTCGAAATGGCAAACGTCTTCCTGTGTGGTTTGTTGCTTGATCACGTAACTTCCCACACAGGAAGTTAATTCAAAGCCCAGACATCAGATGCACGACAGTCAGCTTCTGCTGTTAAATTTACAGTCTTAAATGACCAAAACCACTTTATAACTTATTTTACTGCAGATATGTTGGGGAGTGTCCGACAGCTGCAACCACATTAAGCGTGACAAACGCTCAGTAAGTGCAGAAACACGAGTCTGTAAAATGGCACAGTAATGATCATCATAGCAACCAAAAGCACAGAAATAAGCAGTGGTATTATTTGCATGATGCAATTAGGCCAACATACACTGTGGAAGGAAAAAAGCCAGACTGATCGGTTATAAATTAAACATGTAAACTATGAGGTGCCAGTATCTGTGAGAAATACATGTATATATATATATATTGTAAAGTGAGTTTTTTTTAAATTACATTTTTATCGTTATGGAGTAGATACAGTACAGAATCAAGACCACGTTGGAAAGTTAAAATTTATGGCCGGATCAGTTTCAGAAACCCTCTGTAGCTGTCAAGGTTAACAAACGTAAAACGTGGCGTACAGTACAAAAAAAAACTCAGATAACTCACCATGTGTTTGTTGAAGCCGTTGAAGCTGGTTGGTCGGTGTCAAAGGATGAAAAATGCTACCCACACATATGTTTCATATGATAATGCCATAATTCTCATGAAAGCAGATGTGGGACAATTGCAGATGTGAATTTGAAGATTCTCTGTGGGAATGAAAACTAGTTGAAGAGTAGCGAGCAAATGATAAAAGTCACAAATAGGTTACACGGCAGCTAGTCATCATTAGTCGGTACTGCTACTGGTGATACTGTCTCATGCTGCACTTCCCCCCTGTCTATAATCTGTCTTCCTGTGTTGTGGTTAGTAGGTTTAACAGTGAAAAGACAGAGAGAGAGAGAAAAAAAAACTTCTGCTTTGCACTTAGCATATTTGTTCATGGCCTGAGTGTTTAACCACGCTTCATTCTCTTCTTTAGATAGCTACCCAACTATACCAGTGGTTGTTGAACCACACACGAGAGCTGAGATGAAAGATACTACATGATATGCGGGTGTTAAGGCTTTGCCAAAGTGCAAATGCATGTAAGTACAACTGCAGACAGGTGACAAATTAAAAAAAACAGGTGTTTCTAGTGAGAAAACTGAAAAGAGCAAAGATAAGATTGGCAGGAAGTGACACTGCTGTAAAGTGCACACCTTAAAAATAACATGTAGATAGCACAAAGACTACTACAGAACAAAGAACTGTGAAACTTAATTGCACATCTGTGGAAGTTTTTTTTAATTTTAAACCTGCTACATGAGCATGACATTGGAATGGAAACAGGAAAAACAACTGGAAGGCAAACAATGAAAAGAAAGCTCTTAAATCCTGCCCTGAATGCAGATGACATGGAGAACTGTCTTTCCAGTGTTTTCATGTTGTTCAATGTGTAAGTACTCAGCTGTAGACCATGAATATTTTACTATTTGTACATACTTTTAGTCCCCAGTAATAAGATTTGTGAGTTTCTGGTTTCTCTTACAGAACACAGTGCTGTTACTAAATCTGTGAGTATACAACTGAGGAAAAGAAAAAGTTCTTCACTACTAAAATTTAGCAATATCATTTTTTTCCACTTTTTATGATTGTTGTATGTTTTTCTTCCTGTAATCATTCCTTTTGTTCATACTGACCATTAAGAGATCCCTTCATAAAACACTTTCAATGTAAGAGATGCCCTGATTTTGTGCAAAAAGTTTATTTGAAGCTAATATGAAGCTTTTTTAAGTGGCAAATTCCCTCTTTTTGTTACGATCTTTCCACTGACACTCAACAGGGAGGCACAAAGAGGGAATTTTATACTTAAAAGACTATGTTTGGAAGATATCCACTTGATTTGACTAACTCAGACAACTGAGACCATTTAAATACATTTTTGCACAAAACAAGGACTGTGGATTTGGTCCCCATCAATTACATTGCAAGTACATTTTCATCTCTTAACAGGCAGAATTAGCAGAAAGAATGACCGCAGTTTGTTTTAAGACAGATTTGAAAAATTGTGAACATATCTTTTAAACAAGAAATCATAATGTTTAAGCTAAACTGTTACATTAACAGCATTGTGTTGCTTCTGCAGGACAGACATAACTCAAATTTTATTCAAGAGTCAACACACCTGCATGTCAATATTGCAACTGCCTTCTCCTTTTTGTTTAAAACTTACAAGTACCATTTTAACAAAAAAAAAACCTAAAAGATATAGAACTTTACAATGAAATTCCAGACATACTGTACATTGAACATTGCATAACATACTTTCAAGGGGGAAAACATTATATCTGCTCACTTTGAAAGCTAAAAAAAGCTTTAATTTACATGATTGAGTCTGATTTTCTAGCTTCATTTTCACTCAATAGTTGAACTTGAACTATGAAAGCAGCAACGTTGCTGTAAAAATAAATATGACTTCATGGGATAAATTTTGCTTGACAGAGGTGTATTAAGAAATGCCAATACTGCAAAATTAGAATAGAAGATTACCAAGGTGATTAAAGCAAACAAACTAAAATTCTGTGCACCTCAGCAGATGAGTAAGGCTACATAACAAGCTAAGTGGCACATCAACATTATTAAACATGGAGCATATCCAAGCATATATATGCTTATTTCATGGCACTTTGTGTTGGCAAATTTATGATTATTTGAAATTACACTTCAATTTAGAAACAAACTAACTTGCTCTGAACCCATCTAGTTTCTGTGGTTCGACAATAAGTTATCACTTCAGATTGGTGATAAATGCCTCCCCCCCTGAGAAAACCAACATCATATTCATAGTATTTACACTTATGGCTGCAGCAGAGATGGCTGTACTTTCCCTCTCACAAATGAGGAAACCAGCTGACCAAGAAAACAACACACACGTAATGGCACAGAATAGGTTTCTGAGCCGCTTGAACCACAAATTAAACATAAAATAGCATCAACATTAAGCAATCTCTCACCTCTAAAAACAAATATTCTTCATTCGAGAACTTACTTTGTCTTCAACATCAGTCTCTCACATCACTTTTTTCTAAAATTTCAAATCAGGAAAATGTAAACAGTTTGCTTTACGTACAGTAAGCATACAAAAGTGGTTACAGAAACTCATCACAAGTTAGCTAAAGACATTCACATTTAAAAAAAACAAACAATCAAGCCCTTTGAGTGACTAGAGTCTAAACTTGACTATTACAGCATGTAGCAGGAAAACAAAGCAGGAAGTTGATCATTTTGAAGAATAAACGTGAGATGACAATTATTATCTTGATGTTATGCCTGTTGTTAAAACACTGTAGTGCCAGTTGAGAACGTGATGAAGCAAATGTCATTAAATTGAGAGAAATTCCTGCATAAATCAAAACCTTTTTTTTTTTTTTCAATTTAAAGGCTTTTCCCACAGTTACATAGACGAGTCAACAGAAATGACCATTAAGGACTTTACTTTTACGTCAAGTATTAAAAAAACCCCTCACTTTCATCTTCCTTTTCTTTTAAAAGTAGTAACCAGCACTGTTCGCATGCAAAGGCTGCACACTGACCTTTACAAAAATATGTTATTATCTGATGTTTTTAAAATTTTCACATCCTCTTACGGACTGTCTGATTTCATGTCTTAAAGTGTCACTTGTTGCATGAAAACAACTATCACTCATTTTCATCAGTGATCTTTTGAAGACAGGGAAGGACACTTGTGGTGACATTCACGTCAAAACAACCGCACAATCAGTAACGTACAGGTCAAATTAACCTCTGATTACCCACGTCTCTCTCTCTCGCTCTCTCTGCTGAAGTCCTCCCACGAACACGAGCACTTACAGACGCAAACACAGTGATTCGAAGCCTAGATTATAGATCTGACAGTCCCTCTGCGTGTTCACTCAGCTCCATGGTGTAATAGTCCAGAGGACGCCTGAGAATAGAAACAACAGCATTAACAAAACACACACGCACACACTATTGAGCAGTAATTCCCTGGAAATCTACTGTCACCTCATAATGTAAGAAGGGCAGCCCACTGGATGTTGGTGTGTGCAAAAGAGGAGAACAACATTCAATAACACCTCTATTTGCATGATTGCTTTTCCATTAAGAGTCAGGCTTCAATGGAGGAGAACTATAGTGGCTGCAAAAAACTCATGAAAAACACGAAAGGTCCTCTTTAGAGCCAGTGTTTAGTTTGTCCATTCTGGGCTATTGTAGAAACATGGCAGTGCAACATGGCAGCCTCCATGGAGGAGGACTCGCGCCCTATATAAAAGGGCCCATTCAAAGCTAACAAAAACACAACAATTCTTATTTTCAGGAGATTATACACCAATTAAAACATACTTGTGAAGCACAAGAGATTCCTTCAACTCTGCTATGACTTAAGAAAAAGTGGAGTAAGGAGTGAGATGTGACAATTGGTGGAGAAATCTGTGTCTCCACAATGGACTTCCTCCCTCTATGACTGATTAATGTTTGTGTAAAATGATGAGTCTAAGGCTGGATTACCAACTGGGCAAACTGGCAACTAACCCAGTGCTTATGACCCTTGTCTGTCTGACAATTACTTTATGGTTATTTGATTACCTGCAAATTTGTAAATGGTAATATTCAAACACACAGTTGTACAACTATTTTATATGTTTATATTTTCATACTGAAATACTGACTTATTATACTGAGGTGACTGCCTTTGTGAATAAGAAAGCAAAGAAACAAACCCTCAGAGCAAGGTTCACAACAATGGAGCTAAATGAGCATTCTCGACTCTCAATTACAAACATTTGTTATTAAATATCTATTCACACTCAATCACTGTGTAATCAGAAACAAGCATAACAAGTCAAAAGATTAATCAAATGTTATTTATCTGACTTTGTGAAGGTTTTCAGCAAACCAGCAAAGAATACAGGAATGAAATACTGCTGTCATGTGAAGAGGGAGTCTAAAATATCAGTGTGAACATCCAGCACATAAAAGAGATAATGGGAATAATAAAAACAAGACTCCTTACCTCCTCCTGTAGAAATATGTGAACAGAGCAGCTCCGAGTCCCAGCAGCAGCAACACTGCTACTATAAGGCCTATCTGTAACCCCAGGGTAGACGCTAAAGTAGGACAGAGCCAAATAAAATCTCAGTTACATTTCCTGAACACGTAAATCAGTTTAAACACACCACAGCAACCCAAACACCTCAATGAAAGTTTGAAACTGCAACTCATTTTTTATGTCCTTCACTCTCTCAAAGCCCATGTGAGACATCATACATAAATAGCCTTGTTGTGACAGATAATTTCAGCAGTGGAGACAGACTATTACTGCATGTAGCAGACTAACAGTGCAGCAGTGCGTATAATAGAAATTCTGATTCTCTCATCTAAAGGCTTGAATTATATGTACATGAAAAAAACACTGCATTTTCACTTTGATGCATTAGTTACACGTTTCACCTCAAAACTGCTATAATATTCTCCCATCATCTCATGTGAGTGTGCATGCCAGCTTTTTGAGACCCAACTAAGCAGTTAATAATTTAATTCTTTTTAATAAAACATATTTTAACATCTCAGGATAGTATTCCAGATGTATTATTAAAAACTATGCTTGTTTAACATTTAAAGTCACAGGGGTGCTCCTTGAGATATCAGTCCTGATTGATTTGGCAACACCAGTGGTTACCCTGGTAACAGCAAGTGCCGTTTAATACTAGAGGTCCCACAATTTAAAAGGTGCCTATTTAAAGCTGCCTATGCCATGCAGGATTGGTGAATTCCACCACCAACAATAAAAAATACTACATATAGAGATAATGACAGAATATAAATAGCTATTCCTGAAAAAAAACAGACCATAAATGAGTAAATACATTTCCTTTAAGTATTTCCAGTTTGTTTTCACACTGTTGCAGAGTAACACTGCAACAGCAAGTATAACATCAGGTCAGATTTAGTCATAAAAAGGCTTGAAATGTTGACCTGTAAATTTTGTTTTCTCCCCATTAAACATTTTTCACACCACTGCTTTGTAGTTGAGGTGGAATTTTTGGTGGTTTCAATTTATGGTAATTACAGCTCACAAATCAAGAGCTACAAGCTCTCAAATGGTTCACTATTATTTAATGCTTCAATGTAATGAATGACTGCTGGAGTCATAATAAAATCAATTTCAATGAACGACACTGGTCATTAAATTATGAACATTTCATCTTGTTCTCATTTGGTTGCCTTTCAAATTTGTTGTCAATGTTGACAAAAATACTATGAAATCTGCCAGCATACATGTTAAATATGCAAAAATATACACATACATACATACTGTAAATATGAAAAAATACTATACACTATAAAAACATGAATTAATTAAAATCTAATAATCAGGTAACAAAATAGGTGGATACCACTTATTTTTAAGAACAAGATCTTGATTTTCATTCATCTATTCACATAAATGTAATAACAGCTTTTTTAACTCAATTTTGCTCCTTTAAGAGACTATTGTGTTTGTTTTGTCAAATCTAGCAACTGAATGAGCAAGAACTTTTCAACTTTCAAGAATGTCCCTCAAAGAGGAGTCCATTCAGCTCCGAAAAAATGTCAGGTTCATTTTTAAAACCACCACCAAAGTTCAGGGAAGGACGATGCTTTTCAAAAGCTTTAACAAGGAGAAAAAGAAATGTCTTCATTCTTTTGTCTGTAGAGATGAAAGCGGTAAACATCTGCAATGAATTCTGAAGGTTCTCATACTGAGGAGTTGCAATCACCAGAATGGACTTCATTTACAACTGCTATTAAAAAGGTGATCTGTGACTGGATACACTTTCACATAATAAACAATCTTATTGTGGCCTTGAATGTCTATGCTTTCATCAAATGAATACATGGCAGATGTAATGTGAAGCACTTTGAGCAGCATTCCTTGTGTAAAAAGTGCTATAAAAATGGCTTTTTATTATCTATCTGACATTGGGTTAACTGGAATGATGTTATTCTACAACTTGTAATTTGCTTTACCTTGTTGAAACATCTTATATAAGCCTCAAGACACACAGTGATGATGTCTCTACCTGGGGCAGATACTTTCTAACTTTTGAGAACATATTGTACAGATTACACTGACTTGGGATAAGATCACAATAATGATAAAATGCCACACTGATCAAAATCCAATCCCTTATCTATTTATCCAGACAACATATCTGGATTCCATTTTAGATCTGCAGTATATTCTCCAAGATAATTTTTGACACATCTGGGAGAAGAGTCATCACAAGACTGGATGTCGCTAGGTTTTTATTGTGTGATTCAAGACCCAGGAGACCACATTGAGAGCATTTAACGAGGTGGATTTTCCCAGCAGAACACACTATTAATTCATTAATTTAACTGAATATTATCTGTTTTCCCTTTAAAGTGATAATAAATATACTGTGACACCTACTGCAGGTGCTGCGTTTTAAGCATGAAAGGACTGTTTGTGTTTGCTTCGTTGCGCTAACCTATGCTGGTGTAACGGTCGGTGGTGGGAGAGGAGCAGACGTCTCCCTGAGCAGGTGAAGGATTCATGTGGGACGTCTGGATGATGAGGGCCTTCTGATGGTCCGACAGCGCCTGGATGTTCCCCCACACTCGCAGCCACCCAGACACGCAAGAGAAGTTGGCTCCTTGAACATGAACAGACAGATATTTCAATCATATTTTTTTCAACTGGGTCATTACTGGATTTACATTTTGAAAACAGGAAATAGGAGTTTACAATTTAAGGACACAATTCATGATGGTTATTTACTGTATATGAGAGAGGTCGGATGAAGTAGTTACACCTGAGTCTGTCTATCTCTTAATGATTTCCTTATGTGAGCATAAACTTCCGGAGCTGGAAATGGTTTTGGGGGTTACAAGAGCTCCTGAGTATTGCTCATCTCCTGTGAGTCTCTCTTACACCACTACACACTCAATACATTTGCACTCAGCTATAATGGTATGTTCAAGCAACTTAAACACTGTTCCTTTTCCCTACTTCACTACTACTCTATGATACTGTAACAGTGACCTGTGCTTGCTGTGTTGATTGTCAGGTGTCAAGATCTTCTCCAAAGCCAGTGATGTCAGTGATCTGTAATCTGTTTCACTGAAATCCTTTGAATGAACAAACACTTTTTTTCTAAGCTCAGGTATGAAGCAGTCTCTAACATTAAAAAAAAATAAATAAATAAATCAGCCAAATGTTAACGTTTCAATTCATAGTGAGTGAATCTGTCTCACCTTGGAGATATAAGGCAGATATGCCACAGTGACACTTCTGCTCCAGGTAGTCGGCAACCTCAGTGACTCTCTTCCCCTGGATTAGACCGCTGCAGTCTGAAGCAAAGGGAGAAGAAGCTATGAGCTGAGAATTAAGTGACTTTAGTCAAGAAAAATAACAAAAAAGGTTAATTTTAACAATATTTGTTAAAACTAACAGTTTTCTTTTTATGCTTTTGGTTTACATCTAACGTAAAATTAAGCAAAGTTGGAAACTTGTCATACACATCATGGTTTTAAGTGTCAGAGCCACATTTTATTCAGTTTCACATCAAATGCATTTTAGCTCTGTTTATTTTAGAATTACCTCCTGACCCCTCCTGCCAGCCATTGGACAGAGGTCCAAGGCAAAGGTCAATTTGACTGGAGAAGGCGGAGCTTGGGCAGGTGTTGTTGCGGCGGGGCGTAGGGGAGGAGCTCGTCCAAGAGGAGGGGCTCCTCACTTCACAGCATGAACAACGGCTTAGTGAGACAGAACCATCTTCCACGGACCTGCACATGCATGCAACAATTGAAAGATATAGGTGTGTAGTAATACTAATGATGATATGGTAAAAACAAAAAAACAGATCCACCAAACAGCTTAACTGCAATATTTTGATTGTAACATTACATGTTCATGATCATAGTAATGCTCTCTTAAAGGCAGAATGAGAAGGATTTGTTGGTTGCAATTTGTAAACCATAGACTGTAAAAAAAAAAAAAAATGGATGTAGTCACTGTGATGTCACCCATTGGTTTGGTGGACTGCAAAGACAATTCTAGTGGGTCATAAGTGATTGAGAGGGATTATTTTTGTATGAATCTATACATTGTTCCTTCTGCCTTTTGGTGATCCTGGATAATCAGTCTCATATACAGTAGTTACTGTAGGAGTGGACAATATTAGGAACACTCCAGTATACCGCAACCACCTACTACAACCTCAATAATAAACATAAAATAAACAGAAATGAAAAAAAACCCAGCATGCATACAGTTGGTTATGGGAAAGAAGTGAATTACTGACATATACTGAGTAAGCAATTCAAAACATCACAGCAGCCTAAACCGATGCTGCTTACTGGAGGGAAAACTAAAAATAGTTATATGTATAACGAAAATAAACGCTTGATCAATGTTGCGTGTAATCTATAATTTACAAAGTGTTAATTCTCAGGGTGTGGGTGTTTATGTATTTGGTCCAGGTCTAGTAGAGGAACAATTTAAGGGGTCCTTGCCACTTTCATGTTAACACACTGATATGTGCATGATTCATTGACTGAGGGAGTACTCTACTGTGACAAAAATTATTAATCATTAACATAAAAATAGGGTGACAATCAGTCCAGAATTCTTTATAAAATTCATCTGAAAAGCCATCTGGCCCTGAGCTTTTGTTTGTAGGCATCAAATGAACTGTGGCCAGAACTTCCGCTTTTGTACATAGCTAATTAAGGTGGTGTTGATCTAATTCAGATAATTTAAGTAAATTGATACTTTGGAGGTAGTTATCCAGTTTATCTTGTGAATAGTTACTGTGGGCTTTATAGAGTTTATTATAAAATTCAAAAAAAGCCTGGTTAATCTCTTTTGGGTGATGGTTATGTTATTGTCTTTGAAGCAAATTGCTTTAATAACCCTTTCTGCTTGATCCGTATTTAATTGATGGGCAAGTAATTTACTTGGTTTATTACCAAATTCATAATGCTTTTGTCCGACATAGTTCATTTTTATGATTTCATTTGAAATGTTGAGGTTTAGATGATGTCTTATGAAGTTATTCACATCTTTCTACTTCTCTCTCAAGTTCTTGTCTTTGCATCAGTTTTTCATGTTTTTTAAACAAAACATATGAAATAATTAATCCTCTTAAAGTGGCTTTTTTTGTGGCCTCCCAGATAATATTGGGATCTATGAGGGGATCATCGTTTTCCTTTATACAATATATTATCCACACTTGCATTTTTGATGTAATTTTTTTATCTTTAAGTAAGAAGGCATCAAATTTCCATCTCTTAGAGATAAAGTTTTCCCTACCCAAATGAAGAGTTCAATTAAATCTGGCATGATCTGAAAGAATAATTGGACTAATTCCACAATCTTTTATTGTTTGCATGTATTTTGAGTGGACAAAAAAATAATCTATTTGAGAATATGAATTATGAACATTTGAAAAAAAAGTATAATCTTTGACACCCTGGTTTAATTCGCACCAAACATCAGTTAGGCCATATTCTGCACATAACCCATGAGGCACCTTTGAAGATTTAGAGCTGTGGCTTTTAGTCTGATTAGATTTAACAGAATTCAACGTGCAACTGAAATCTCCACCTATCACTCCAAATCCTTTACAGTTTTCATTGAAGACCAGCACCATGTCCAGCATGAATGTTGGTTCATCTGTATTGGGACCATAAAACATTTAGAAAGTTCAACATCAGTGTTCCATATGTAGAACCTGAAATCAAGACAAACCAACCATCTGGGTCTGAAACTGAATTTTCTGAAGCTGGGAAGGAAAACTACAAATAGTTTAACTTGATGAAAATAAGTGCTTGATTAATGTTTGATAAGGTCGATGTGACCAAAATGTTGTATGTAACCTAGAATTCACAAAGCGCTAATTCAGTGTGCAGGTGTATATTCAGATATATGTATTTATTTAAATTTCTGCAATCACCATCCTGTTGACTCTATAAAAAAACATATTCAGGAAGCCTCCTCATGTTGTCCTGAGCTGCAGTGATGGAATATGAGCTGCTGTAAAAAGGCTACTGTGAACCAATCACCGTCTGAAATACAGGATTTCCCCAAGGAAACTGGTTGACGAGGTGTTAAATGTTCCTCCATACATACCCAGCTGATTGTCACTGATTGAACTGTTTATCTCAAACATTTTCAACCCGTAAAAAAACAAGAAAGGTTTTCTGTTTTTGAGTCATGCTGCTTTCATTCATTAACAGGAAGCACATGTGCAGTCTGTAAACCTGATCAATCACTGTCATCTGCTGACAGATCCTGACTCATCGGGTCTGACAGATCCTGACTCATTAAATATGTGGCATATGCTGAGTGAATTTGCACATTTTTTTTCTTGAACATTTACGGTTTTATGTAAGTCAAGTGTATTGACTTCTTATGATGTCGATGGAGGCAGCTGACCTAAAATAAACCCTGGAATCCTACAGTATGAAGCATAATATGCCTTTTTCACAGAAGGAATAGCACAGCAGGAAAAGCTCAGCTGTATCCCAATTAGCTGCTTCGGTTTCAGGATCCTGCATGCTGGTTCACTGCCACACTGTAGTGGCTGACTGGAGAACTATGGTCATATCAGCTACCTACAATACTGTTAGAGGCCCTGACAACATAGCACGCTGCTAACTCTGTCTAAACATTACGTTAAAGTGAGCTAAGAATGCTAAACATAAAAAAACCGAGCATGAACCAAGGTTGTTTTACCAGGTTCTCAGTCTGTGGCCTTGCCCCAGTTAAGATTATTTTCATTTTCGACAATCAGATTATAGCCTTAATTTGGTTTAAGACTTATCATTAGTGTAAAAGTTTCTCTATGATTCATGCAGTTGTGTACCTGAGAGCTGGAATCACTTGTCTCCCTCTGGTGGTGGACAGAGAGGAGAGCAGCTTCTGGTTTTCACTAAACACCAGTACGTCCCTGAGACTGGAGTTGGTCAGAGCAGTGCCAGCTCTACAAACACTGAACAGGTCATAGCACAGGACCACCGCTCCTCGCACTGGCACTGAGGAGCCCTCGGGGAAAGTCTGATCTATGCAGTAGAGAGAGGAGGTGAAGTAGAACAGAGAGAAATGGAGAGAGTGGGTACAAAATAAAAAAGAGGAGATAGGAAATCTTTTGTTTCATTATTAACAGTAATCCATCCCTTGACAACACTGCCCACTGCCCTCACCTGCTCCAGTGACATTTCCAATGATGTAAAATCCATTCTGGTCAATAGATCCTGTCAAAGGAAGGGCGATGACGGTTTCGCTGCGCTCCTGCTCAAACACGGTCAGCACCAGGCCATACAGGTTTGTCCTGGGGGGCCCGTGCAGCTCCACGAAGGCCCTCTGCTGGCTGTGATTAGTCCAGTGGCTACTAGCCACCTCACTGATGACCACACCCTCAGGCGCTGGAGGAGGGCGGGGACAGCTGTTCTCCCTCAGAGGGGTGGGTGGAGCCACCTGTAGTTATTGATGCATGTGTAATGTTTATGATTATAGGAGCTTTAATTATCTTTGGTACAAGAATACATCAGCATCTGAATTTAGCTAAGCTGTTACTCCGAAACTGCCAAATGTTTGATTAAAGTTGTGTGTATTCATTAGACATTTCAGTTTCAATCAGCATTTATGCTCTTTGTTTTCCACAATGATGTATTTCTGTCATTTCTAAAAAAATCACAGCCTCCGACCTAATAAAACATACATTCCTGTTAAATTTCAGTCTGCCCTCTGAATCCCCTACCCTTTGTACTCACTGAAAAAGCAGACAGGTCACAGGGGTAAAGGCCTCTACAGCGACTGAGGGCCTCATCACCCAGCAGAACCTCTGGATCCTCCAGCAGGGGCAGCTGTCCCGGCGTCAGGGCTTTACTCAGCTCCTGTGCCTCCCTATCTGATCCTCTCTGTCGGTACACAACTGCATCCAGCAGGCCTCTGGTGGGGATCCCTCTCTGCACAGCTGATGGTGGGCCGAAAGGGCTGCGATACAGAGCCACAGCGTCCGGTCCGTTCTGGATGGTGTTGGGAGGCAGGCGGAGTGACGGAGCTGGCACCAACCGGTCACTGCCCAGCAGGAAGTAGCCCTTGGAAGTGGTGAAGTGTCCGCTAAGGCTGATTTCCCTGTAGGGTTTGTTGTTGTGTGCACTGAACAGCAGTATCCAGATGCCCTGCAGGGAGACACGGCGTCCTGATGGGTGCCACAGCTCAATGTACTCGCCATCCTCAGCCGCGCCAGGTGTATCAGTGTTCAGCTCATTGATCAGGAAGTCGTTGTTCCCCCAGGGTGGGAGGTGTGGTGGAGCATCTGTACCTCCTGGAATGACTGAAACATAAAGGAAGGCATTTATTAGGTGTTGTTAAAGAATTTGTTCGATTTGTCATTTTTACACCTCAGTTTTTCTATGGATTTAACAAATGACATATAACATGTTGATTTGTGAGCTTTACAGGTGCTGATAGGCAGATTTTGTTACCTTTGTACAGAGCCTAGTTAGCTCTTCCCCCCTGATTCTAGTCTTCATGCTACTCTAAGATAACTGGCTGCTGTCAGCTGCTTCATACTGAGCAGAAGAAGAAATGAGAGTGGTGTCAAACTCATGTAACTCTCAACAAGAAAGCGAATAAGCCTGCTTACCAATTAATTTTGCTACTCATAGTTTCTTTGCTAAAAAGGAAAACATTCATTTAGCAAGATCCCATTTATTACTGCCTTATAATGGCCCTCTGTTGACATTTGAGGAAAAAAATATTGTGTGGAAAATCATCAGCTTCACCACTCAGCCTACGTACTGGAAGTAATAAACAACCCCCCTTTGACTGCATATAAGAGAACATTTCACACAATGTTGTTCGTCTGTTTCATGGGATGTCAATATTATTTTTTAAAGTATACAATTGAGAGAAAGTTTCTGCAAGACTGCAACTGAAGAGGAATTCATAAAAAATGACAAAGTATTGTTTTCCAAATATCAATGTATAAATTATTATATACAGTACAGTGGAAATTACTGGTAAAACATCATACAATGTGATGGTGACATACATATCAGTGATAAATGATGATGATGTTGCCATACATGTGATCTCTAATGATATAATTTATATTCAACTATACACAGTAACACCCACAATCTCTAAGAGTGTATCTAAATCAGAATCGCCTAATTGATCTCATATGGATAATACTCTGGTTCTCTATATGTTTCATTGAACAATTTGAAGCTGTTAGTGTGCTCCTGTGACCTTGTCAACATGTTGAACGTGGTTCACAGAAGACTGGAGCTATAACATGCATGCACACGGTTGTTTGACAATGATTAAAGGTAATTATCAATGAACAATTGGCATTTACTGAACATCTTAGCATGTGGCTTATGTTTACAAGCCAATGAATTTTCTGTATTGAGTCCACTGACTAACAAATTTCCTACTTTGCCAGAGTTTGACAGCATCTTTCAGTCGAGTGAGAATATTTTGTGAATGTTTTATGAATTAAATGTGTTTTCTTGTTCTGGAAAAAGAAAAAAATAAACCTGTTGCAGATATTTGTTTGTTGACATAACAGAGTAACACATGCTGACAATAAAACCTGTAAAAGAACAACAGAAGAGTTGACTGCACTTCAGTGCTCTGTGGTAAGACTTTTGACGAAGAATACAAGGGAGTGAGATACCACCTTGTTTTCTTTCCTCTTTTGAAACTGACATTGATATTACATAGGGAATGGGTCCTCCTCCACGGAGCCTGCCATATTGCACTGCCATGTTTCTACTGTAGCCCAGAATGGACAAAGCTAACACGGGCTCTAGAGAGGGCCTTTCGCATTTTTCGTGAGTTTTGCAGCCACCGTAGGTTCTCCTACATGCTTGGAAGGGGAGGAGTATTCAGTTGGTTGAAATCTGAAACCTCACCACTAGATGCCACTAAATCCTACATACTGATCCTTTAAGACTAGTAAGACTTTAAAGGGGATGTGTTTGACCACATGTGGCATTCTGCGGGTGTTTCTGTATGTAAATGAACCTGTACAAGTGGATGGATGTAGAATAGGTGAGATTTATCATTGTTCTTTGTTTTAAAGTGTGTTTGATAAATACCAATTTTCCTGCTCACTCGTATTGTCCCCATGCTGCTTCTTGATGTTGCCACACTATATAAATTTGTATGCCCAAGCACACAAATACACACACACATGCTTTTATGCACAAAGATGAAAAACGTATTTAATAATACACCTAGAATACACAAAGAAAAACAATGTCCAAGTCAACTGTTACATTAAAAATGCATCTTTTGCCTGTAAATTCATAGCTACTTCCAACAAGATTTGAAGAGACAATAGAGATAAAGCAGATAAGAACTAGATGACCAGTAACATCCAATCATGTTTCTACTCAAGCCCCTATAAATTGTCAGTTCTCATGACTACTCTGTAGATTCCTTCTTGCCAGCACTACTCGCCACCACTGCTTCTACCGTCTCCACCGCCTCCACCTACTCCTTATATAATTAAAGGTTTGGTATTGGGTGTTGTTGACTTGCTGAGGATCCTTTACCGCAGAGTCTTTACCGCCAAAACTAACCATATGCAATAAATGGTGAAGTGTCTCTAACCACAGGGCCATCTTTTGGCAGTCGCCTAGGGAGCCACCAGTGACACTGCAAATACTGTTCACTCTGTACTGATTGAACACTTGATACTTAGAGAAGACTACAGACAGACTGTAGAGGGACCCTATCAGGAGCTTGACACATATTTTGGGACGCTGCAGTTAATTTGATCACATCGGTGTGTAAAAGGTAAAAGGTTACATATGTTACATGTAACCATCATAATATGCAACTCATGGATAAAACTCATAATCGGGATATAGGGATATTAGGCTCAGGTGCATCCTCAACTGAAGTCTTGTAGTAGTCAGTAGGGTTAACAAAGGAAAGTCAATAATGACAAACAAAGATCTGCACCCTGAAATCAAACTAAAGGATGTAAACTTCAGTACTTTGTTCACACTGAGGTTGAAGAATGCATATTTATTATTGTTCAGATCCTCAATGACAGCTACTCTCTATGAATAGAAAATACTGCAGGACATTATACACCTTATTATAGGCAACAATATTTTTTCTTAATGCAGAGCTATTCAGCTGTTAAACATATTTAAACTGCTTCATTACTTTTAATGCAGGCCTAAAGTGCATTTTAAGATGTATAATGGAGAAAAAATGGAATTAAAATAAATATTGGATCATGACAGGGTGTCAGGACAGCTGTAAGTGAAAGTCTCATACTGTTAATACCCACAGCTCAAGTTTAATGTGGAGGCAAAGCTGACATCACATGTTCAATACTGTAATAAACAGAGATCAGAAGAATGAGAATTGAGCCAGAAAGCCAGATGCAAACGACACACTTACAGACTGTACTAGAGATGCTCCAAGCAGGTCCTAATGATCAGTATCGGGCTGATCCAGGCATATTTTAATGGATCGGTATGGGCTAAAAGGAAGCTGATCAAGTGCAGATCCTTTCTTTACTGCGTTTTACTGAGTTTTGTCCACCTCAACCTGCTTGTGTTGCAGCACTGCTCTCCTTTACGACTGCCTACAGTGCAATCATTTCTCTGTATATGCGAGGGAAAATTACAGTGTGTGGATGTGAAAGGTTATTTGGGTGCAGCAGTGCGAGCAGTGCGAGCGAGGTCAAGTCAACGTTAATTTCGTGAATAACTTGACAGGACAGAATTAATCTGAGCTGTTGTCAGGTTTATGTGTTCTATGAAAGCTGGTGTCTGTACTCAAACACAGATCATTTGTGAGGGAAGAACCTTGACTCTGTAACACTGCAGTACTGTGTTTTTGTAGTTGCCACAACACCAGAGTGATACAGTAAAACAATCCAGCTGATCACGTCAATTTCAAGAGTTCTATCAGATAAAAATTTCATCAGTATCATATCAATAATTTAAGCTAAAACTTAATACTTTTGAACCAGGATCTTTAGTATTTGGCTCAAGAAACTTAACGTGTGGCAAATTCAGTAGGCTGCACCTTTTATTTCAATGTGTCAGATACATATTCAATCAATATTTAAGTTAATAAAAGTATTGGATCACACTTGGTATCACCAGACAGCTGGTATTATAATAAAAAGGACTTGAACTGGGATTGAGGGACTGTACTTGACTGTCCTTGTCCTGTCAGTCACCACAAAGTCCATTTTGTAGATATTCTGGAGCTTTCAATAACATTGCATGATCTTCTTAGGATTTCTTTATTTTAATAATCTTAATCTGAGTGAGGATCTTATTTTGCTGCTGGAAAATATAATAATATGTGGCTCTCATTCATAACTACGTGTGATGGATAAATAAAAAGCACAATGTTATAGAGAAAACTGTTTGTTTCACAGCATGGCATGTTTCAACAGGCTTTTCAAACTGATAAAATCATCTTTTTTTAAAAAAATGCGCCCCCTCAGTAAACCACAGGCTCAATATTCTGAAAGCATCACTGCACAAGTGATTTCTCCAACAAACAGACAATAAACTTTCATTTCTCTTGAAGCAGTGTCACCCTCTAGCTCTCACTTCTTAATATCTTCAGTGCATGCTCCAGTGATGTAAGCCTCA
The DNA here is from genome assembly GCF_910596095.1 of Thunnus maccoyii. Classification (NCBI taxonomy): domain Eukaryota; kingdom Metazoa; phylum Chordata; class Actinopteri; order Scombriformes; family Scombridae; genus Thunnus; species Thunnus maccoyii. The sequence goes on along the minus strand of NC_056552.1, from coordinate 17,203,867 downwards.
TTCCCAAGTTCCTCAGCTGGTGAATGATGAAATCTATAACTTACCCGAGGACAGTGCGTTGGGTGTGTCTGAGCATGTGCATTCTGAGAAGCCAAATTTAGCGTCTCTGACAGTTAGTCCATGGTTAACCGCGTGTAGCTGTAATTCAACTAATCCATGTTTGCAAGCACATACAAGTAGCTCATTATGACACATGAGCCAAGAATTCAACAAATAACAACAGTCTCTTCATGCAGATGACTCATCTTACTACCACACTACTCACAGTCACAGATAATCTCTCTCTCACACAAGATATAATGATCTTGTTTTCACACATAATTAAGTTGTAGCCCGGTGATGTATTTTGTTTCATATTTTTGTTTCATCAAAGGATCTCCGTACTGTCTCCATCTCATTTATCAGTTTGTCAGGCATGCTGTTTCAAACTTGTTTGTATCTTTAAATATAAAATATACAGTTCTAAGTAGCAGGAAGTACATGCAGCATTAGATAAACCTAAAAAAAATCTGTATCCACCCTTTAAAAACTTCTTTGAAGTAAAATGTGCCAAGAATAATGTAACTGTTTGGATGTTTAGTGTTCACCAACTGGACAGCTGGCGCAAACTTAAAGCAACTGTAGGTAGTTTTTATAATATCGACATTGTTTTATAATGTGGATTGAACATATATTTATCAGTATTTGCTTTCCAGTAAAATCTGCGTCTTACAACTGCCTGTCAAACACATGCATGACTGATTCTCTTCCATTCTACCTGTAAACTCCAGAGAGAAAGCACAAAATATTAATTTGGTGACAAACATGTCAGTAAGAACTGACTTGAGCTGGCAAGGTTGTGCCAGGTTTAGCTAGGCTAATACTGAACACCTAATGTAAATACAAACACTCACCAAAGCTGTGAGGGCAGATCTTCGGCCAGGGACACTGGTTGGGCTGCCAGGGAGTTTGCGGGGCCTCCCAGAAGACACCAGGATCTCTGGTCCAGGTGGCCACACCGCAGCGACTGAGGTAGAAGCCTCCCTCTCTCAAACTGCCAGAATAAAGAGATAATTAGAAAATAAACCTTAAAAATTGACACTTCTGATGGGTTATAATATTACAATTGGCTAATGTTCAGAGACACAGTCATATTTTGTTAAACTGCCTTGAAATACATTCTACATTTGAGACTGCTGTAATGTTAAATGTTGTATAGTTTTTGTATAATGCTCAGTGTTTGTCAGAGAGTTGTTAATTAAACTCTCAGGTCAATTTTGAGTGTTGTTATGCAAAAATCTATTTAAGTGTCTTTGAGTCAGTGCGAGTGAGAGCATACTTGTGAATACTGAGATAATGCAAAACACACAGGAAAAAAATGCTTCAGCAAAGAGGAACAGTGGTCACAAGTTGACCATCTCCCCCACTCAGTGCAACACACTTAACAGAACATGTTGCACAACACTCGAAACTACAGCCACTGAACGTCATTAATGCCTCTGACAGTCACGCCAAAAAACAGGACACACAGCTTTACCGAACTGGTTTTGATTCTCCTACTGTCTGTGTATACTGCAGTCAAATTGTGTGTTTTTTTTTTTTTAAACACTAAACTATGATAGTTTCTTGCCTGTTGCTGAGTTGGTAGGGCTGTCTGCCTGGGATGAGAGTCTCTGTGAGGTTGGCACTAGGCTTGTTTCCAGGTCCAGCAAACACAAACGCATCTAGAGGCTGTATCTGGCTCAGCGGACTGCCGACGGGAAAGTCCGTAGCTCTGCCGCTGTAAACAGCAACTGCCCCTGACTCATCTCCTGAAAGGAAATCACAACAGGAACAAAGAATTTACGATGAAAACAAAAGAGAATGACTGAATGAAAATCGACAGTTTCAGTCTGTCGATTTTCATTCATATTAACTTGTAGTCTAGGTCAGACCATGAAAACCAGCAGCAGCACACTGACCTTTCATAAAGCTCTTCTCTACTGTCATGGAGATCAACCCGTTCCTGGAGGTGTCCACCTTCACATCTGCACTCACACTGACCCTGTCTGTTTTCCCGTCCAGCACTACCAGCACAAGCGGACCTGCAGCCAGGGCTTCAGTTAGCTCCACAAACCCGTCCACCTGCCCTCCTCCTAGCTTCAGCTCAGTAATGACAGGGATGGTCGCCTGGGCAGCAGGTGGGGTACAGTTGTTCCGTTGGCCAGGTGAGGGTGAGGACACCTGAAAGCCCCAGCGATCTTCGGACAGCAGGCACCTCTCAATCGACTCATCCCCCTCAAGTGCTGTTTCATCCTCGACGAAGGCTGGCTCCCCGGGTGTCAGAGTTTCAGCGAGGAACTCTGCACCCCCATTGCGGCGAGTCATGTAAACAACGGCGTCCACCAGCCCATGGGTGGTGACGTTCATCTTCTCGCTGTAGCGGGCAGCAGACGTGTGGTAGAGGACGATGGCGTCTGGGCCGTTCTGGACGGTATTTGGAGGCAGGGGGATGGCCGGTTTGGGCAGCATGTCCACCGAGCCCACCAGGAAGAAACCTCTATCATCTGTGTTGTGGCCCTTGAGGTCCAGCACCTTGTAGGCTATGTTCCCGTTCCCATTGTAGAAAACAAGGGTGTAGCCGTCCAACGACGCTCGTTGTCCACTGGTGTGATACAGCTCCACAAACTCAGTGGTGTCCAGTCTCGGGTTGTCGGCATTAATCTCGCTGATGATGAGGCAGGGTTCACCACTAACTACCACCACCACCACACAGAGACATGCAAAACAGGCCAAACTGACTACCATGATTTACAGCTTCTCCAAAATGTCTGGGCAGCTTCTGCAACAAAAAGACCACCAGTTGCATTTCTCATTAGTAACTGTCTACAGTAATACTGCTTACTTAACTCGAGCACTGTAAGTACAAGGAGGAGAAAAACTGTGATTTTATTGAAAAGGACAATATCTCAAACAAAATCTGAACCACAGAAAACTACTGTATGTTCACAGCGCTGAGATCAAACTGTATTCTTACACTTGCAGACCAGACTTCCTTGAGGCAAAACCTCATAATATCATGAATGAGTCTTCTATGAGTCTATTTTTTGTTCATGGTGACATTGGGAATGCACGTCTTCTGCATGAGTCATGTAATATTGCGAAACACACTGGCAAGCAGATGGAAACTTTGCATGAAACGGTGAGATGCTTTAGCTATGGACAAATCACTAAATGGGCAGATAATCTAAAATAGTTTAGACTTCTTTATAAATATTTAGTTTTTCGAAGAATAAAGTTAAACATATGATGCAATTTGCTAATCCTGTTTCATCCCTAAATCACATTCTATCCCAAATACAATGAATGTGGTCAACAAACTACGGTAAACTTAAATATGGGATTGTAGGCTGTACACTATGGGTACGAATGCACTTATCTATTCTATTCTATTCTATTCTATTCTATTCTCTCACAGCTTTAAGCTTGGCTGTAAAATGTTTCTTAAAGAGGCTCCATTAGTTTGCACGACAGTTACTCTCTGGGAAAAACATGTTGGGACAAATTAATGCCATTTTAAGATAAAGAGAGAGTTCAGTTCTGCCCTGAAATTATCTCCCATCTCTCGACAGTTATTCCAGTCACGGTTGTGCTGCTATGCATGCATCTTTCCGTCGAAAAAAAAAAAGAAAAAGCCTGTCAATCTAGTTTCTATCAGTGCCCCACAAGGTCCTCAAAGATGTCGTGACTTACCGTGTTTTCTCGGTCCTTGTCGGCCAGGTGTCGCTTGTTGCACCGTCGAAAGCTCTCCGTTGGATTTTTAAAAGGAGATAATATCGGTAAAGTTTGTTTTCTGCCCTCCGCCGCTCCCTTCATTCACAAAGCAGCACTTTCTCCCCCCGGACTGTGGGCGGTCAGACTGACTGAGGGGGATGATGCCTGCCAGGGAAGCTCTTTTCTTTTTTTTTTTCTTTTTTTTTTCTTCCTACGGCTCAGTACACCATTCAGACATCCGCAGCGGTAGATAAAACACAAATGTAATGCTTGTGGAATAAAAAGGCGCTTACACTGTGGTCACCACGTCTCCCACTGTTTTAAAAACAGTCTATTTTTGTTGTCAAAATGAGTTCATTTACAATATCTGGTCGTGAAAATTAATTAAATAAATTCATTTCAAGAAGCCTCGCGAAGACCTGAAGGGGGCCCCTGACCCCACTTTGTAAAATAGGGGAGAGCGGGTTCAATTGAAACACTTCAATGAGAGCCGAGTCCAACATCAGGTTAGCTTCTGTTCCAGCAGCTTCCAGGTCAAACAGTTTATTTTTGCTTTCTGAGATATATTTTAAGGGTTCCTCTCACCTGATTTTCTTAAAATATACATCTAGGTCCTACAACTTATCCCAAGCTCCTGTATTTTATGCCCTTTTCAGAGCAAAACTATAAGAATGACCATGTGAATATACCAAACATAAAAATACCATGAACAAAAATGTCATGATTAGGAATTCACCCTAGAAACACAGGACTTAGTGCATTTAGTATTTATGTTATTTAGTACAATGATACCAAGATTAAAGTAATATTGGGTGAAGAACGGCTTCACAAATGTTCAAGTCTGTCTTAAAACAACAGTCAGTAGCTTAAATGAACATCAAAACTGTTTTCTCTTGCCATAATCTTTCCTCTTGTTCATACTGGCCATTAGAAGATCCCTTCATAATGCGCTTACAATGTAAGTGATGGGGACCAAAATACACAAGCCTCCTTCTGTGAAAAAATGTATTTAAAAGTTTATCTGAAACTAATATGAAGCTTCAGTTGTCCAAATTATTCAAATCAAGTAGATATCTTTCATTTTTACAGTCTTTTTAGTGCCAAAGTTCCTCTTTTTGTTACTGTACTTCCTGCAGCTAAACAGGGAAACACTGTCCGGGAAAACACAAAGAGGGAATTTTATGCTAAAAAGACTGTAAATATGGCAGATATCCACTTGATATCACTAACCCAGACTGCTGAAGATTCATATAAGCTTCAGATAAGAATACATTTTAAATTCATTTTGCATAAAATAACTGGGTGGACACACTGTGGACTTTGGCCTGCATTACTCACATTGAAAGCACATTTGAAGGGAATCTTTTAATAGCCAGTATGAAAACTTCTCTCAGTGTTCATATGGGTACTTTCGTGTTTAAAGACAGACTTGAAAAATTGTGAATCTATCTTTTAAGTGCAATAATGTCACTATAAGCTCACTGTTGAATCCCTACAAGAGAATGACTGCATTTGAATATTATAATTATCATTAAGGCACGTTAAGATTAGGCTTTGCAGTTATCTGAATGTAAATATCAACTCACTGCATTTACTGATTAGAGTTTATTCACTTTTTTTCATTAGCTCACATGTTTCCTGTAAGACAGTTCTTATCTTGAGGGCCCTGATTTATGCCTCTCTTGAGAATTAGAAGAATGTGTAACAAACGTTTCAATATGTTGAACACTTGAACAAGCCAACAAAGTTACAGTGAAAGCTTTTTCTTTTGTTGAGAAATACCATGTAACAGACACTTCCAGTGGAAACACAGTGGGATCCTTTAATACATTCAAACTGGCTAAATTGACCACAATAAAGCTGATTTCAGGACATGTTGCACAGTAGTGGTTAGTCACTATACAGAAAGTTTCATTTCTGGTCTCTGGGGAACCAGTTAGGGAAATTAAAGTATGTTGAAAGCACAAAAAGTCAGATTTTCCATTTAGTTATGAACTAAATTTAACTATATTTAAACTTTTACAGAGGATGAATGTATTTGTGCATTCATTTTTTTAAATGATTGGTAATTTACATTTTTTTTTTGAATGGAGCCAGTCCATCATTAAACTCGATAGACCATTAACATTAGTATAAAAGTAAAGTTTGATCATATGATCTCACATGTCATCCATTATATATATGGACATGATCATATATATACGGTACTGTATAGTATATATATCTTAAGTGACCAATGACTACTGTTCAACTAAAAACCTCTTCCATTCAGTTAAGTATCTGAGTTTGGGCAAATTACATGGGTGAAGCTGAGAAAAATTCATCAATATTTCAATATTAAACTACACATAGCTTATTTTGGTTCATGTAAAAAGTTACATCTTAATTGTTGTCTTTTTCAGGTCTCAGAGACTGTGTTGTACATTTTTCTGACATTATTTGACTGTTCTAGTTGAGTGAAATTAACAGCAAATTTTTGTTGTTATTTGTTTGATTTTGTCAATATGTTGTGGCCTCAGGTTTAGATTGGAGATTATACTTTGCCTGATGTCAGGGTTAAAAGTTTCAGAGTCTGTAGCAGTGCATCAAGTAAAGGCAAATATTTTCAATGGTTATTTAAGTGCATTTTTAGCACCTTACAGGTTATTCGGATATCTACATTAGACAGTATTATAGAAAATATGATTTAACAGTAGGATAGACAAAGTTCCTCTATTGTGAAGAAACCATCAGTAAAAAAGAGATGTGATTTGTTGCATTAAAGGAACTGAAAACATTACATTTGAACCTTCATGTGAATGAAGTAGTATTTCGGTCAGTGTCAGAAGTTATTTAAGGCACATATAGGCCTCACATATATATGTATAAATTGCATATGTGTTCACTATGGTATCTTTATACAGACTGCCTCTTCATTTTTGAAATAGTTTTTGCTGATCATATAAAAGTCTAGGATTGGTTTGAAAACGGGACGTTTCTGTGAGCTTTTGAGCCCAGATAAGAAGCCGGGCCCGTATTAAGAAATCATAAAAAGAGACAATTCATGACTAAAGCAGTTCTTTGCTGAATGTGAAGAAAAAGACAAATTTATCAAGCAACTTACTCCTACTTACAGCAAAGCATAAGAGTAATCTTTAAGAGCTCTCAAGTGATCGCATGATTAATCATATACATGCTCTGAGCAGGAGTAGCCAATGAGAGACAAGGATTCACCCTACATCTTCTCCGTTGCTAATTCTTTTTTTTTTTTTTTAAATCCTTACATTTTACTCTTGTCTGCAAAAACATGTCTTTATTCATTTTATTTATTTTTTGGACAAGTCATTTTATTTGTGCGAATCTAACAAATTTATGACTTTCACATTATGTATAAATAAGGATGAAATAATAGGAAATTGGCTGAAATGGAGAAATGACATTAGGGAAATCATATAATAAGGAGACTTTAGTCGCACATTGAGAAGTGCAGACAGTGAAGATGCATGATTGCAAACACACAATCAATACTGGCTTTATGGTTTGCACCCCTATAAATGCCAAAAACATCCTATCAAATGTTCAAATCAAATGCAAATAACTGGCTAAAACTTTCCTATTCTGAATTATACATATTGCTTCAGCTAACATGTTCATTATGAACAATAATAATTTGTACAATCACTCCAAAACATGTCTCAGAAGGTGCATTCACCTCTATAAGAAGACCTCAGGAGCTCAGGAGTAGGAGAACATGTGACAGATTCCTTCACTTTTATCTTTCACTTCAGTCCTGAACTCCACTTTTAGCAGTTTGATAGACACAGGCACTGATTTACACAACATTTTTATCAAAACCTACATGAGGATTTTTTGCGTCTCTACATCTGTATCATTCATTAAGTAGTTCATAAAAGTCACATTTATAGACCTGTTTTAATTAAGTGCCCTTTATCACCCTTGTAGTGTACTTACCTTTTTTATTGCTTTTTAGCCTTCCTGTTGATTTTCCTCATGTAGTCATTTGTTACTGTGCACTTACAGTTAATCTGCCATATAATGATTCTTAAAGCTTTTATTAGATATTCATTATTTGGATTTTAGACTTGAAATAAAAATACGGATTAATATTTGGATTAATATTTGCAGTCTTTCATATATATGTATATATATAATGTATTTACTCTCCAAATGTGTCTCATTTTATATACCACCATGTAGATGGAAGTAATATCTTACAAACATCACAAAACCAACCTACATTTCCGTTAGTCATTTCACACTGAGGCCCTCATTTTGATCGTGACATAAGATTAGCTTCTCTATTGTACACATTATTTAGGAAGTGAGAGAAGGAAGGAGTTTTTATGGTCACAATTTAAACTTACATTATGTACTTGCTAAAAGGAAGTGGAATACAGTGGAAGCTGAGGTGTAAGTGTGTCAAATTTTGAATGCTTATCATACTTTGTGAAATGGAGACTTCACCTTTCAGCAGCCGGTATCTTTTGAAAACAGGCATTTCTGTTATTTTGCCACTTTTGATAGAATCTAGTTACATTTTCAAGCCTTAGTAATATAACAAAGAGGTCCTTTTATCAAATGTGAATAAGGCCTTTAGTGCCTCTTAGCACCACAAGATGGCCCTATAAGCATGGGAGTGTGTTTGAACTGATGTAAACCTGTAGACAAAATTATACTGTCAGCTGGGGAAAATAAACAAAAATGCATGTAATAAGTGAGTTTCCTTGAGGTGGAACTGTTTATACTGTAGGAGATTCTGATTCAAGTCTGTACAGAAAAGGTCTGTCTCTGATATCCTGTGGTGTATGCATGTGTTTGTGTGGTGCTATTGGACAGATCTGGATACATTTTGACACAGAAAAAAGGTCAAGTTGAAATGTTAACGATGTACACATTTTGTTTATGGCGTGTTCATGACGTTAGTGCTGCGGCGCGAGCAGGCATTTGATCATTTCAATTGGATTTCTGTCCAAACGCTGCTCGCTTTTCAAGAGTCAACAAGTCGATGACAAGGTGCATCTAATTCATTTGGCTTGTTTTGTTTTGATGACTCACTACTTCACTGTCGTTGCTTCTGATTCATCACTGGTCCCTGCTGGCTGTAGTGGAATATACTCCCCCCCACCCCGCAGATAATATGGAAAAAGGGCACACTCGATGTAAGGTCAACTTCATTAACTTGAAGATTTAATGTAGGCCCATCTGTCCACCAGAATCATTAGTAAGTGAGTTGGAGTTTCATTTAATACTCCAAGAAGTAAGTGAGGAGAAGGAGAATTGACCCCAACCTCAGCTGACAGACTATTAATCAACAGTGACATAGCTTTATTATGGCATTTCAGTGTAATTCATCAAATTAAGTGAATTCTGTCAGGTTTTTTGCCTCTTAAGTATTCTATCTCAAAGTAATTGGTTACCTAGTTCATGACAACTTCACAGCTGTTTCTCTACAGACCCTGGACTTACTATTTTCCTTATATGGGGAAAAGACAAAGCTACTCCAAATCTGCACACCAGCAGTGCAAAAAAGGCATCCAACTCAGCATATTAAAGCAGGATACACATTTTTATCTCAGACGAATGTGTTGTCATGTCACTCGTTTGATCGCAGTGTGACAGCGATTAGATGTGAGGGTTGAGTCATTTTGTTGGAAGAGAAGAGAGCCGGCATCATCTCCTGACTGAATCATCGGATGGATTTCAGGAGCAGCAGCAGCAGAGGGTATATATTCCCCCACTGGGAGTATGGGACCAACTTCTAGACAAATCAGATACTGGAGCAGACGCGGTCAAATAAAACCACAGAACATCTTGACTCCAGAGTTCACATTGAAGACCACCCACAGTCTAAAATCTGAGAATATTGCAAAATTAAAATATTTCCACTCACACTGAAACATACTGTGGGATGCAGATTGACTGACATCAGAGAAATTTGTCTTTTTCATACAGTATATCCATACAACAAATACAGAAAACAAATCACTGATGTCATATTAAGACCGTGTGACTTTTTATTTGGACTTCATTTGAACAACACATTTCTTTTAGGGGTTCTTCGAGGAAAAAACAACTTTTCCTTGTGAAATCCTTTTAGATCTCTCAAGATAAATGCAGTTCTCAAGCTAGTGAGTATCTAATTTAAAGGGGAAGACAAAACTAAGGACTACAAGTCTCTGTTGCTTTGAATTTGACCACATTTCCTCTTATCTACTCTTGCAAGTCCCTAAACTTTTTCCAAGAGCACCCCTTTAAAATGTAAGAGCTGGGAACTGCAGTTTTTAGCCTCAAACAGGAGTAAATAGAGCATTTGTTTGGGACTATTTTAAGCAACGGATTAATACATTTGCTGCTCTATTGAGTGCTTCCAGCAGCGGGATGTTGTATGTGGGATTGACTCAGAATAAACTACAGTGTCAGTGTTAATGGAGGATTATGTCACCCAGTGCAATAGTATGGCATGTTGGCAATATGGTATATTGGTTTTAGTCTTTGGTCCACTTTGGATGACCTGGACCTCAACAACCTGGCCTGACATGACCATCACTGATCTTCAAACAGCCTGTCATCGATGGCCTTTTTTTTTTCATTGTGTGTATAAAGACGCAATGCCCTATCTGCAACTATCTCACACCAAAAAATCGCTTTGCATGCTGTTGACCCTAAAAGCTTCCCTGGTGTGCCTCAAGCTAATTTTTCACCTCATTAACCTGGACAGACATAAAAACTGGGACGCTGCGAGCACAAAGAAGGTTTGTGTATATATCAAGAGAAGGAAAGCGAGGAACAATGCAGCGGAGAGCGAGGCCATGTTAACTGGAGTGTTTGTACTCTACACTTCTCAAAGACGTAATGACAATGAATTATGTGATAAGAAAGGGCAGCAATGCATCACCGAGAGTCACATGCACGTGCAGAAGTACTTCCACCTATGTGTGTCGATACTGGTGTGTGTGTGTGTGTGTGTGTGTGTGTGTGTGTGTGTTTGGGAGCACGTGTATGGTCCAACCAGGAGGTGAAGGCAGGGTTTTGACATTGATGAATAATGTGGGAAGGTCTGTTTTTTCTCCCCCCGCACCCCCACCTCTCTCTCTCTCTCTCCCCTTTCCTTCCTCTCTGTCTTGCAGGCACAGAGGAAGCTTTCTACTGCTTCTCCTTTTTCTTTCCTTTTTTTTTTTTACCAAAGCACCCAAAGAACCTCATCAGCATTCTACATGCATCACCAGCTCACCGCATTCAGTCACGTGCGCTTACCATACAGAGTGCATGTTTGTGTGTGTTTAATGAATGTGTGTGTGTGATGGAGGGGGACAGGCAGAGATAGGCAGGGAGAATCCCTTTGTGTTTCCTGTGAATCCCCAAGGTCATGTACAGAGACTTGTGATCAGATCCGAGACAGGCACCAAGTGTCAGGCGGAGATGATATTCCAGGTCATAGTGTGAGATTTCTTTTTTTTTTTTTTATAGTACATTTAGGTTAATGGTAGCACCAATGTGCCTCTGAATGACCAGATGTGTGTTGGATTATTGATCTAAAGTGATGCTTCATCTCCTCTCTCATCACCAGCAGAGCCTGGCAGGCTCACTCTGAGCTTCTTTTGACAATGTTAACTTTCTCCTAGTGAATATTCCCACATAATCTGAGGGATAATCTGAAAGGGTTAACTGCTGAGAGGGGATGAGAGGTGCGAGAGTAGGAGCTTGACCACAAGTCGATTTCTCCGAGAGATTGCAGTCATGTTTGATACCCAGTTCCCATGGCAACCGGCGACTGTGGTGTACCTGACCTACATATGTGCTGTATGTACACAAACACGCACTAACCATCTGTTACTGTCGCTTTGTACACCAGCTCATGGGGACTTTGAGCGGCTGTCAAATGAGTCTACCAGAGATTGTTAGAGCAAACAGAAGAGCCAGGAGCTGCTTTCACTGTTTTTTAGAAGCTGTCAATGAGTTGTGTCAACAAAGGCTGCAAGTCACATTGAGACAAGCGGCCCTTTTGTGTTTACAATAGGCACTGTAAACCCATGAGGGTATTATTATGAATATGTTGACATATCATTTGTGACAAGATGGCAATACTTGCAATTTTAAAAGTGCCACAAATAGTTGTTATCAAAATATATATCATTATACTACTATTGTACTACTATACCACTATATTATACTGTATTAAATTAATAGAAGTATATTCACATTGAGAAATAAAACATATGACATTTTACATATCCTCCTTTTTTGTAAATAACTTTTTTACTGGTTAAACCTTTTATTTTTTGTAAACTTCAATGTATAGTCAGAAATAACTTGTATAAAAAATTCATATACTACACCCTTTCAGTCTATTTTGATGCATTAATAGAGATGTATAGTGTTTGCTTTTTGTCACAAGATGCATCTGTTGATGCCTGGATCTAAATAGATTTTTGTGACATCATCCATCACTTACACAGAATCCAGTTCAGTAAATTACAAAGTGGAGTCTGCTGATAGATTATCAATAACTGATGAATGAGAGGACGGACTTTAAACTGAAGCTGAGCACAATTTTAAGTGTCAGGATTTATGGCCAAATGGGGTTGTGTGATATGGCAGACATGATAGGTTGAGAATGATTTAGTATCCGTTCATACATCAGGAAATGTAGCACATCGTGTGGATGAAATATTTTGATGTGAAACTCCATGATGTACTTTGCCGTCTTAAATGACCTCACATGTTTTATGTTATCTGTCTGTGTTACCAAGTAATATACAAATTAGATAAAGAATTTGAAGGTGTTTGAAAGAAGATGGACACACAGATTGAAAGACAAACTTTAAAAGGAAAGATAAATAACAATATTATTATGATTATGGTAAAGCACTTTGCTTAGTTTTTCTCTTCTTTTTTGTAACAGTTATAAATAGTTCAATAGTGTAATAACATAGTTTTGGCCACTTGGGTGCAGCAGAAACAAGCTGTGAACACAACACTGACATATTCTTGTCTTTTAAGTTGATATAGCAAACTTTCTAGCAAACAGTTGTCTATTTAAACTTCCAAAAGACACACAGAAACATTAGCATTCATTTGGAGTTCTGTTTTTGGTCATAACTCTCTGTTGGTTCATCACTATGAGCGACGCCTCTGACATTACACATTGTCATTTGACACATTGTTACTGTGAAAAATATTGATTATAGCCATCTTATAGTCTAAGATGCTAAATGCTCTGCTGTGTTCACCAGCTAGTGTTAAGTTTGTCTGTATGCTGTTTGGTGCTGAGCAAGTAGTGCACAGTGGATTTTTGGAGCTGAAAACAGCTTCCTGTCACAGCCAAAACAATGTTGAGAGCAGTGAGAGTGAACCAAACCCGTACAATTGCGGGACAGAAACCCAAACAAGTATTCATGTGATCCATTGTCAGTATAAAAATATTGATCATAGCTGCTTTAAATAGAGCAGTCCGTCTTTGGTTGAGCTGTTCATCACTCTGCATGTGCATCTTGTGAGTTTGAGATGAGTGGGCGTCACTTCGTGTTCAAAAAGTCAGAAAGGCTGAAAACAACTGGTATGGCACCTCTTGCGCCGATCTTCTCTGTACTTTACGTTCTGCCTTCTTGTTTGCCCCCTTTCTCCTTTTCTCTGCATTTCCTTTTCTTTACAAGATGTTCTCTCTCTCCTGGGTGTGCTGGGATCCAAAATAGCTGTTACTTTTCCTCTTCGTCCTGCTCTTTTCCACTCCTCTCCTCTCCTCTCCTCTCCATGTTTCATCGATTCTGCCTAGACAGGTCAGGGGACAGTGTTCCCCTGTGGGGGCATTCTGGGTAATAAATCCAATTCCTGTCTACATGTGGAGGCTCATGGGAAGGTTCTGGCCCACTTTTCACCCAGACGAATATATCCACAAAATGGAGGAAAGTGGGCCAAAAAAAGTAGCATAGAGGTGCACCTAAATGAAGTGTGTTTTCTAAAAGCCAGTTCTATCATTCCAATTAGAGCAGTGCCACCAAGTTAATGTTCTGACAGCAAAGACAGTAATGTTTTATATACTGTCCCTCCTGATTCACAAAGAATACTTTTTTTTCTATAAGTACCATATAGGAAATTTATACAAATCAGGATATATTTATCTTATTTTAGAAAATGAAGAAAATTTGAAATATTTATTGTAACACTTTTTTCCTGTGAAACCAATTTAAAGGAAAAGGAAATATGCTGATTCACTTTCTTGCCTAAAGTTAAATGAGAAGATCAATACCACTCTTAAGTGATATTGATCTTCTCATCTAACTCTAGGCAAGTAAAAAATACTCAATGCGAAACTATTACTTTAATAATGCTTAGAATTACACTGTTTACATTTCATATTATTGTAAGGAAAATAATTTGATTGAATGTTGGCTTGATACAGAGATTGCAGCACAATCTCTGATTTCCTTACATATGATATATATTCCTTAGTTTTTCATATCTTGATGCAACAGTTACATTGCTTCCAGCCAACTAAAATTATTCATATAATTTATAAATAAAGAAGGGCTTCAATAATACCAGGTGCTATAAAAGAAAGCCTGGTCATTATTGGGCTAAAGGCCACATTGTGACTAGAATATGCAATGTATGACTCACTTCCTTGAAAACACTCTGTTCCCTATACTTTATCCGTCTGTCACAATAATCATCTTAAGATTTCTTAGACCTCTTTCCCCTCTCATTTCTATTCATCATTAAAGAGTGTGAAAGAGCGAGCTCAGTTCATGTCTCTGGGGACGAAACACATGAAAATACATGACTGAGATCAACATCTATTAGCAGCTGTTGCGCTGAGAATTAGGCCAGGAGAATAAACCCATATAATGATTGTGTCTAGTCAGAGATTTGTGAGAAAACCAGGACCATTTGTGTAGCAGTTACACGATCATATAGAGCAAAACTGCTGCCTAGTTCTGTACAAACTGTGTTGCTGTGATATATCACGCTACGAAGTCAGAGTGGAGATGAAAGTGCACTTTGGGACAGTAAAGGGAAATGGCCTTGTCAGATTCAGTTATGTAAAAGCGGAGTACGCTACGGAGCACCAGCTGTACAAGACAGGTGAAACATGCTTTCTATTTCCATAGCAGGTTTCTCACGATTATCTGAGTCATGTCAAAAAGGCGTCTGTGTTTTTATTACACAGAAACTACATTTTGTTTACAGAGAAGAGGCCTAACTGTCTGGCATGTGCATGATAATGTACTTTTTTGGGTGGAGAGTATGTGATTTATCCTTTGAATTCAGACCACCAATCAAATAATATTTCTTTCATCTCTGTGCTTTAGAATTCTTGCTGTAAACCAAAACATAGACATCTAAAATCCTGAAAAACTATACTTTACACAATTTTTTCTTCACAGCTTGAGCAACAATTGACAAGTATTGCTGTGTCGCTGGCCATAATTGCACATCTTCACCTTTGCCATGTCTTCTTCCAGGAGCTGGTTTCATATCTTGTTCAGTTCAGCTGCATGCAGTCCTGAGAATCTTTCTGCCTGAATGCATCATAATAATTAAAACTGGAATTTATAGTCTGGAGAGCAACCATTTCTGAGAGTTCATTAATTTTTAATGGTTTTCCAGAATGGGAATGGGGTAAATTATATAAGATAATACATCACACTTTAGATGTCACACAGCACAAACAATATTAGGTGTCACTTTGTCAATGAGCCCAATTTCAGATCTTGTTCCAAATACACAAGTGGCTTAAAATTTGCAGGTAAATTTTCTTACTATACTTACTTATCTATGCTCTTTGCCCCCTATGGGGTTTAAGGCATTGATAATGTTCCTCCACCTATCATGGTCTTTAGCAACTAGTTGTACCTCACCTCATGAGAAACCCATCTCCAGCAGCTCAGCCTCTACCGTTCTTCGCCAGGTGATCTTTGGTCGGCCTCATTTCCTTTTTCCTAGTAGTGTCCATTTGAGGGCTTCTTTGGGGATCCACTCTGGGGGCATTCATAATATGTGTCCAAGCTATCTTAGACTTTAATTTCTGAGATCATGTTTTGGCAGCCAGTCTTTATGTAGAGTTCTTTTTTTGATGTCTTATTGGGCCAGAATATACAGCAGATCTTTCATAGACAATCATTGTGGAATGAGCTGACTTTGTTCATGTCGCTTTTGGTTATTCAACAGCATTCAGCCCCATATAGTAAAACTGGCTTGACCAAGGTGTTATACAAGTGTATCTTGGTTTTGAGGCTGCAGGTTTTGGAATTCCAAATGTTATGGAGTCTTGCATAGGTGCTGCGAGCTTCCCCAAGTCTGCGCTGGGTATCTTTCGGGGCGCTATTGTCCTGGTTAATCAGACTTCCCAGGTACACAAAGCCATCAATGACTTCAAGTGGCTCATTACTTATAGTGATGGGTACATGTGCGTTGGTGTTAATGGACATCACTTGAGTTTTGGTGGTGTTGATGATGAGGCCTGTTTGTTGAGCATACTTGGTGAATCAATCAGTTTTTTCTTGCAAATGTTTTACATTTGTGGAAAGGACATCAAGATCATCAGCAAAGTCAAGATCTTCAAGCTGGCTAGAGAGGGTCCACTGGATGTCTCGATGTTTGTCAGTTGCTGTTTTTTGCAAAATCCAACTGATGACAGTCAATAAGAGAATGGGGGAGAGAATGCAGCCTTGGCGTACTCCAGATTGCACAGGGAACCACTTGGAGAAGGTATTACCGAGTATGTCACTGCGTTCAAAGTGATCATAAAACATTTGTGAGACTGTCTTGTGAGGGATTCCATAAGACTGCAGAATCTTCCACAGTGTTTTGTGGTGGATGCTGCCAAATGCCTTTCTGAAGTCGATGATATTGACAAACATGAACATTCCACATTCAATCTATGCAACCGCTGCCTTTCTGGAGTCCAGCCTGTTCTTCACAGAGGTTGTTATCAACAGCACTGTTAATTCTGTCCAGGATAATGTTACAGAAGACTTTGTTGGGGATGAGAAAGAAGCATTATCCCACACCAGGTGTCACATTTCTGTAGGTTTCCTTTCTTGGGGATCTTGACAATTAGGCCCTTGGTCCAATATTTTCTCCATTCCAGATGCTCCTGAGTAGGATAGTCAGGGCCTTTGTAGATGTTAAGAGGTCAGCCTTTAGCATCTCAGCATTGATGGAGTTAGTACCTGCAGCTTTGCCAGTGTTCATGGCTTTGATGGACTTCCTGTTATCTCTTCCTGCAGTTGGGGCACCAACATTGATGTTTAGGATATCAGCTGCAGGGGGAGGAGTTGGCTGGTTCATCAGGCAGATTTCCCCTTGTTGAGGCATTTTCTGCCTCTTTCACTAGTCCATCCATGAGAGTTTGTATCTCCTTGTTTTTGTCACTGTAGGCTTTTTGGATCTGGCTATGGAGTCTTGGTGATTTTGTACTCAACATCTTGGCTTTTAGGTGTTTTTGCTCAGAGATTTTTTGCCATGTCTGAGGTGTTATCCAATCTTTCTGGTTCCTCTGCTTAAAGCCCAAGACTTTGGTCGCTGACTCATCATAAGCTGTTTAAAGTGAGTCCCACTGGGTGTTTATGTCATGAGTCTCATTTTCTAGTGAGTCAGCCAGTGTTGAATAACGGCCTCTTAATTTCAGGGCAAACTCATTCCTGGTAGGAGGGGACTTTAATTTTGAAATCCATGTGTTTGTTTTTGGCTGGTCTTGGAGAACTTGCACAGCTTCAGCTTGACGATTGCTCGTACTAGGTGGTGATCACTGAAGATGTCAACACTGTGACAGACCTGTGTGTCTTGAAGGGATCTTCACCATTTGCCATTGATGATCACCTGATCAGTTTGGTTGGATGTTTTGCTAGCAGGCCATCTCCATATGAGTTTGTTAAGGGTTTTGTGCGGGAAGATGTTTTCACTTTAGACATAGTTCATGTCCTCACAGCTGCCCACAAGAGACTGTTTCTACTGGCATGAAGTCTACAGACACAACACTGTGCATGCTTATTCACTATGTATGAGAAGCTACCACAATTAGCCTGGAAAGCCTTCTCTCTCCCAGAAGTGCTTTTTTTCACTCTTTCATCTCTCCATTTGCAACATGAGCAAGCTATTTTTGACTCCTTCACTAGTGATGAATACCTGGGGGAAAAAAAAATGAAGCAACCTTCTTTGTTCTGAATCTTTTGTGTTTTTACTTTGAGCTGAGGGTGAGCTTGTTGACTCGGCAACCGGATTAATCACAACAGAGTGCCTTCTTTCATTTAGTAGCTTTTCCTTCAAGCCTAGTCACATTATTTTTCCCACAATTGTCATAGTTTTCAGCCAGAGACATTTTGACAGTCGAGCAGTCATTTCACTTGAAAGTACAATGTGATCAATAGATATCATTGACATGGAATGTGTTTCTGCATCCCTCAATAGAGGTTTTTGTTTTGGTGCAAACACAACTATCATGCACAGAAACATAAATACTCAAGCCTTTGCACATAGGCTCCTAAAGAGAGAATATATGGTACTTCTTTTTTTTTATTCCAGCTTTTATGTGCGTCATCATTTGTTATGGAATAATCCTGTTGGACTCTTCTTGCCTCCTGCCATAATTACTTCATGAACATGAAGAGGAAGCTTCTGTTTCACAGCACTGTGTTCAAACCTCTTACCAACAACACATACAGTCCTGCACACTCCTGCCTTTTAAAACATTTGTAAAGACATGAAATTCTTATGGCATTCATATAATACATGTCCTTTCCTTTGTATATTATTGCCAGCATGAATCTCTTACTACCTCCAAGAGTTCAGTGCTGAGGAGAATACTAAGTGTTATCAAGTAATTATTAATTGATTTACTGTTGGAGAGAGTACAACAGTGTCTTAATATTCTCTGACAAGTTGCATTTCACATATGACTCATAACAAATACTGTATAAACTGCAAAGGTATACTTCTATTTTTGTATTTTCAATCACTCATGACTACAAAGTATCTTTAATACATGAAACCTGAAGGTTACATACACCGCTGTTCCTCTAACGAGACTCTTGCCCCAGGCCTCAAGCTGTCAGCAGAAATGAATCGATTGTTAAGTCTAACTGCTGCTCTGATGACAGGAGTCCTGATTGGTCACCACCCTGGGAATATTTCTCGCTACTGCAGCTGGGATTGGCTGCCGCTGGCTGTGCTGAAAATGATCACAGCAGATTTAAGAATGTTAAAGGGTGCTTTTCCGTGCACGGAGCCGGGGTGTGTTCACACTCTGCAAGGTCACAGGCTCGTAAGCTTCACCATTTAAACATCTGCACATTCAATCACTGCTGCCTAATGAGTTGTACAAATTTAATCATGTGGAAGGTTGTTTAGTTTGCCACCAGGTCCTCATTAGAGTGCAAGAAGGACCGGAGCTCATTTCTCTGCTGTCAACTGGACGACTCTCAGTGAAGACACATGAAACAAAACTACATAACCCAACTTCAAAAATTGGTTATCATTTGTATTCTCCATGGTTTCATTGGTGTGTGTGTTGTTGTTAATCACTTGCGTACACAAAAGCTTTGGATAATCGTGTTTGAGGAATCGTTAGTCACAGTGATCCTTTAACCATATTTGTTGTTCACTTTATTCTGTGTACCCTTTTAGTGACTGTGACGATCATTTTTTTGTTGTTTTTTCTATGCAGCTGTTTTTTTCAAGACATACTGCAGAAAGGAACTAACATCATGGCTGAATGAGTTTATATCTTTGCCTGCAGAAAAAGTTGTTTCTGCATAATTTTTTTTTTTTTAATATATATGTCTTAAAATACATTCAGCAAAGTGGTGTACATTAGTTGGCTGAATTGCTTTCATGCTGTTCATATTTTGTTAAGCTAGCCTGTCATCTCAGAGTCTATTCCAACACGTCTTGTTGCATGGTGGTGCTGTTTATTTATTTAAGGGCTTGCTAAAAAGGCAAAGTTCCTCAGTGAACACAGGCTTCTTGCTATGCATGTCTGCTTGTTTGCATAAGTGCTTATGTGAGTAAGTGCTGGTGTCCTATAAGGGGTAATGTGCTTTGACAAATATGCATTTTCAAATACCAATGCCAACACTGATATGGATATTTTTGCGCTGCATTCACCAAAAGTCAATATTTTGTGGCATTATCTTCTTCTTTTCATGCATTGAGTTAGTTTCAAGCTTAAATGTTATGTTTGTTAGGGTGGAAAAGTTTTAGACACTAAAATTTTCCACTTACACTGATCCATCCATTTACACATCCATCCATTCCCTCACCACTTCTCTGGCAACCGGGTGATCAGACGTCATTTTCTCCAGAAACAGTGCTCAGCTCCTCCTGGGAGAACCCAAATGATGCCTTCCACCACGTCTGAGGTGTCCTCCCAACTGTCTGTACCAGTACTTTCAAAGAAGACAGCCTTCATCTTTATTAGGTGCACTGTCCAGCTCGAGCTGATAGGTGAAGTTTGAAAAGAACACCAACTGGAAAATTAATAAAAAAAATTTTGTGGTTCAGTTTTCGCTTCACCTTCACGGTCCCATAGAAAGAAAGTATCTTTGGCAACCAAATGATATACCAACCCATTGTCAAGCAACACACTCAAGATCTAGGCTCCACTTTGATGCTCCACTTCCTGCTTACCATGAATAGTAGAATGACAAGCCACATGTCAGAGTCTAGTGCTGTAAAGAGTAAAGAAGATAGAAAAGCTAACTGGTCCACTGCAGCTTGGTAGTCAGGTACTTGTGCTGCATTACTAATTGTGAAACCTTGTAAGGAAATTCTGCTCTGCCAGTTTCTGGTGTAACTGGGATCTTTCTTAAAGCAGCCTTGACATAATTCCTTAGGCTGGAATTATGGTTCTCCAAAGATGCATGTAAATGTCTCTGTGGGTGTACGCAGAGAAGGATGTTATGGACAACTGTAGGTTGCAGATCTTAACTAAGCATTGTGCGAACTAACTAACTCCCGTCAGGACATAGGTTTCTAATTGAAAAGAACAACAACAATTCTGAACAATTCAGAACAATTCTGATGAAGTAGCATCAAACCTCAGTATTTGAGGGTGGGGGGTTTTGGTGCATCAAGCTGTAATTGGCTCATTCCTGCCCCCTGAGGCCAAAAAAACAAAACAAAATACTGTAATGTTGGCTGGTGAGAACTGCAGTCTTACTGGCTGTTTTTTCCCCAACAGCCACGAGGGGCAACTTTGAGCCCATTCTACACTTGAAAACAAACTTGGACAAGTGAGACAAAGTGGTTTATGCTTTATCTGAAGTGTTAACAGCATGTTTTCGTTTACAGAGAGCAAAGGCTTCAAGGATGACGACTAAAATTGGCAAATGTTTCCCATCTCCAATAAAGAGCAGCACAAAGCTGCTTCCCGAATAGTTTTCAAAGGGAAGCATTCTGTGGGAGACGTTCCCAAAACCTGGCTAGTGCTATATTAAAACTCTACTGTATATCTGTCTAGCTACAACATGACTACTAACTACTGCAGAGTGTTGGGGAAACATTTGCTAATGTTACTGAGCAGCCATACCAACTTGTACCCTGTTTCTGCTGAATGACTGAAGCTAAGCAGGTGTGAGCTTGGTTAGTACTTGGATGGAAAACCTCCTAGGAAAAACTAAGTTTCTGCTGGAAGTGGTTTTTTGGTGGGCCGGTAGGGGGCAGTCTTCCGTCTCATCCTTAATAAATCCCAATGCCCCAGTGCAGTGATGGGGACACTGTGCTGTAGGAGATGCCGTCCTTTGGATGAGACGTTTAACCAAGGGCCTGACTCACTGTGGTCATTAAAGATCCCGTGGCACTTATTTCAAAGAGTAGGGGGTTCCCTGTTGTCCCGGCAAAATTCCCAACCTGGTTCTCTCCATCTGGCCACCTAATCATCCCCCAGGCTCAATGATTCCCTCCCTCTCCAGCTCAAGCTCATGTGTGGTGAGCGTTCTGGTGTAAAATGGCTGCCAAGCATCACCCAGGTGGGAGCTACACATTGGTGGTGATTGAGGTGAGTTTCCCTTCCTCACTGTGAAATGTTCTAGGTATCAACATAAAGTGCTATATAAATGTAATCCACTATTATTATTATTAATGTGTAAGGTTCATTTGTAGTCAACTGTTCCCCTTGAACCATTAACATCCTCATAATTTCCCACCTCCTCACATGTAGTCTGTCTGTTGTTCCAACAGCCTCACTGAGCTGAGGAAAATGGGGCAGGGATAGGGAAGAGGGACAGAGACCCAGAAACACACAGCTGGCCTCAGCTTGCTGCTCCAACACGCAGATACAGACACACACACACACACACACACACACACACACACACACATACACACACACACACACACACACACAAACACACTCCTGTGCTGAGGGAGGAGGCAGCTCAGTGCATCAGGGAAATCAATCGTCCAGAAGAATAACACTGAGCTGCAGATGAAGATCTGATGATCCTGAGGGAGGAGTGCTGTGTCGGGGACTGTGTGTGTTGGGAGGGAGGCTTAGTATTTAATAGGTACACGGTTCTATCTTGCCAAGGAGCAGTGTTTGTTATTGCTTGCTCACCTTCAGGATTATCTCTTAATCATCAACCTCTTTTGTCATGTAAGCTGACAAAATCAATTCAATTCATTCATTCAGTTTTTCAAAATGCACACAAGCTGCATCTGTACATGGACCCTCAAATGTGCAATCAATAGGCTATTGACATTACCACATTAATGATACATATCACAATAATGTCAGCCTATTTAATCTCCACAGACGTATGTGTTTCCATCACATATGTCCTGATTATATTTATAGTAGCTCGTCAGAATTGTCGCCAGGATGGAGTCTGCCAAGGACAGATGGCACTTCCCCTGTAAGCCACAGCTTTTCAATAAAGAGCATGGCATAAAGACTGAGAGAAAGGAACAAGGCTGAGAAAAAAAAGAACAAGATAAAGAGAATGGATTCAGAAAACTGTAAAGCAGAAGAGGAAAAAATGTTTCCGTAGAGGTTTGAGTCATCTGAAGCTCTGAAGGTCATATTTACTGACAAACTCACCTCACTGAGTCATTTTTAACCACCGTTAAATGAATTTCTGATCCTCTATTTAGATTTCCTGGCAAGTGTGCAGGATAGAATATTTTTGGTCATCTTTTAATAACTGCCAGTTTAGATGTGATCCATCTTTAGTTTCCCAGATTGGGGCATGATGATGATGTAAGAGCTTCAGTGAGCTATGACTGTCAAGGACCAATCATTTAGGCATTTCCGTGGAGACAGGGATGCAAGTACAACACTTCATTTAAAGGTACACTATGCAGGATTTGTCAGTTGGTGTTTGTAAACACACAGCATTAAAAGTTGGCCCCTCCTCCCCAGCTCAGAGAGAGAGAGCAGCTGTGGTTGAGCGAGAGTGAATAAAGAGAGTGAGCAGCGCTGGTGAGAACAAAGCTGTGAATCAGATAAATAAAACATTATTTTCTGATTGTTTCACAGTGGTTATGTTCTAAAGCACAAATAAACATGCCCACACCTCCACACAACCCTGTGGGAAAGTGCCACATTGCCGGATTTTGTGTGAATGCAGAGCTTCATCCTGCCCGCTTTGGCCTCTCTGCTCTGCGTGTGTAGCTCAGCCCCGCCCTCGGTCAAGCAAACACACAGACCTGCAGCTCTTTTTATATCTTTTTACATCCATGACACAGAGACAGAGAGCAGAGCAGAGCAGAGAAGAGAGACGTAGACAGCAGTGTAACCTATATTATGAGTCCCGACTTCATTCTCTGCACACTGTTATTGGCTGGGGGCTACACACCCAGTGACCACAGGTTGACGCCCACAAACGTCCCGAACACAGCAAAATAATAAGAAAATACAAACAGAGCGCAGGGTCTCTGTAGATAAATATACTGCCACACACTTGTAGTGGGTCATAAGTAGTGATGGAGAGGGATTATTTTTTTATGAATCTATACATTGTTTTTTAGGAAAATCCTGCATAGTATAACTTTAAGTTTATATAAAATGTCTATTATTCACTTTAATAAGAGATTGATTAAAAATATTTTGTTATTAGCTTTTTAATTTAAAAAAGAAATAAATTGTATCTCTTCCATTAGGTCTGTGCATCACATTAAAATATCTCACCATTTCATGCCTACAGCTTCCCTGCTTTCTTCACTACATCTATTTCTGAAAGCTCGTGGTCCTTTGAAGATAAGAAAGAAAGGCGATTAATGAGCAATAAGTCCCAGAGCAATAATAGCGGACCAGCCTCCAGTGTCAGGGAAGAGCTTCCCATCTGCCCTAGTCTTCGGTTCCCTAAAATGCTGCTTATTTGATGTCCTTCTGTTGTCATCAACATCCAGACGTTTGTAATGTTTGGCATCCTATTGAATCAAATCACAATATAGACCCATGAAGAGGATTTGGATGGGATAATAAAGTTGTAGAGAGAGCAATAAGAATTAAATTTTGGAAAAAGGAATTCTGCATACAGGCTGTCATGCCAAATGCAGTGTCAAAGAGCATCTTTTGCCTTTGCTTGAGATTTGAAAACCTGATTTGATTTGATTCTTTCATACTGTATACCACATACACATAACACACTTAGTCCATGAATTAACTAAACAACAGAACATATATGCACACGCAGGCCACGCTGTAGTCCTACCAATCGTTTCATACTATTCCACTGATCTACAGGTCGCTGTAATGCATCGGGAAACACAACAATGCACCAACAAAGGCAAAGAAGAAGACTGCAAGCTTGTAAACATGAATGTAAACAATGCCAGATTTAAAATACTGAAAATCCTCAAATGCTATGTACTACCTTTATTCACCCATTTATTGTCTTTCCATTTACTTTAATAAAATGCTATTACACAAACACGGGATTCAGACTCTCACATCATCTGATAAAGTGGTCCGAATTTTCTACCGTAAATATGTTATAAAGTTTCAGAATCGAGAGTATAGAGGCACACAGGAAACATTGAGGAGAGAGAGGAGTATGACATGAGACAAAGGTCCCTGGCTGGAAATAAACTAGGGAAGGAGCAATAGGCCACCATTATGCGCCCAATCCAGGAATTTTATATGGATTTTTTTATGGTATATTTATGGTACAGTATATATAAAGCCTGATTCAGCCTGATTTGGTACAGAAAAAAAAGCAAGGTAACATGCTTAAATGACTGATGTCCTGTTGCCCTCACTCCCCTAATAGCAAATGCTTTGAGTAACATAATAAAGACCTAGTCTGTAGCATGTTACCGCCCACCTGGATCCTCACCAATTTGCTTACTGACAAAACAGATGACACCATGACCACAAAACTCCACACCGCCCTCACCCACCTGGAGAAGAGGAATTCTTGTGTGAGGATGCTGTTTGTAGATTATAGTTCAGCGTTCAACACCATAGTCCCCTCCAGACTTGACACCAAGCTCAGGGATCTAGGACTCAACCCCAGCCTGTGCAGCTGGATCCTAGACTTCCTGTTGGGTCGATGCCAAGTGGTGAGGATGGGCTCCAGCACCTCTGCCCCTCAACACAGGAACCCCCCAAGGCTGTGTCTTGAGCCCCCTCCTCTACTCCCTGTGCACCCACAACTGCGTGGCCATGCACAGCTCCAACTTGGTAATCAAGTTCGCTAATGACAGTGATAGACCTGATTACCTACAACAATGACACGGCAGACAGGAGAAAGATCAACAACCTGACACAGTGGTGTCAGGAGAACAACCTCTTGCTCAACATCGATAAGACCAAGGAGCTGATCGTGGACTACAGGAGGAAAGGAGAGAGGCTGGACCCCATCACCGTCAACGGGTCTGCTGTAGAGAGAGTCAGCAACTTCAAGCTCCTTGGCACTCACATCACCAAGGACATCACCTAGGACAAACACACCGGCCATGTGGTGAAAAAAGTACAGCAACACCTCTTTCCCCTCAGGCAGTTGAAAAGGTTTGGCATGGGGCCCAAGATCCTACAAGCCTTCAACAGAGGCACAACCAAGAGCATCCTGACTAGATGTATCATTGCCTGGTATGGGAACTGCACTGTCCTCAACTGCAAAGCACTGCAGAGGATTGTGCGGACAGCCCAAAGCATCAGTTGATGTGAGCTTCCCTCCATCCAGGACATTGACAACGGACGATGTGTCAGTAAAGCCCGCAGGATTATCAAAGACCCCAGCCACCCCAACCATGGACTGTTTCAACTGCTGCCGTCTGGCAAGCAGTACTGCAGCCTCAAGGCCCGGACCAGCAGGCTCTGGGACAGTTTTTTCCAACAAGCAACCAGGCTTATGAATAATGGACACTGATGGCCTGTTGCCTATCTGTCTGTGACACACACACACACACAGACGTAGCTATGCATACACAAACACACACAAACATGCAAACAACTACATACACATATGCACATTTATTGAGGCAGGACCTACACATACAGCATTTTACACACACTATGCATTATTTATATGATTTATATTTTTATTGTATTGTATTTTTTTAGTACTACTTTTCTAGTACTATTTTTAGTACGCATTTTATGTACCCTATAGATTATTTATACTATTTATATTTTTGTTGTATTGTATTTTTTTTATTACTATTTTTGTTGCTATTTCTATTTTTATTTTATTGCTATTGTAGCTGCAATGTCAAGGAGCCGAAACCCGAGAATTTTACTCTCTTATACTTGACTAATGGGATGTAACAGTAAAGGAATTTTGAATCCTGAAATCTTAAATTCATTTCTGATCCTTTCTTTGTTTGCTTTGAGTGCACCAGCTATCAAAAACTCCCCAGTATGCTCTGTAAAAAATTGGTGCGTTGTAACAAAAAATATTGGATCAGTATTTGCAATACTCAGAGCTCAAACTGAGATCAGGATAACTTTAGTGCTTTTTAGTACTATTGCCGAGATGAGCAGGTGTCACAGTTAGGAAACAGATACAAGCATATCATATACTGTATCATGCTGTGTATCACATCTCCAGAGTGCAACATGTTCAAGCAGCGGAGCCCTCCCCTTAACACTCCTCTTTACAACCCATTTTTACTTTTACATTTCCTTCCTGCCCTCTTTCTCACTGTCGCCCATCCCTCCCTTTGATAAC
Organism: Thunnus maccoyii; assembly: GCF_910596095.1. NCBI lineage: Eukaryota > Metazoa > Chordata > Actinopteri > Scombriformes > Scombridae > Thunnus > Thunnus maccoyii. The sequence continues at coordinate 17,177,024 of NC_056552.1, read as the reverse complement.
CTCCTCTTTCTCTACTTCCCCTATCACTTTAGTCTCATCCATCCCCATTTCTACCCTCTATACTTCACATACTTGTCTTTATGGAGGGGGTGCAGTACAAAAACTATTCTTCCCCCCCAGGATCCTTAAGTAGGTCTGACGTAGTTGCATGGGAAGAATGACGCAGATATATGCATGAGAGTAGGTGGTGTAGTCCTCAGGAGAGAAACAGACAAGAGGGGGGAAGTGGCAAAGAGAACTAGGGGACTGAGCAAGAAAGGCAGGGAGAAGAGCGAGTAATGAAAGCAGACAAGGAAATAAGAGTGGAGGGGAGGTGACTGAGGGAGACAGATGAAGAGGGGGAATGTGAAAGGGGACAGATTGATGAATGAATGTTTGTGCATGCCATGGCGAGGCAAATGCCAATTTAATACACCAAGCAAGTGTTTCAAATTGAAGTGATGTTGAGAAAGAAGCTAGAGGGGCATCCACTAGCATTCAAAGCTGCCCCTTGTTTTAATCTTCAAATCCCTCCTGAGTGGAGATTTAGAAACACCAAAATAAACTCAACAAATTATTTAACCATTACCCCAGAGTGATTATTTGCACTTTGACAAAGCGCTGTGCATTGCACTGTTTCAAAATAACAAGTACATGCTCATGTATCAGCAGAGTTACACTTGACTACAACTCGACCACAGAAGCTTTTGAGGTCTGTGCAGATGATTCACCTCACAAACCCTTTGAAGAAATTTAGGAAGACATATGCACTACATTGTATTACAGATGTGCATTATTCCCTTATTTAAAAATGCCATATATGTTGAATTTACAGCACTAAGAGGTCTCAAAACACCTCCTGCTGACCTTGTTTGAGAGAGCACAATGGCTGTGCACATAATAGGATATATATCAAGGACTGGTGGTAATCATGCAGTGTCCCTGTGTGCTGTTTTGTGTGTAAGCACGTGTTATACTGTGTTTGTGCCCTCATTTTTACCTCAACTAGGGACAGTTTCTAATCTGCCCTGTTAGCCAGTCAGCAGGATATCCAAGGATATAAATGGATTTCCATAAAACCTGGTAAACAGACTGACTTTGATCTAAACAACATGTGATTAGATAGAGATCCACACACGTAGAGATTTTACCATTATAAATGTTTTTTGTCATATTTGTAGAACGTGAAATATAAGTAATTTACAAGATAGATTTATTGTAAATCCTGGAGGCACAGCTTGTTTTCATGATAAATACATTTCAGTTAAATTTGAAGTGATAGGCATGTTGATTCAGGATGCAACAGCAAGTTGTAGAATTTTTCAGTGTTGGTTGGTTGGTTGACTCGTTGGTTGGTTGACTTGCTGGTTGACTGGTTGGTTGGTTGGTTGGTTGACTGCTTGGTTGGTTGGTTGGTTAATGCACAAGACTTACAAGACACTAAAATACAGTTGCAGTAGTGAAACATTTGTCAAACATAGACAAGAACAGAATTTCTTATATTGCAAACAAAACTTTTTCTTCTGTACCATGCTCTACAAATAAAATTAGCCACATGAAAGGTTCCCTTCTTGAGACACAGCTCAAGTTTCTTATAATCATTCATCCAGAAAAACACACCAGAAATTGATTAATTTTACTGATTAGTGTAGACCTTAAATCATCATGTAATGAGCAATAAAATGTAAAATGGACTTTGTCTTCAGTCTCACCTAAATCACAGAGCAAACAAAGTCTTTTCCTTTCAGGGAGAGCAGTAAACCTGTCTGTTTCTATGGCTAAAGGTAATGTACCTGAACGAAACTGCAGAGATCTTTGACTTTTGGATAAATTCTGCTTCACATAAGGCTCCACACTGTAGTTCTTTTTCGTCAGACAATATTTTCTTAATTTAGGTTTGTACAAAACATCTAATACAGCTCAACAGAAAATAAGGATTTCACCTCACTAATCAAGGGTTGTCCAAACTAGCTTGCTCAGTTCTCTTAACTTTATCTTAAATTCTGGTGGAGATTCCAAAGTTCCCAAAGATACAAAATATGTGAGGTTGAATTTTGGTCTGAGTGTGTATAAAATGATGCACAAGACATCCGGAATATTTACATTCAATGGAACAATGCAGCCATTATAAACACTGGTTCTTGGATTTGAATATTTTACTCGGTGTAAACATCATATAGCCTCAATGAAGACCTGGAACAAACTGATAGAGAATATATAATACTCATACTGTCAGACAGTGTAGAGTAAATTAACTTTTATAACCTTTTTTGAATTTTGTAGAAACGCTAAATTGGATATTAAGAGGTACATTTGTACACGTTTTTCCTCATGTATAATATCATCATATCATAAGATCAAAATAGCCTAGTTATGGTGCTATAATAGCTGAAGAATACAGAAATAGCTATTAATACATTGCTTTTTGTCTTTTGAAGTTCTGATTTTTGTGATGATATTCAAAATATTCTTTCCATTTGCACAGTGATATATATAGTTAATGTATACTGCACATGAATATTTATGATCAGGGTAGCAAAAGTTGAATCCCTTGTAGTTAACCCACATACATCTCTTCACCTACCTACCTTAGGTGACCTTGCTGCTTGCAATCCAAGCACTTCCAAATTTACCTCACACTTGGATGAATTAACATCTCAGATCTCTATTTGTCAATTTTAATATCACATCATTTTATAACTATAACTTCACCAGAGTATAAAGCTTTAGCATTCCAGAAATTAACCTGAACTCGGATATGAGATATTGTCTGGAATACTTGTGCGTGAACACACCCATTGTGTGTGTAGAGCTGTTGTTTCCCCCTTGGTGATGGGAACGCTGAGTGAAGATTTAGCTGATGAGGAGGAAGATGATTGCAACACAGTACAAAGCTTGGCAGCGCTTCACTCCCTCCTCAACACGAGTGTGGCAGACTCTCACTAGGGTGGCATAAAAACACAATTACCATATTTCTGAAGTGTTCCAACTGTCCTGAGCTAATCAGTCAAGTATGAAATGACAAAGGGCTTGAATAAGCACGTTACATGCCGCACATTATTCACATCACTATGTTATGGCATTTTAGAGTGACCGCTGGGGGTAGAAACCTTCATACATGCAGAGGAAGGAGATGAGGAAAAATTTATGAAGTAGGGGACACAGAGGATGCTACTGTGATCTTGCTGCTTTGGCATACTTCCTACTAAGTCCTCAAGAGCCTGTATTCACTGCCTGACTTGTCTGGCAAAAAACAGAACAAAATTAAAATACGCAAGGAACTGCATCTCAACTACTCGAGGTGAAAGAGAAAATACCAGCATTTATTCATTTAAAGGCACAGGTGCAAGTACTGTATGGTGAATTAATGCGTGAACAATGTAGTTCATTACAATGACTAATGCAAAATGCAAATTGGAGTCTCTTGGTAAGAACAGAGCTGATTTGTAATCATGGGCATGATTTTATTGCCTGAGTCTGAGAAATACCAAAATTAAACACAAATGTATCTCAGAAAACAGGGATCAGATTAGAAAGATTATTCAAAAGGCCTAAAAATTAGTTTTTTTGCAGACTCTTCTGGTAACCCCATAGTAAGTACACACTAGTACACACTAGAAAAGTAAACTTAAATGAAGCAAACTATTATAGAAAAACTGTAATACCTAGATGTATTTATGTGATTATGATCAGAGCCATGCGCCTTGCATTGTCAGTATCACTAAAGCCCTCTGATCACAGTAGAAATTGCTCTACGGATTATTATCACCACAATGAAATGAATAGATTTTGTGCAGGACAAGAAAGGAAAATGCTCACTGCAGACAATACTTCTGATTCCATTCATCACATCACCCATTTATCCAAAACAGTGATGCCCACAGCAGCAGCACAGAAGGTTTGCTGTCGAGAACAGAGATGAAGCTTGTAGGCTACCTTTTATTTGCTGCTAGGCAACCTCAACTTTCAGGCTGTTGATTGGTGCATGGTGGTCGCCTGCGTGTTTATCCCTTTTACTCCAAAGCTACTATTCCTGTCTTAGAGTTTCATAACGGCAAACACTCGCTTGATGGTTGCCTGAAATGCACTGTCAGTCCAAACGGTTTTCAAATGAGGAATGCCACAAATGTTTACAGTCAAGCTTGCTTTTAACTTCCAAATTGCTCTCCAGCATTGCTCCATCTGCTTCAATTTGGGAGAATTTCAGTCAGACAAGCCAAAGTACTTTAAGAACGATTAAATTTTAAACTCTTTTCCTGTTGCCCACCATTGTAGAACTCCCAGCAACCCAGCTTTCAAGAAATGCTTACGTAATGTGACAAAATTTAATCAACCACTGAGTGTGTTGCGTAATAAGCTTACACCAGAACCTCAGAACATACTGTAATTATATCTGGGCGACCTGATACATCTACAGAGGACATAATGGGTCATTTGACACTTAATCAGGTGCTGTTAATGCTTTTATTTTTATTGTATTGACTGAGCTTATTCTCAGGTTCAGTTGGCTCTTCGTGAGCTCTGATAAGCCTACAGCTCAGGTCTGATTGCTGTAGGTGGAGCTGTATCTTTTTCCAGACTTGTTTCTGATGTAACTGTCAGGAGTTTAGACAGAGAGATTCTCATGTGAATTCAGCCGAGTGAAACTTACGTAATCAATAGGTGAAGGCTATAGTTTCCATTATTCTTCAACACAGAAGGAAAGAGAGTTTATTACATAATATGCACAATTTGAGCACAATACCACATTTTTAAGGGTTAATAACTTTTGCAGAACTTTTGCAGAGCTGTTACAGAATGTTTTACATCAGATAAATAAACCTTCAAATGCATATGGTAGATAAATATAGTCAACTAAAATAAATCCACTTCTATAGTCTTCTGAAGAAACATCTTCACACTGATTGAAATTCTCATTTCTAAAAAATACATATAAAAGGATAATGTGATGCTAGCTAAACCCTTAATCAGGTCAAAATGGTTATCCAATTATATACCAATAAGTCTATAACAGGTGGTGACATGCAGTTTCAAAAGCATCAAAGCTGCGCCTGGGTGGTAAAAATAAACCAATTAATTAATTATTTATCTATAGACCACAAAGAAAAAGAACATAGAAAAGTGAACATGCAACAAATTGCCACAGCTATGTAGATAAAAATAAGTTGAACAAGAAAATGGTTATTTCATAATTCTGGTTCATAACTTTGTCCACTTCCTCAAAGAGGTAGACTTTTAATATCTCCTCCTCTCTTCTTCTTGGGCTTCTAATGTGTTCGATGCCAGTGTATCTCAAGGAGGAGTATGACACTACACTGGTCATCATCACACTGACAACTTCTGTGTTTTCCCCCTATAAGCAAGGCCACATGAGCACATGATCAGACAGGTTACATTTTTAGTTGAAACACATGTACTGTGTGTACTAGAGTCAATGTGTGAGTCAATAATCCTTTATCAATTATTTCTCTTTTGTCTTACCTGACAACAAGACGATAAGCCTGCAGTTATAACTGATAGTAAATCATTAATGTGTGTTTTTTTTCTGCACTGATGCTCTGCAGCCAACAGGGCTCTTCACTTGAAAGTGGTTTACAACCTGCATTGTAATTCAAAGACCTCACTACCAATCTGTGAAGCATTGATATATTATTCATTAACTTTACATAAACAAATGATAAACCCTTTAAAATGACTTCTTATTGTAAAGTTGTACCATAAATATCAATTCAGCATCAGGCCTCAAAAAAATTACACTTATTTGAATATAGATTTAACCACATGTCTCTGAACCCCATGTTCCCTTTGATTAGAAACACAGGTTCTTTTGAACAAAGACCTCATTTCACCCCTACTGAAATTATTTATATCTTTCTGAATCAACCTGCACTCAATGCAAAGATTGAGTGCAGATGTGATGACAAACATACGGAAGAGAAATAGTTTTCTGTTTTGGTCTGAACATCACAGATATGACAAGGGGAAAGGAACATTTTTCTAGCTCACATAATCAATCTGTCTCTTGCTGGACAGCAGTGAGTTTCTCTTGTTGCCCCAAAACAAATGATGTTGTTTCGGATGAAGTTTCTGCTCTGAAATCTAGTTTCTTGTCATCTTGACCTTCAATTGTTCGGTGACCTCATCAGCTAAGCACTATCCTGCAGTTCTCCAGCAGACCCTCGCCTCGCTTTAATTATGTATTAAAACTGAAGAGTGAGCAGAAATGCCTTTATATACAATGGGCTAATTAATGAGGTTTTCTATGCTGCCTTGTATTTTTAGTGTTAATGCAGTTAATGAGATAGAGCTGTTGTTTCTTTCCTCCGTTGCTGTGAGAAGAGTCACTTGCCAAGTCTTTTTTTTTCCTCTTCTATTAACAGAAAATACTCATAAGCAATCCTCCGGGCTGCTGGTTCTCCAAAGCATCTCATCTTTTTTCATGATGTATTATTTTTTACAGGGCGTGGATGGCTCTCTCAGTAGGATTCCTGTTTGCCTCATGCAAGCCGTTTTTCTCCTCAGCTGTTTTAATGACAAACAAGCATCCAGTCATATCCTGTTACCAACCATGGCGATGAATTTGAGATTACCTTGGCAACATAGGCGGGTGTGTTTACACCAGATGCAAAGCAAGCACTTCAGACTGCATGGGACATGTTTTAATCACTTCTTGGAAGCCAGCAGTGTGTGTTGTCACCCCAATCAAACTTTGTCTCCACTTCACAGAAAATGACGCCGAGCTCACAGGTTGTGACAAGAAATGCAGAGCAGCGTGAGGCTGTCGCTAGTGAAATCAACCAGTGTGATTCACTTCCTCGGTTCATTCACAGGGGTGTACAGTATGACTCACTCGGGTCTCGACCCGCAGCACATAAACATATGTCTAACTTTTTCTGTTCTTTTCTATTTTCAGCCACATGAGCGTCTGAATCTACCTGTATCTTCTCTCTCTGTCTGCATCACTTCCACAGCATTATATAATGATGGAAGAGGTGATAATTTGTTGTTTTATTAATACTGTATGTATGATGTCATTACTGATGCCTTAATGCGTAAGCAGCTCGGCCAGTGGAGCTAATTTTATCTACTTTTTATTAAACCATTGGATAGTTACATCTATAACAATACACCATATTTTAAAAGAAGTTTCCAGAGGAATTTCCCTAAAATAACTGCTCAATTTCACTCAAAGTAAAGTTTTTTGTAATTATTTGCTTATAATGATAATACAAGAGGATAAATATTCTTCATACATGTTTAATTGAAAGCTTGCTTGTAGAAAAGTTTCACATTTAGCATGTTCAGATCACCCGCTGTGCCACTGACTAAGAGCCTCTAGCAATCAGTTGGAATTAATTAATCGGAGGCTGACACTGTCTATATTTTCTCTATATTTAACACCATATTTCTCTCCAGTAAACTTGCCAAGTTCCTCACAGTTGTACACAACTTGAATAATGTGCTTTCCACTACTACTGATTGCACGTACAGAAAGAGCAAGAACTTGAAGAAACTCAAAGAAATGTGAGTTTGAAATTGCAGCTAAAAGTTGAGTTGATGCCTTTGCATTCTCATTTCAAGCTATTCCTCATAAAGTGAGTTTTTAAATTCATCTCAACTATTCCATTTTTTTTTTAAATTCACTCAATATGAGTGTGACAAATTTATGAAATTCCATTGCCATCTCTCCTGGCACTCATCCCTTTCCATAAGTATGTCACACAGTAACCGAAATAGTTAATTGTTTCGCTTGCAGGGGCCGCTTGCTGCGCTGTGCCACCGTTGGTTGAATTATCTGTTTCAGACAGTGACGGTGTATATTTCCAGTGTGTCTCCGGTGCATACTCGTCTATGGCTGATGGCGGTGCCATGGGGTGCTGAGGTGAGTAAGTCTAGTGTGTGACATCAAAGCTTCTTCATCAGCTGTCAGTGCAGTAGGGCACCAAGCTTCATCAACCAGCCACTAATGTTCAAAAACTGCAGGGACAAGAAATACTGTAGTGGTCAGTTATTTGATGCAGGGCAAGAAAAAGAGGCCAGACAGAAAAATTGAGTGCGCTGACTACCTGACTTTTTGCATCCATATCACTGCAGCTTCATTACTGTAGCTTCAGGCAACACAAACACCGTTATAGAAATCTTGAGCTTGTCAATTCAGAAACTCCAGGAGATATGGATGTGTTATGCAAGATTTATTGACAAGCACAAATTGATCAACCAAGGAGAAAGCAGTTACAATTCAAAGTGCCGGTGTAGACCCAGTGAAATGCCACAGCAAATCAGAAGGAAAAAAGCTGAACCACTCAGTTATTCAGGCAGTGCTCAGACGAGCTTGTCACTAGTCACAACATCACTATAAGATTGTTTACTTGCGCTGTCTCTACGGCAACAATCATGAAGCCAGGTTGGTTCATGATTGTTGCCGGGAAGAAGACAGCTGTCTGTCCCTCACTGTCTGCTTGTCTAAGGAGCATCTCATATATGACACATATATGACAAAAAGGAACGTTTCCATATACGACACATTTATGAAAATTCCTTCACAAACACAAACACAGAAATGCTGACTGGACAAGTCATTTTTTTGTATGTAAAATGACACATTTAGCATGTCCTCAAAGTCATACACTATTGATTACATGAGTCCTTGGGTACATGAGTAATTGTGAGCACTCATGGGGAAGTCATGCTGTGTGGTGATCATATTGGGAGAACATTTTCAAATGGAGATAAGCAGTTGATTGGACACAGTATCAAAGTGTTTTAATGGTGATATAATTATGTCTGCTCCCATACTTAACTCTCTATGTCGACCGCCAGTCCCCTGTAGATTTTGACCACTCAGTAGTTTCATCTGGTGATACAAAGCGTGTCATTTTGTCCCGCTTTGTGAATTGACCCTGACCTATCCGGCTCTAGAGAATAGTCTACATGTTAAACAGGAGCGCACGGATACTTTCAAACTGAGGCTGTTGCAGAGTGAGTTGAGTATAACACACCCTGTACATTTACAACTAGCATACATTTTTAATAAAACATAAAAAAAGACACCGGTAGAGGCTATCCCAGTAGTGTGAAGGCCTGATGGTAGCTGTGCAGAGTTCTGGATTGAATGTAGTTTTTGTTCTATGGTATTATTTTGTTTTACACATTAGCATTACATGGTTGCAGTTTGACTATCCATTCTTTTTTGGTGATGACTGATAACTCTCAACCTAATATTATATGGTAGTGTTATCGGTTCAGATTTGCTGCATAGTGTCCAAAAAAAGGCAGCAGACTGATATTTGAAAGTGAACAGGAGAGATATACAGCAGGTGATTGCCAACTCAGTATGTCATATATAGACATATCAGACCTATAAAAATACTCTGCTTTGAATGTATTTATGTTTTTTCCACAAATAAAGTTAAATTACTTTGCTAAAATCCTTAAATTGGCTTCATTGAAAAATCCAGAATCTATGAACATTGGTATATTGGACCATGATTGGCTCCTAAGTAGTTGTGATGTCACAAATCGTGCTTGTAGGCTCAGATTTAAGATGAGCACAGATAAACTTTCCCCTTTACAACAGATGAAAGTGAAAACAGCTTTCCAGTGTCAGACTCTGCACAGTGAAGCGAATGAGAGCGTATGGAAAGTGTTTCTAATAGTTTGTCTTTAAATGTCACAGCTATTGAGGTGGGCAACTAAAGTATTGACTTTCTTAAAGAGAGTAAATCTCTCTCAGGTCTGTTTGGAATCAGGGGGAATGATAAATCTCTGCTTGTCTCAACCAAATATGAAACCATTTACATCATCCAGTTAAGACAATGCAGGAAATCATCTCCCATGTCCAGCCGGAGATGGCGGCTTGCCTATCTGCTATCAGGGAGTCGTGGTGGACATGAATCATCTCTGCCGAGCCGCTAGCAGTAATTCTTCCGCCACAGCTGCACCTCTTGTTTCCCCACTTGTTACCGAAACTCATTAGTAGATAATTGAAAGTAATGACACTGATTATGAGAAGGGCTTGAGCAGCATCCCAGGGGTCTATGCAATTTACAAGTTGGCAATGACATGTGGACGACACAGTTGTCTCCCACAACCCAAAAGGGAGTTGTGCTGTTTACAGGCAAGAAAAAAACAATAGTTGTGGGTTCTAGTTAATTATTATGTTGTGTTTCTGCATGTCTATCTAAATTTTACCAACGCTGACCCTCAAGATGACGCCTAAGGTTGGTCTTTCCCTCGCTAAAGAATCAGAAGTGGTTAAAGGGATTAAAAGACAAATAAAAACTTATATATATATATATATATATATATATATATTAAAGAAAAAGACATTAGAAGATTGAAGTTCTGGGATCCTGTTGGTATCATGACATCTTTTCCAGCGTACAACTACAATGCTTAATGGAATAGTTAGACATCTTGGGAGATACACCTCACTACATTCACCTCTCTTGTGTTAGAAGAAAAGATAGAGACACATCTCATATTTTACTGGTAAATCTACTGGTCTTTTTTTTCCTTCCACCTCCGTGGACCATAACACAATTTTGCCACAACAAGAAACATTTTGAGAAAGGAGCACAACTGTTGCACAACTGTATTGGTATTTCTACAGTTCTCACCCTCAACACTTCAATTTTTCTGACTGAAACCTTGCATTAGTGCATGTATTTTTTGAGGCTTTACATATACTTACTGTATATTATTATATAAATACTCTCCCTATTTTTCTTTTTTTAATTTTTACATCCTTTGTATCACTGTGTCCTACAGCCAAATTCAGTTTAATGTGCCCAGTTTCATCAGATTGATAGCCATGGATTAGAGTTCATGTTGCAAGATTATTATTATTGACAAAACACTTAATTTGATATGTATTATAGGTTGGTTTTGGGCTTTCTAGAGGAGAAGGAAGATGCAAAAAAAGACCACAAGTAATTCAATGAAAAAAATCTCACTTATGACCAATGTTATTTTTTTTCTCCTCAAATGTTGTCAAAGGGAAGATAAAAGAGGTGCAGGTCTAAAAGCATGAGCTCCCTTGTTGTATTTCACATATATACACTGTTATTTTTGTTCATTTTTCATTTTTGTTCAAATCCAAGTTTTACCTTTGCAGTTATGGTATATGAAAAAAAGGATCATTCCTCCTTACTAGTGGGAGCAGAACATCACAGACTGGTGATATAATACAACAAGGTGGAGGATTTGTCCTGTAATCTAGAAGAATTGAAGCATGAAAGATGACAGATGTTGGTGGGTGGCACACGCAGGTCTCGTGGCAGTTGGCAGCGCACATGCAGCCTGCAGAATAATGCAAGGAGAATCTCTGCCCTGACGGGTGATGGTGAGAGCATGAATATGCATGAAAGAAATGAAGCTTCCTGGGGTCATGATTCACTCTGAGACACGACAAGCACCGCAGTGTGAACAACAGGAATCCTTCATGATTGGCAGAATTCAAATGTGAGTGGAAGCAGTAAAAGAGGATTCAGACATAGTTTGTGCAAAGTGGATATCTGGGTCCTGATCTCAGCATATATATTAATTTAAAAAGAAATTCGTTGTGCTTTTCAGGATCTCTTTAATTACACACATTACAGTATGCTTCCATAATGCATCTAAAATCCATTTAACACACACAATATGCAATCTGTCAATTAGATTATGGTGTCTTGTGTGCTAAATTGACTTGATTTTGGCCTGAGGGTGGCTCAAGAGGAACGTTCATAGATGGTCAAAACTGCAAAGGGTTTAGCTTTGGGAGAGCATGGATGTTATCAGTAAATTTTATGGCAATTGTCATATTAGATTCGGATTTGTCTTTATGTTTTTTGGCCTGATTGTGTCACTTGGGGAGAGACCAGGAGGTTTCAAATGCATTATGGTTCATGGACCATGAATATCCACAGCAAATCTGATAAAAATCAAACCATACAAAGTCAAAGTGATGCTACAGGGAAGGTCAAACGGTCATCAGATTCATTAACTATCATACACTGGGGGCCAGAGCAAATTTCATGTGGCAATCCACTCAGTAGTTGTCTAGATATCTTGAAAAAACTAAAATAAAATAATATTTTTAAAAAATTGATGTTGATTTTTGGTTGCATTTTGGAGGAAACTGGTGCTTTCCACGTCATTGCAATACACTGGATTAACAGTACACAACATGAACACACTGTACACTGCAGCCTGCAGAAAAGACTGTAGTGGACGATTGTCTTTGTGGAGAAATACAGTCATGTGCTAAGGTACAGAGATGGTAAAATGCAGCACAAACAGGCATCCTCCAGTTTAATGAGACATCCATGCTGGAGACAGAGTGGACACTCTGACATAAAGAACAAAATGTCTCAGGATTAAAAAACCAAAACGCACACACATCAAATACTAAGAGAGTGCTGATACAGTATAGCTCCACAGCAAGGAATGTGGTGCTGGTTTCTAAAAGGAGAAGAAAATTTCAGAGCTCTTCTAAACTGGGATCGTCTCAGTTGCTATAGCAATGGTGGCAGACGACCACACACCGTCTGAGAGTTTATGTCTGGCACTGACAAAATTTAGTGGCATACCTCAGGCAACACACACAGGTTTGTGGTAGAGTACAGGTTTGCAGTGACCTAAAAACAGTAGATTTTTGGATAAGCAAGGTTATTTTGTAATTACTACGCTGCACTGAATACATTATTTGCTGCACATTTATTCACATCGTCCTTGTGTGACTCCTACTCTAGCACACGCGCATTTGTCCCACTTGACGCATCCCTTCCTGCTCATACCACTCTCTCTCTTTCTCTTCTCTCTGCACTGATATTCTTTTCCTCTCTTTTTCCTTTCTCTTCCCAGCTCTCCAGCTGTGATCAGGCACTATTTCACATGATGCCTGGGTGTAGATTCGAGGGAGTGGAGAACATCCCCTCACAGTAAGCGCCTGCTGAGATTACTATCACTCTCCGACTTTTGAATCTTCCATTGCATTTTCAGTGTCACGCCTGCAGCTTTTTTGCAAAATACATCAGGGAAAGAAGAATAGTTCATGGAGCATCCAACGGCTTCAGAGTGATTCATCTGTAGGTGCAGAGGCAGGAAACTGAGGTGACGCAGGAGGTTTAATACTGTACAGTATGTTCCCTGTGGTGTTAAAACGGGCATAAAATAATATTACTCTGCAGTCTGTGACTTAAAAAACTTAAAAATAGTCATAGTAATCTCCCCTCTTTGTTTACTATGCATACAACCTCCACAAGAATGCTTTGCCTATAATTGTTTGCCCACTTATACGGCTGAATTTCCGCTGAAGAAAACCACAGGAGGTGGTTTCTGTAAAGACACAACAGCTGTATCATTTTATTGTTCACCAGAAAGATAGAAATGTTTAGTAATTACATGCCTGTAACGTCTGTTTGCACAAATCTGTCCTTATCTTCATCTGTGAAATAAAGCTGGAAAGGATTTATAGTATTTCTAGTATTACCAGGCAGAATCTGGAGACTGTGAGCGCTATGTAGGGCCAGATGTTTGAGCTGAAAATGGTCTGTCCAGGTTCAAGTTCAAGTTCATTATCTTACTCAATTTTTCTTTTAAACTATTTAGCTACACTCGGAGGATGTGCTGCACGAACATTCATTTTTCCTTTCTAGTTCACTTTCATCCATATACCCTGGTGAAGCTACTGTACATAGATTTGACAGCCTCTTTTTTCTGCCAAACATTTCATGCTGTGATAACATCATGCTGAGAGTATGAGTAGGATTTTGTTTTTGTTCTGCTGACACTTGAAGAAATCTTGAAATTTTGTTGTATTTGTCCAAACAGTACATCATAAAGATCATGGTGAAACCTGGTAATTAACAGTTGGGATATATTGACATGAATCAGGATAGTGAATGGTCTCCCCATCAGTCACAGAGTCACCTCATGTTACCGACATTAGCCCTTGCTGAGAGAGCATAACTGAGGAGGATTTAACACTTGATCTCATGGAGACAGCTACATCCAGGGAGATCACTTTTCCTACCCGTCCATGCTCCTGGATCACCTTCTGAAGGCTTAACATCCTGCTTGCTCCAGTCCCCTGAATCAATTTGGTTTAACCGGGGCTCCTTTAAAAGCTGCAGCTGAGGCATAATCCTGCATTTTTGAACCTCTGAAGGGTTTCTTCACCCAAATCGCAAAAGGACATATTTTTCTTCTTAGCCCCAGTGGTATCTAGCCATGCAGATGTTGAGATAAACAGCAATGTGTCTGTGGATTATCCTGACAGTTGTTGCTGCTGAGTATTTCAAATGTCATTTTGGTGTTTTAACCGAAAAATAGCAGATAATGCTATTGATGAATGGGGAAATGTGTTTTTTTGGGGGGGGGATTTGTATGACTTCACCATTTAAACTCAAACCCTGCATTATTGCCTCCACTTTCTGGCTGAATCCTGAGTTCAGCATCTTCCATCTTCTCAGATGTGCATTGGAGCTTACACAATTAGGACTATTACACTGCCACTGGGCTGCTGTAGCCCTTTAAGGGCAAAGAACAGGCTATAACAAAGGACAAGCTTCCACTCACTACACAAGCCCGGCGTGTCATGGTTGACCTTTCCTTTCTCTTGCACTGCCTGAACTGATTAGCTTTTCTCAGTGGCAGATAGACCACAGCTTACCGCCACTGTCTAAACTCAGTCTGATAACAACTTGAGCAAACTCCTCCACTCTGACACAACAGCTGAGGCACAGCATGAAGTAGTGGTGGCTGATAACTGTTCTCATCCTCAGTGCCATATTCTAGCTGCCCTTGAACTCATTTGCTCTTTGAGGGCAGCAGATAACTCCTATCTACAGATGTGTTAATTGGGCTTTCAGAAGGAAGTCAGCATATTAAAGTAGTCTGGGGGATCGCTGGCGTACTAGACCAAAGCCTCGGGAAATCACATGTGATTCAAGCTGACCTTCATCTAATGTGCGGTCTGGGGACTATACAAAGCTGGGCTGAATTAGCTTTGCCTACACTTGCAGAAAAAAAACCCAACGCAGTATTTATAACTACCCACAGAAATACCCAGGAGCCATAAGATGTGGTACATGAATTTATTTCAACATATATTAACATTTTGTTTATTCTTTTTCTGTTTTATTAAAGACACAATATGTATTTACATAAAATTCTACAACAACATTTGCTGGCAGAAAAACAGTTTGATTATTGGATCAGGATAGACCGGGTAAGTGAAAGGCTACTCACTAGAGTTTAAATAAAACTTGATATAATTTGACACCTCATCATTAAACTTGACAATTCCTGTCATAACAGTCCATGAGAAACAACACTGGTAATTGCAACAACTGATAGCAGTCTAATGATGCTAATGGCTATGATGTATAACAAAGCCACAGCTGCTCACACCACAACACTGTGTCAAGTTGGGGCTACATGTACACATAAGTTATATAATGTTTGTGTGTAATGTTTTGTTATGATGTGTTATGTTAAGATGCGTTATGTTGTGTTATGTCATGTTGTGTTGTTATGTTGCATTATATTGTATTGCGTTATTTTATGTTGAATTATGTTGCGTTATGTTATGATACCTTATGTTAAAATGCGTTATGTTATATTGCAATATGTTATGATGCGTTATGTTATGATGCGTTATGTCATGATGCGTTATGTCATGATGCGTTATGTCATGATGCGTTATGTCATGATGCATTATGTTATGATGTGTTAGTTATGATGCGTTATGTTATGATGCGTTACGATTCCTTATGTTATGATGTGTTATGTTATGTTGCATTATGTTATGTTGCGTCATGTTATGATCCGTCATGTTATGATCCGTCATGTTATGATGCGTCATGTTATGTTGCGTCATGTTATGTTGCGTCATGTTATGTTGTGTCATGTTATGATGCGTCTTGTTATGATGCGTCTTGTTATGATGCGTCTTGTTATGATGCGTTATGTTATGATGCATTATGTTATGATGCATTATTTTATGTTGCGTCAAGTTATGTTGCCTCATGTTATGATGCGTCTTGTTATGATGCGTCTTGTTATGATGCGTCTTGTTATGATGCCTCATGTTATGTTGCGTCATGTTATGATGCGTCTTGTGATGATGCGTCATGTTATGTTGTGTCATGTTATGTTGTGTCATGTTATGTTGCGTCATGTTATGATGCGTCATATTATGATGCGTCATATTATGATGCGTCATGTTATAATGCATCTTGTTATGATGCCTCATGTTATGATGCGTCATGTTATGATGCGTCATGTTATGATGCATCTTGGTATGATGCGTCATGTTATGTTGCGTCATGTTATGTTGCGTCATGTTATGTTGCGTCATGTTATAATGCGTTATGTTATGGTACAATGTTATGTTGCGTCATGTTGAGTTATGTTATGATGCATTATGTTATGATGCATTATGTTATGTTGCGTTATGTTATGTTGCTTTATGTTATGTTACGTTGAGTTAGACACACCCTCTGACTATCACTTAAAATCAATCTGATCTAACCCTGTCTTTCTCTACTATGTAGATTCTACATTATCGCGCAGACAGAATAGCAAGATGTAAGGCAGGGCTAATTCACATTCACTATAATCTACTGACGGATTACGTTTTGACAAATCCTATGAGGCAGGCAGCATCACAGCGTACAATACATCTCTTTGACAAAGCTTCCACCTCAATCAGGTCACCTTTGCAGAGTCAAGAGTGAGGATGGAAAGAGACAAGTAAAATGATTGTGACTATCAAGAGCTTTTATCATGCCTGATGAAACTGGATAAAGACTTTGGTCTGTGAACTGGCTCATAAAATACAGGAAAATGTCTGTCTCATCCACTATAATAAACTGAGCAACTGTCATGAGAGGCTGTGGATGACTGGGAGGGGGGTTGGTGACCAGATGTTTCATTTGGGCTCAATTAGACTCGACGTTCGAGAAGAGGACAGAAGCTAAACCAAGAGGAGCACCGGCGCTGTCACTATAGCGACAGAGTTGATGGGCTTTCATGAGAGGAATGAGGGAAATAAGGACAGTGAAGACAAGTACACACACTCCATGTGCACACGCAGACACTGACGTACACACCTGACTGACATAACAGTAACACGATTCAAGCAAGAAAAATAAAGGTAATGAGCTCTCACTGAAGCATTCAGACTTATAGATGCTTTCATAATTAGCGGTAAATCTTTGGAAGCCGAAGCTTTAGCTTAGCGCCGGTCAGGATCAATCATCAGCTCGCAGAGCGGCAGTGGCTGACACAGAGGTCATCCCCCCAGACAATAAACACCTGGGCTCTGCTATTCTAGAGATACATTTGGATGAATTCCCAGAGTGAGAGAGAGAGAGAGGCAGGAAGATTAAATTTAAAGGGAGCATAGAGGGTGAGAAACAACATATTGCGTTGCATGTTGCATTTTGATAATCAAATATCGGAACACCTTTTGTGCTGCTGGGTATTTAATTTGTAAGGTGTCGACCTGTAAAGCAGCCCTCAGTAGTTATAATGGATTGAATGAAGACAGAATGGGCTGTACTCAATGACAGCCAGGAAGCACCGATGACTGTACACAGGAAATGGATGTTGCTCATGGTAATGGTGACAGGAAAATGCAGGAATGAGTGATGTCTATTCACCAATTTGGGTGTCATACCTGGGTCAAGTTCAGATAAAATCCAAAAGAAAAAAAGAGAACAGCAGCTGCTACCATGTTATACATCGTGATAGGCTCTAGATTATATTTCTATATAATTTCTTCATTGTGATATACTGTACATTCGGTCATATTTTTTTGCTACATACAACGCGTTGCCCCAACAGTAACTGTAAAACCCAAAAACCCCCTTTCCCTGTTGTAGAAAATTAGTACAGCTACATAGTTGAACTACCTGATATTACGGTGCACTCCTTGAAATATCAAAGTATTTACAATATAGAGTCATAGTTTTCTCTAAGATTTCTCCTCCTTTACAAAAATCTTGTGCTTTAGCATTTGAAACACCCACATACACGTCCAAACACACACAGCAGGTAGAAAAGAAACAATAAAAAGACATTTCTTCTCCTCTTTGTTCACTGCCATTTCACTCAGAAAATGTACAATCCCTGTATTCTATTGTGTTACATTGGAGATGAAACTCATTGAGAGCAGTTCATAGGTGGCAGATGTGTTTTCTAGCCAATGGCTGGCTGATTTCCATCAATAATAAAACAGGAAGTGACCCACCGAAGTGTCCTGAGGTGATGCCTATCACTGAGAACGTGTCTCTCAGTGTAGACACCTATGAAAGCATGTCTGATACAAACTGCTACATTGAGGTTTCCTTTTTTTTGTCTATAACACGTTCTCTTTGAAAAAAAAGTCGATGACTGAAGTTATGCATTGGAAGTTAAAAGAAAGTCTGAGAAATGGCAGTCAAATGTAGTTGCGTAGATTGCCCTCGGATCACTAGCTTCCGACTGAACAGCATCACCTGATCAGATGAAGATTGGCCTCCCCGGAGCTTATTCTGAGATAAAGAGATGCTAAAGTAAAGACATATAGATTAATGAGTGAGAAAAAACAGGATTATTTTTATGGAGTCTCTAATTATAGAATCATTAGCACCACCACAGTGTATGGGTAGAAAACACAAATGTCTGGATGGCAGAATGAGCTGCTGAGAGGAGCAACATCAGCGGACTGTTAGACGCTGCCTGCGTGGCCTCTCAGCTGGGGAAGCAGTCTTTGGTCACAAATCAGAACCTTAAAGGCATGTGCCAGTGATCGGCTGTCCAACTGTGTACCGCTGATTGATGATGTCCATTTCCAGAGCTGGGGATTTGATCCTGAGCTTCCATTTCATGGTTAAAGTACTTCTCCTTTTTCACTGGAGTCTCTGTGGTAGTCATTAACACCTCTTCACAGCTTGTTATTACTGCAAAAAGCCATCTAGTTTTCACTGCTAATATTAGTGTGGTCACACACAGATTTCGATGGCGGTCGCCATCACCATCTGGCTTTTGTTCTTGTCTCGGCCTGGAGACTGGTGCTGTCCAGACTCCTCTCTTGGAGACAACGGGTCGGAGAGGACACTACGTTTGAGTGGTGCCGGGCGAAGACAGGATGTTCCTGGAGGGGTGGAGGGTTCAGGGTGTCTGTGGGAGGAGCGTGATGAAGAGGATGACGAGGAGGAAGTGCAACTGCCAGTGCACACTCCCGAGCTTGACCTCTCACCTCTCTTGGCTCGGCAAGATGCTCTGCGCCTGAGCTCGCTGACCAGCTCATACTTGACAAAGCAGAAGACGTCCTTGACTCCACAGCGTTTTTCTGGCTCAGCGGCTAGCAGCCTCTGAAACATGCGCAAGGCATCATCAGTGAAGCGGCGCCACTGAGACGGATATGTTCCTACAGGACATCCTGCTTTCTGCCAGCGCCGGAACTCCTCGTAGAAGGCATCGGCTGGCAGCGCTGCCTCCCAGGGGAAATTGCCTGTCAGCATACAGAAGACCAGCACACCGAATGCCCACACATCCAGACTGGTGGATACCAGGAAACCCTCAGCACGGCTGGCGCGGCACACCTCTGGCGCTGTGTAGGGGATGGTGCCACTCACCCGTTTCACACGGCAGCCCACGCGTCGGGTCATGCCAAAGTCGGCCAGCTTGATGCGGCGGCACTCACGGTCAAAAAGGAGCACATTCTCTGGTTTGACATCTCGATGTACCAGATTTTTACTGTGCATAAAGTCCAGGGCCAAGCCCAGTTGTTGCATGCAGCGCTTTACCATTTCCTCTGGCAGACCCACCTGAAAGGAAGAAAAAGTGAAAGCGACAGAAAGTGTTGGGAGACAGAAAGAGAAAGAAGATTTGGATTAATGCAGTCCAATAGATAGAACAGTACATTGTGTAGGAGGTGACACTATGGGAGGTGATACAAGAAAAGAGCTTCATGGTGAATAGGTTACAGTACTGTTACAAAGAATAGGTGATGGTTATATTGTGTAGAGGGATGAAAGTACAGGGTGAAAAGTGATATGCTCCAAAAAGAAAAACTGAAACAAAAGTTCCGCTGCAACCATTTTTAATGATTCTTTAGAAGAACCTTGAAGTCAAGTGCTCCCAGCACATCAACTGGAATAGCACTAAAGCAAAGTGAGAGCTCTGCGCAGAGAGAAAACCGGGACGAAGACAAGGCTCCAATCCCAGGAGAGCTTGTTAAAACTGCTGTGTCTGAACATGGCGACCGATTGGAGCAGCCCTGGCTGAGTGAGGAAGGTGATTGGTGGAAGGAAGAATGATAGCCTTACCTGTGGGGGAATGATGTCGAAAAGGTCCCCGGCGGGGGCATATTCTTGTCCAAACACATAGCTGTCCTCTGTCTCAAAAAGCACGTCCAGGACTTTGATGATGAAAGGGCTGCAGCTAAGTGAGCCTGTTAGACTGTATTCCCGCAGGAAACTCTTGAGCTTCGTCTTGTTCTTGGTAACAAACTTCAGCGCCATTTTGGTACCTACAAAAATCAAATATAAATATGTCGAGCAAATGTATGTATACAAAGGCTGCACATATTAAGAACCAATACTAGTGTATTAAGCTTGTATATCAGATAAATACTGCAAATATTGCAGTTGTTATTAAAAATAGCACAACTTTAGAAGGGAATTGATACTCTAAGAGAGTGGGGAGATCATCGAGTAACCAACCCTGTTTTAGTAACAGCTGCTACGATCATTAATATAAACATGTACAGTATGTATGACTGAAGGAATCTCACCTCCACTCCCTATTACACACACAACCAGCTGTTCACGATCACAGCTGCAGACATACAGAGGCTCTTCAGAGTGCACGTACAGCACTTTTAATCTCCGATGCCCTCTCAGCTTCACTCTGCACTACTTTACAATGCTCAGTTATGCTGCTTTCAGAATGAGCCGGCTCTCTAACCTTGATTCTCTTACGACCAAGGATTAAACAGTAGACCAAGGTCTACTGTTTAATCCTTAACAAACCCTTTTAACTGTGCTGAAATTAATTTCTCGGCACAGAGCCTTGAGACTTGCTGATCTGCCTTAACTGGTTATCCTCAACTGTGAGGCATGCAGAACAATTTGCTTTTAATATTCTCTATTAACAATTCTTCTCCACATGTGCACCTTATTAGATGCATTAATTGTCAGTCAAGAAATACTGTCAAAACAGTGAGAAAGGGCGAAGATCTTTATCCATATTTGGAACCCAAGGATGATGTACTCACCTTGGGTTCTATGTGCCACCAGATCCACCTTGCCATATGTGCCCTTCCCCAGCTCGCGGATGTGCTCATATTGTTTGGCTACATCTGCTGCCGACAGCGAGGTGATAGCCAAGGCCTGCATGTCCTCCACAGGCACCCCTCCGCAGTAGCCCATCTTGGATGTAGGGGAGCCCCCGCCGCTGCCCACCCGTCCTGGGCCAGATGGAGAAAGAGACAGGCTCGCCTTGACGCTGTGGGGCAGACTGAGAGGAGAGAAAAACACTGCTTAGAGTCAGGTTTTCTGCTGCTGTGATGATAGCAGGCAATATAAATGTTATGCATGCGTGTGTATATGAATGAATGCTCTTAAGTATCTTTATGTTTGTTGGCACGTATCCATATGGTCTTGTTTGTACAGCTTGTCCCCGTGGATGGTTAAATCAGGAAGGCTTTAACAGACATTCATTTCCATACAATCAATTCAGGGTAGGCATCAACAGAGGAAGTGCTTTCAGTAAATGTATTGGACTTCCTGCTGTCCCTCTACATCACTTTGGCCAGCTTTCAGATATGGCTGGTCTCAGACAGCACTTACTGGCAGACAGCTATGGGAAAATCAATATGGCCAGGTAGAAGGAATAACAAATGGAAACAAATAGAAAGCCCTGATACTTTCAAGGTGTATACATGCCGGTAAGACATGCCACACATCATCTGTGACCGCTCTAAAAAGTGGCATGCATATGCATATCCTATACACACAAAATCAGCATGTATCGTACCACTACAATCAATAGCATGGTTGTGAGAAAATAGGTTACTAAATTTTGCTTGGAAAACACATTTGGTTTGCACAGCGGTTGCTCTGAGTATTTCAGTCAAACTGCTGAAGCTGAAAAAAAAAAAAAACTGCAACAGAAAAGTAATTGCTGATTTTCCGAGGTGCCAAGTTTGAAATAGGTCAAACTGATCCTGGGAGGAAAAAAATATAGCTGTATTAATTGCAAGCTCAGATGGAGTCAGGCACACTAAATATACTGACTGACAACAAAGTGAAATCAGAGATGAGTGACTGTGCATGTGAGGTTCTGTTACAGCAGTTTGAGCGAACGGTAAGTAAACTGGAAGATAAAACTGAAAAATAAAACTGTGTAATAAACTGCGCAAAATGGACTGTCTGATGAAATGGAGTGGATCACACTAATGATCTTATCCATTGTCTCTGCCTCTCTTCAACCCCTTCCCTACATACACAATCAAATTAAATCACCCAATCATGCACAGCGCGCACACACACACACACACACACACACACACACACACACACACATATATGCACTCTAATAGGCATCAAATCAGCACAAACAATTTGGCTGATGGCCTTTTTCATCCATCATTCAAAGCCAACCGCTTCACTCTTTGTTCTTCTCTCCCTGAAGCCAATTTCTCAGCTCTACCAGGTTCAAAACACTTGAACAAGAGCATCACAAATGTATGTGTATCAATTGTTAGGTTCATTTTGATAGAAATGCTGAATTTATGCACCGTTCCAAACATGGAACAGGAAGTTTTGTTCTGTTTTTTCTTCAGACAATCTGAAGGTGTTTAGGTTCCTCAGCTATCTTGTGGGAAGAGCTTGATAAATATAGCTATTAGACAGCGAACACTAAAATAGTATGCAACCATTTGCAGCCCTGTGTTCTTGGCTCATCACTCTTTGTCGAGAAAAAAAAACAACAAAAAAAACAACAACACTGCAAATAGAAATAGCACCCTGTGTACCATATGTATTTCTGCAGATCACACTTGCTTCTTGATTTTTATCATAAGCATGGAGATAGTTATATAAGAGACTATGAATATTGTAGCCTACTCATGCTGAGTGTGCCCACTGTATATAGCCTTCAGCGAGTCAACACAAAAGTTGATCGTTATCCAGACCATTCTGTGTGTCCAGGTTTGGTGATTAAACATTTAAACAGGACAGACAGACTGGAAGCATTTCCTCTGACCGCCCACCATGCATGGGCCCATAACCTCCACCAGCAGAGCAAAGGGAGCGCTTGTTTACTGGCACTCCTTCCAGTCAGCTCCACGGGCAGAATGTGCAGCACTCCAGCATGGATCTTAATCACATTATTCAGCTCCCACAAAGACAAAAGCCCCCCTCCACACACCCAACAGGGCAGGATGCTTTGCACTCATTTCCTTTGCAGAACTGGATTAAGACTCCTGAAATATGATGAGTGGTTGGAAGATAGTGCTCTCTCCGCAGCTGCGATGACGCTGTAAATGTTAACCAGAAACTGCATTGTGGTGCCTTGGAGGTGTGGGGATGAAGTTATGTGGTTTCTGAGATGATTGTGTGTGAGTGTATGGGTGGGAGGGGAGTGTGGGAGAGGAGGGGGCGTCTGGTATATCAGTCACACAGTGACACTCTATCAAAGGCCCTTTGTGTTCCTACCTCTGTGAGGGAGCAGCTGTGAGTGGTCGTGCTCGACCACAGCCACATGCCCCACTGATCTCCCATACTGCCCTCTGCTCCTTTCCTGTCCTCTCAGGCGGCTAAAGACAAGGTAGCATGAACACGCTACACATACAGATGAGGATTTGGCTTGAGAGACATTTTAATGTCTGTGGGTTTTTAAGCCATTCTCACTCATTCTAAATCATCTGTAAGCCTTTAAAAAAAGGAATCCTGGGCTGCTCGCTTATTACTGCATTGTTCCTGTTACTGTTATGGTGGGAGGACCTCATAACTTCAATATTGGTGATTTTCATGTTTTTATTGAGATGACAAACCCTCTAGTATCTGAAACCTGCACAAAATCCCAGTCAAAATCTCAATAAATAAACTCAATGGTGAAAGCAAGGACATCCGTCTAAAAACAAGGCCATTTTCCTAATTCCTGAAAAGTGGAGATATAAGGTTTTCGCTCAGCAGCAACAATCTGTTTTTTCAGCCACTAATTTCCCTTAAAATACAGATTGACAATCTGGCTCCATTTAGCTTTACTCAAACAGAGACGAGTGCATTCGCAGTGCAACCCTCTTAAAAACTAGGTTGCTCCCAGAAAAAAAGAAAAAAGGCAAAACATCCTGTTTTACCTCCTAATAACCACAGCGATGCTCTGGAAAACCCGTTGTGGCTGAATCCACGTGTTACCACATGAGATTAAACTGCAGAAGCAGCTGACCTTTTCTTTTATAACACTTTGAGAGGAGAACAGAGATGAACCCTGTGATGCCCCTGGCAAGCGTTCCCCTTGTCACAGACAGACAGTCTCTTTACAGCCTTGGGGTGTGCTCTTGACATGTGTCCTCTCCAGTGTGTTCATAGCCTCTGAACATCGAGGGTTATACTTTTGAGTTTGTCTTTACTGTGGACTGCGGACAGGTTCATGTTTGTGGTTTTGGGTGACATCTTGCAACAGCTATTGGATGGATGACCATGAAGTTTGAAACATATATTCATGTTCCCCTCAAACTGAACTGTAACCTGGAGGTGGTCCCTTAACATTTCATTAGCACCATCATCTGGTCAACATTTCAGTTACTCCGGTACTTTGGTTTATGACCACTTAAAAAACTAATTTAATTCCCAAAAGTCTCAACTGTACCTTAGGTTTAATGCTAATTAGCAAATGTTAGCATGCTAATACCCTAAACTAAGATGATGAACATCATACATGCTAAAAATGATCACGTTAGCATGCTGATGCTAGCATTTAGCTCAAAGCATGCTAGCATGTTGGCGGACTCTTGTTCACGATATTTCAAGATTGGCTTCAATAAAAAGAGCTATTTGCTCTTCAAAGATTACCTGTACTAATATCAACAATTCATCACCATAGAAAAGGGCAGCTTGCAGTTGGACAAATTATATCGTTGGTATTGTCATGTGACTTTCATCAGGGACAATAATTGTGGTCAGCTATTCCTTCTCCGAGCACAAATTACGTGAGTAATACAGTTGCAATGAATTGTGGCATGACACTGATTACCTCATAAAGACGATATAGAGAAGAGGTTCATGAATACAGATTGAACTACAGGATATTAGTTCAATTGTAATTGTGGAAAAAATGGAAAATTAGATATTAGTTGATGTTGCACCTTTCATCTGAATCAAATTTTAAAGGATAGATTCACAATTTTTCAAGTCTGTATGAAAAAAACAGTCAGGTGCCCAAATGAACACTGAAAGAGGTTTTCCTTGCAGTAATCATTCCTCCTGTTCATACTGGCCATTAAAAGATCCCCTTTAAATGTGCTTTCAGTGTAAGTGATGGGGGCCAAAATTCAAAATAATTTTGTGCAAAAATGTATTTTAAAGTATATCTGAAGCTTATATGAGGCTTCAGCAGCATGAGTTAGTCATAGCAAGTGGATATCTGCCACATTTACAGTCTTTTAGCATCAAATTCCCTCTTTGCCTTTCCTTGGACAGTGTTTCCCTATAAGTATAATAACAAAAAGAGGGACTTTGGCACTAAAAAGACTAACATTGGAAGATATCTATTTGATTTGAATAATTTGGATGGCCGAAGCTTCATATTAGTTTCAGATAAACTATTAAATACATTTTTGCACAGATGGAGGCTTGGTGGATTTTGTCCCCCATCACTTACATCGTAAGTACATCATGAAGGGATCCTCTAATGGTCAGTATGAACAGGAGGAATGATTATGGCAAGAGAAACCTTTCTCAATGTTCATTTTGGCACCTGACTATTGCTTTAAGAAAGACCTGAAAAATTGTGAACCAATCCTTTAGTGTACAGAAATCATATATCTAAAGTGGGAGAGGAGATCAGAGCTTTACACACAGCGTTTGCCTTTTCTTAGTCCAGCCCTCATTTTTCCTCTCCTCTTTCCCTCTTGTCTGTTCCTGAAAATGTAAACAAGGGCCTAATCAAAGAAATAGACTGCAGAGCCTGCCTAACGTCTCTACCTCTCTCCATTACTAATGGACTAGTTGCTTTGCTCTTGGCAGAAGAGTCATTATGGGTGAAGACTGATCTCCTGTGTCCAATTTACTGTCAAAATGCCCAGCGTGCCTTGCCTCTGGGTCAAAGTGAAAACAGCGGCTGAAATGTGATGTGACTGATGTGGTTTCTCTCACTGTCCGTCTCAAAATAAAACAGTTGCATGCATGCATACACATCTTGACGGTATGCATTTTGTCAATCTGTCTGTGTCCCTCCCCTTGTCGCCTCAGCGTGGACGGGTGGAATAAAAACAAATCACTTTGCTCCATGAAAAAAAAAAAAATCTATCACTCGATCAAATCTAAATGGGCTTCCTCGTGACAACCAGTTGCAGTCAGGACACTCTGTTCCCTACTCAGGCATAAAAAAAAAACGGAATCACCTTCTTTAGCAGCACAGAACATCAGAGCTGGTGAGTCGGTGGGGTTAGCGCCTCCATCAACACACAATTGAAGAAACCTCCCACTGTGCTGTGATAGGTGAGCCAGCGGCCCAGGCCACGGACTCTCACTTTGACAAATCACCTGCTCTCAGCAGTGCCTGGCTGCCCATATGGAGGAGCCCCGCTGGGTCTGAGTGCTGCGTAACCCATCCCTGACTTGTCTCACTTCAACTCTACTTCCCATCATACCTCTCTCTCTCTACATCCCGACCATACACCCTATGGAGCTACCGCCTGCTGAAAGGTCCCGGCGGAAATGCTGACAGCTATCGGGCCCCCTGCTGGGATGACCCAAGACCCGAGAGGGATAAACCAAGGTTAAATGGATCCAAACAACGACAGAGATTAAGTATGGGTGATGATTCCACTAAGACATTGCGTTCAAGTACTGTATGCTGACCATCAAAGAGAGAAAATGAAGAGCAGGGACAACAATCACGTGTCAAAAATCATGCCACTGCAGAATCCATCAGTACTGTAATTTGGGATTGAGGTTTTGGGAACCTGCAGAACATCTGGCTGTGAATGCCAGTCATAATCAATGTCATCATCACCCTCATTGTAATCATGTCCTGCAGAAATCATTCAGCAGTGAAATATCACTGCAATAAGCTACCCAGGGAACATACTGTACCTAACCCCCCACTCTATCACAATCCAATAGCCTCAAGTTCCAATAGGGAGGCTTCGCACGCGCGTGCGTGTGTGTGTGTGTGTGTGTGTGTGTGTGAGAGAGAGAGAGAGAGAGAGAGAGAGGAAGACCAGGATTGGGGAAATCCAATGAGACTGAACTGAAGCATCCCCCCCACCCCTTTGTACCACATGCTATACAGTAGACTGCATCCCTTTGATGTCAAATACATGGGGACATGTGACTCTTGTAAGAGCTCAGAAAATGGGGTCTAAATGGGGGCGTGGCTAAATGATGTAACTGCACTGCTAAGGAGGACACTGCTGTTTTTGTTTTTTTGCTTTTTTTTCGGGCCATTTCGTCCTCCACATCAAGTCAAACTAACAGTATATGGTGATTTGTGACGCTGTTCATACACAGTAACCTCTAACTACAATCGATGCAGTAATGTTGATTGCTGAGGCTGCATTCAACCTCTCTCTCTCTCTCTTTCTCTCTCTCTCATTTTCTCTCAAATTCAAATTCAGCTATGCCTTAATTGCATGACTGGGTATTAGCCGTTTCTGCATAAGCAAGCATAGCAATAATAGGACACAATTAAAATATGACACAATTAAAAAAAAAACAATACACCAAACATTAATTAACCGGTGATAAAATAATTAGCAGCAACCAGTCAAATATATAAATATGACATACATTGTATGAATATATAAATTCAATTTACATACAGTCTACACTTATAATCATACTATAAGTACACCCACATAGCCTATATATTATGTGCATTTGATTGACAGGGCTATAATTAGCATTTTCCCTAGAATAGCAGGTTAGTATGCAATCTGCAGTTTCTTTATTTTCACCCAGTATGGCACAGACTTGCTCTCCACAGTGTCATTCATGGAATAAAAAATAGTATTTTATAAACATAGTATTTCCCTGTTATATATGCAAATTTTGAAAAGACAGGGGAGTAAATAAATGCTACTTGTCCTCTGTGTGTCCTGCTCGACAATGTTTTTGCATCCTTTCTGTTCTTTGGGCAGCCAGATGGTGTTTTTGTCTGTTTTCCCTTTTCTTTAAAAGGATCAAAATTTGGTGTGACTGCAATTTCTTGTTTCAATCTTACCGATCTCATGCCGGAACTGTTTAATCTTGATGTCAGTTTCTTTGGAATTTATGGCTATGTGAGCAGCAAAGACCGGTTTAGCTGGTGTTTGTGTGGCAGCTGTTGGACAGGGCCATCTGGATTCTGTTGCTTTCATACAAAAGCTTTATATTGCAGCGCTTTTACGCGTTTGCAGTATGAGAGGACATCTTTGTAGTTCTGGAGGGCATTTTCGGAACATTTCTGTGGACTCCCGTGATGTTTGTACTAAATTCGAGGTACGACGTGGCCTGTTTATGAGTTTGGGGCCCACTCTCATTAAAGCAAACATGCTTGTATGCATATGTCAGTAAGGAGAATTAATAGATTGTTGGTTGTTGATCACCAATATTTCCTTAGGATTTAATTGAATGCCTATCAAAATTACTGTTCATATAGCATCAAACAATGACAGCATTGTGTGTATAAAGTTTTTACTCTCATCAATCCCATACTGCACATCACCTGCTGCAGGTAGAGCAACCTGAATACTCCTTTAAAGAAACAATGCTGCCAAAATAAAAGTCCCCTACCTCTATTCACCAATACAATGTTTGTAACAAAAGCAAATCCAGGCTGCTGTACTGTGTGTGTGTGTGTGTGTGTGTGTGTGTGTGTGTGTGTGTGTGTGTGTGTTTCATTTGGAGTCCATTACCAGCCTCCAGGCTTTGCTTTTTAACCGGGTTCAGTCTATCAAGTCAGCTGCTCATTTAAATGCATTAGACGGCATTAACGATGAGATATCACCTGTCTGCCCTGGACAAAGTATAAAAGGGCCATTAAAAGTGGAGTGCCCCGGATGCCCTCGCATCCATCTAGCACATACTGACTCACAAATGCAGAGTGGGGGATACAAATAAGAGAGGGGTATCTCAGATAATGTGGAGGAGAATACAAATTAAGTAGCAGCTAAACCATTAACACTATTAGAGTTAATGACAGTCTAATGGCAAGGTGCTGTACCATAACTGCTCTCAAATTTATTATATGATTAGTGGGTCAAAGTTCAGACAACGCAGAGTTACTCAGCAGGGATCAATGTGTGCATCAGAAACAATCCAGCAACTAAACAATATATATATAAAAAACGTAAGCAGGATTTTTAATTAAATATTTTTACTAAATGTTTAAGTTTTCTGCCCTTTTTTCCTTCGCAGATTATTGTATCCTGCAGACACCAGGTCTGAGGCACCCCAGGGTCTATCTAGGTGTTACTCGCTCACCTGCTGGCGACCTGTCTCTCTCCTCCATGGTCCTGCATCCGCTCGGCGAGCAGAGCTGCTGCGCTCCGCTCAGCACTGATCCTCTCGGGTCTGCAGGAAAACTGAAGGAAGTTCTCGATCGGGTAATAATAACAAGGCAAACCGTGCAGGTTCCTCAAAAACCTTGCAGTTTCACGGCTGATGATAAAAAAACAAACAAAAACAGGATGAGGTCCGTCGTTGTGCTTTGCTCGCTGCAA
Organism: Thunnus maccoyii; assembly: GCF_910596095.1. Taxonomy (NCBI): domain Eukaryota; kingdom Metazoa; phylum Chordata; class Actinopteri; order Scombriformes; family Scombridae; genus Thunnus; species Thunnus maccoyii. The sequence goes on along the minus strand of NC_056552.1, from coordinate 17,147,137 downwards.
GCCTACGATGACTCTTGTTTGTGGAGATGCTCCTCAGTTTGACACTTCTTTGGGAGGCGGATTAAATCAAAGCATCATCTGATGCTGGATGCTGAGATGTGGACACAGGCTGGGATCCCTCCTCTGAGCTCCCACCATCTCAACCTGCCAAGCAGCGGGAGGAGAGGGTGTGTGTTTATCTTTCGCTCCTCCAGTGGTCCGCATGACCCAGTTCAGCACCACACACACACACGCACACACACTGAGGCGAACCCATTCATTCGCATACACACAGGGGGCTCAGAAAAACCTCCACTCTCTGCAGCCTGCATGGACAAATCTTCATGTTTCCCTCCCAACTCTGCGTTGCAGTCACTGCCGGGGCGATCAGTGTGTTTTGTTCGTCGCTCCAGAGGGACTCTTGGGTTGAGAGGGGGTGGGTAGTAGGGGGGGCGGGGGGGGGGTTTGGTCTCAGATGTTGCTCCTCTGCTGGTCCTACCAGTCAGCTCCTTCATTGTTCACCGTCTCCACCCTCTGGCAAACCAATACGCTCACGTGTCCCGGGTCCTAGCGCCTGGCTGTTTACACACGAACTATCCAACCTCAATGCGTCCATATAAGCTTTTAGTTTTTGATTCATGCTCTGAAGGAACAAGCTGCCCGACTCTTGCATAATTCAACAGCTTATAGCCTCAAGTACTTCACATGGTGACTTTGCCAACTGTTCTTATTAGGTAACAACAAGGCAAGACATTCAATTAATTCACTGCCCCGGCAGCTCCTCTTTACTGTACATGTTTAACGACAGGCCTCCTGCCAGACATGTTTGCCAACCACAACAGATTGGACTGAGAAAACAGCATCGACATGACAGGGATAACCTTAGTGCATCATCATTAAAGATCACTAATCAGATGGGTTAGAGGGTGTATATTTGTTCCCTGGTAAATGTTTTTGTGCTTACTTTCTGTCATCTCACTCCAAATGTCATACAATAAGTTATCAAGGAGCTGCTTCTTTTTATGTCTATTAATTGCTGTTTTTTTTTCTTTCTGCATCTATCTTTTCTTTCTACACTTCCTCTTGTCTCCTAGCCCAGATTTCCACTGAACAGATGCAGGTCAGGCTCATATCTGGGCTGAGAGTGAAAGATAAGCTTTTTTCAAGCTGTCCAGGATCAGCAGGGGAAGAGGAATGAAGCCTAGGAAAAAAAAAAAAAAGTCAGCACAGGGGAATATGATCTTCCTGTTTTCCTGAAACAAAATCATTTCACCCAGGGTTTTCTATCCTCATTGAGGACACGGGTGGATATTAAATAGATGCATCTTCAGCATCATCTTCACATCCAGGTGTCTCACACACAGCAGAGCCAGACCAGCGGTCAGCGAGGCGAAGAGTTTCCTCGGGGGTTATCGTGGGAACATAGCTGTCATAAATCATACTGAAGGTCAAGCACTGTGGGCTGACAGCAGAGAGCACCGAGGGTCAAACACACCAGGGGGACACACCTCTGAGCTGTGAACAAATAGAGCAGGGCTGCTCCTCCGCCCCATCTCTCCCCTCCTCTCCTCCCTTTTCAGACACCACACTCACGTCCTAGTTTTTACTTTTTATGTGTCACCTCAAGTTTTCCACCTCTGAGTTGCAAAGGGGGTGGCCTTGTTTTTTTTTTTCTCTGTACTCAAATGTACTGTATCTTCCTGCAGAGTTTACTCTGTGTGTCCTAGCTGCCCTATATACCGCAATGTCATGGTGGGGAAATATTCACACAGAACCCAGTTTTTGAACTAAAATGCCTTTTGCGGACCAGAATTAGATCACACTTTTATGTCACCCTGCTCTGTTATTGGAGCAGAGTATGGATACAATACAACATCACCAAGAAATAAAAAAAATAATATGAAAATGATAATGATATAATAAAAATATGATACTGCAAATGTTATAAATGGAATAATCAGAACTAAACTGTACAGTCTGCAGACAAAAAATCCAATGTTCCCTGTCATGGCCAGTCCTGAAAATATAGTGATGACAGTCTATCAGGCCAAAAGCCCAATATGTTTCATTTCATGTCTATTAATTGATTGATGAATAAATTAATCTTGTGAGTGGTGCTTTTTTCATTGTGGAAAGAAAGTAGAGTAGGTTAGAGTCATATCTTGCAGATGCGACCCACAATCCTCAACAATGTCTTATATTAAGACTATCTAGCATGAAAACTTTGAAAACCTTTCCCTGTCAATGCTCTTTGAAATCTTAACCTTTTTCAAAACACACAATCTTTTTAGTCATTTAGGCTCATTTAGGCTACTTTTTGAATTCAGGTGTATAAAGCTATACTTCCAAACCTCTGAGTCCAACCCTCCACAGAAGCAACGTCTCAGTCTCTTTCTGTAATTCTCTCTTTCTGCTGCTTTCACTTCTCAAGTCTCAATTATTTCTGACTGCAATTACAACAGCAGCAATTTCACATCTTTCTAACAACCCCAAAACAGAAAAAAATAACTCACAGTCATATCATTCATCCCACTGAATCACAGCCCTTTCTTTCTCTGATGACTCTACATCCTCTTAAAAAGAAAATCTCATCTTTGGCTCCTATATTTTTATTTTTTTCTCCTGGCATTTTTATGCTCACTCTGACTTTTCCAGAACTATTATGTAGGCTGTATCACTAAAGGAAAAAAATAAAATACATCATATGTGCTACATGTAATTAGTAACAATGTTCCCTGAGCTACTGTAACAATTCAAATAAGAAGTAAAAGCAAATGTAAGAAATTAAAATAAAAAACACTCAAATCAGATCAGGGATTTCCAGAGAAGTGATTTTATCCAAGTGAAGTTTTCTTGCAAGAAAAGTCAACAATCACTCAGATACGTGCAGCACTTTTTTTGGTTATGTTGCATACAGTTTGGAAGTAAATGTCTATATGGGACTGCATTTCCCACAATGCCATTTGTCTTTTGGCTCATCGCGGTTGGTCAGGATTCATTGATGACGCTATTAAAAAGCGACGGTAACCTTGTGCTGGAGGTGTGTAGTAATATGAGCTGTGAAAACTGCTTTAAAACATTTTTAATGGTCTGTTCTGTCGTCAGCATTACTCAGGAGTTATGAGTAAATACATTTTACCAGTTTCTGTGTTTGGAACCGTGTTTGGATCCGCTGTTTTACTCAAGTGAGTCACTCTTCATATTTTGACATATTTTATTATGATGTAACTGTACCGTATAGTTTACACTGTTTACATGTGCTGATATGAATATTCTATAAAGCTTAGACTAGGGTACAATATGTTGAACACTTATATCTAATTCATACAATCTCTAATAGCCCTGTAACACATACTGCCGCTGTGTAGCCCATAACATTCTGTTTTTGCTGAGATTGTGTCACACAGATGTTTAAAACTCTACTGTTGTTGTGCTGGATTGCATCAAAGTATTAAATTATTCTTTTGAATTTTCTTTCTCCTATAAGAAGGCAAGGCAACTTTATTTATATAGCATATTTCATACCAGGGCCAATTCAAAGTGCTTCACAGGAAATACAAAGAATATTGTAGCAAGAACAATTAGAGTTATTAAATAAAAACACAAATGTGAAGATAATAACATACTTACTAAAACAATCAAATTAATTAAAAACATGTAAAACTGAATATTAAAACTTTGTAGACACTCATTTAAAAACGTGATAGAGATTAAAGCACTTCTCACTTCTTTTTTCCTTTTTCTCCTTCCTTTTTCTCACACAAGTTGGGTTATTCATCTCCCTTTTTGGAGCGCCTGTGTTTGTGTGTATGTGTGTTCATTTTGTGGGCTTGGGCTATGAATAGTATAAAAAGTATAAAATAGTTTAAAAAGTATGGCTTGTTTTTCTTTTGATCTTTTGAATATGTTTCTATGTTTTAACATTCTTATTGTTATACTGACATTGTTATTTCTTGAAAATATTAAACAAAAACCACTTAAAAAAATAAAAGCATGATATTGTAAGTGTATGAAACATGTCTAGTAATAAAAGCACATAAAATGACTGAGCTGAGGTCTAAGTTAGTATTCAGTCACAGGCTTTGAGGAACAGGTGAGTTTTAAGTCCGGATAGCACTACACTGTACTATATAATCCAGTACAACAGCCCCACAAAGTACAGAATCATTGGTTGAATTGTATGGTGTGATATACTTCACATAGGCTGTGTATCACATAGAGATCGTGTTGGATTGAATAAACTGAACGGGTGTTAATGATAATCCGTCCACCTGTTCACAGTTATTAAGACTAGTGTGAACTGAAGGGAATTTATTTTTATCCCTTGTGTTAGCTTACGTAATGATAAAGAGCAGTGTGAAAGTTAACTTCAAGTCAAGTCCAGGACCAAAATAATGTACTTTGGTGCACATCAGGTCCTAAAGATTGGGATCAAGTCAAGACTACACTGGAGCAATTTCTTTTTTAAATCCCTCTTTCATAAAGCTGTCATGGCTGGATAGACGCTTTTCACAGCAGACATGTCAAAGCAGGAAAAGCACAGGTGTAAATAACATTAATTATATTGCATTAATCATCCCAGTAAGTCTTGTCAGTGAGAGAAAGCATTCACAATACCAGAGCCTGGAACCGGCCCATGTAAACATATATATCATTTATTTCAACTGTGCTTTTCCTGCTTTGACAAGTCAAAAGGGTTTATTAACCTGCGAAGGTGCTCCAGGGGGGAAAATTAGCTGCTTGGCGTCTGTTAACCCCTTGTTCCTTCCACTCTTTGTGTAATGTGTGTACAGTCTTCCTGTGCTGGGATATCTGATGGCTGCTTCCCAAGGAGAGATACCTTTGTACTGACGAAGAGCCAAATTTGGCTTTAAATATTGTAGTTTCTCTAAATGTAATAACAAACAAAAAACAAGTTTAGAGTGAGAATTCTACAGTGTTGCTTGTCCTTTTGGAAGCAAGAGTACAGTTTTTTGGACTGAGAACCTGGACAAGAAATGAGTGTGTGTGTCTTGACTGGAGTAATGCTTATTCATACATTTCTTAAGCATAAACAATGATGCATAACAGGAACTCTGTTACACACAGCTAGACGTCTTACTGAATAAAAGCATCGACTGATTACTTGGTGAATTGAGGCTTGAGGACCGTTGTATAAATTGTTTGGGTACCAGGTACTGTAGAAATGTGTTATTTTTATTCAAGTGCTACTATCAGGTGCTTCAGTAAGATGACACTAAATTGGTTTTTATTCCTCTCATAGGAACTATGTGACTGGAGGCCGGTGTCCTAGTAAGGCTACCATTCATGGGAAGACTGTGGTCATAACAGGAGCCAACACAGGCATTGGCAAAGAGACGGCCCAAGAACTGGCCAAGAGAGGTGTGAAGAAAATATGATGTCACTCTGTGAAAATACACTTTAAGTTAATTATATATAAGATCTTTTGTAGTTGTATTTTCTCACTGAGACACACACACTCCTTTTCCCTTTCTCACACCATCAGGGGGTCGGATCATTATGGGATGTCGAGACATGGAGAAGTGTGAGGCGGCTGCGAAGGAAATCCGAGGGAATACCCTGAACCCCCACGTTTACGCGTGTCAACTGGACCTGGCCTCCATGAAATCCATCCGAGAGTTTGCAAAGAGAATCAACAGAGGTGAGGAAACAAAAACATGTCGCATGCAGAGATTAATGTTGCATCTACAGTTATGTGTTCGATAATAGAAATAAAGCACACTCTAACAGTTTCTTGAATATTGTTTATTGCTTTGCAGAGGAGCAGCGTGTGGATGTACTAATAAACAATGCAGGGGTCATGAGATGTCCAGAAGGGAAGACAGAAGATGGCTTCGACATGCAGTTTGGCGTTAACCACTTAGGTACTTATTACATACTGTTGAATAAAGACGCAGTTCATTCTTTTTTGAGAAAGTGGTGTATTTTTTCTTGAACTCTGCAAAAGAAAGTACATCAAAACTATCTTTACATTCAAGTGAACTCTCCCTTGCTCCATCCCTACCTGATTTCGACAGTTTCTGTCTACCTCCAGGCCACTTCTTGTTGACAAATCTTCTGCTGGATAAGTTGAAAGAGTCCGCCCCCAGCAGAGTGATCACTGTGGCCTCACTCGCCCACATCGTTGGAAAGATTGACTTCGAGGACTTGAACTGGGAGAAGAAGAAGTTTGATACCAAGCAGGCGTACTGTCAGAGCAAGCTTGCCAATGTTCTGTTCACCAGAGAGCTCGCCAAGCGATTACAAGGCAAGTCCTAGTGGCTGTTGCATATGTGGGCATGTGTGGGAGGGAGTACAGCCTATGTTCTTATTCGTAATTGGCCAGTGGAATATATATTTTTAACAATGCTGTGTGTGTGTGTGTGTGTGTGTTACAGGCACAGGAGTCACAGTGAACACTGTGCACCCAGGTGTTGTTGCCACGGATCTTGGGAGGCACACCAGTCTGCACCAATCAAGGTTCTCGAGCTCTGTGCTCAGTGAGTATCCTGCTTCCTTGTTGGATTCTGAATTTAGAGAAATAAATCAATAAACCCAGTTGGATGCTGCTTACTCAATGCATATGCAGCAATTAGCTTAGGCTGTATAAGCTCTGATATGTGGCACTAGTCTGCTTAATGAATTATCTACACTGATCTACTTGTTTTGTATAAATAAGCATAAATGCAAACATAGAAGACCACGTTTCTATTGAGAAAAGATTCTATCTACAAAATTTCAGCTTTATAATTCAGCATCTGAGAGAAAAATGCATTGATTTTAAATGTCTAACTGTGATTTCTGATCTTACGTAAGCCTCTTGGTTTTCGGCTTCGTAAATTCAAAGGTTTTCAGCAATTTTTGCCAACCAGTACAGGAGTATGTAATATTTAAACTGAGGTTTAAAAGAAAATCAGTGTTACAAGGTTCCCTGCAGAGCTACAATGTACCACATCAGTTCCATCACCCCTTTAAAAAATATATTACAGTTCAAATAAAAGCTCTGAAATCTGAACTCAAAGTATGCCAGAGATACCAATGATGTTGCTGATGCAACTTCTCAGAACTCTTCTAGCGTCAGCGGGTGAATTTGTTTTTTTTTTGTTTTTGTTTTTTTTAAAACCTGCAATGAGTATTTTTTAATTACATCCACTCCGAGGTATAATAAACACCCTCTACTATGGGGAAAAGTGTTTGGTATTGAGATAATTTATAGTCAATGAAGAAGATAATAAAAATCCACAGTTAAGCTTGTGCCAGATTTGGATATGAATAAATGTAACTGACGCGCGCATTTATCTAAGTGTTTCATTTTGTTGTATTCCACAGCCAATGTCATGAACCCCATTAGTATTTGTGTTGGTGCTTGACATCCGCTAATCTATTCAATAAAACACTTGGCATTCTGATTGGCTGTATAAAATAGTTCAAACAGTGGTATCCCAGCTGAATTTAAACCATCAAACCTTACTGTGGCCTCCACCACCCCTCTACAGGTCCCTTTTTCTCCCTGTTGGTGAAGAGCCCAGAGCTGGGGGCCCAGCCAAGTGTCTATCTGGCCGTGGCTGAGGAGATGGAGGGGGTTACGGGACAGTACTATGATGTGTTGACAGAAAAGGAGCCAGCGCCCCAGGCCCTGGATGAGGAGGCGGCTAGTAGGCTGTGGGAGGTCAGCAGCAGGCTGGTGGGACTGGAGGAGGAAGGACAGTCCAGCAAGTCAAACCCACCAGAAGAAGGCCAGAGCAAAGCAAGCAAAATTTATTTATACAGACAACAGTCACAAAGTGCTTTAGAGTCAAAGGAATAAAATCAGATACAATCAAAATAAACATGCACAGACAAAGCTACACAGACAGACACACGGACAGAGTCCAGAACCAGCTGTCAGAGATTTGGGACGGTAGGTCTGCTCCGGCCTCTGGGCCAGCAGGGGACGATGGACTTTTATGGCTTGAACTGTGCCAAACCCACAAGAACAATTAACTGTCTGAGTCTGTGATTATGGTTTGCTTTATAATAGCAATCTTTTGTACATGCCTGTATGTTCCTGCATCAGGATATTTCTCTAAAACATATATAACAGCAGCCTTTTTTCAATGGTGTCTTCTTTTAAATTATGTGCATTGATACAAACATATAGGAAAATTAACTGCAAAAATACAGTGCTGGTAAAGAAAGGAATGTATTCAGATCTGTGAGTGGGGAAACAAAAGAAACCAAAACACAGCTAAAAATAAAAAATCTGCACCATAGCACATGAGTATTTTAACTTTTTCTTATGAAATCAAAATCTTCAAGCCTGCAATGTTGTTACCTTTTTGTTATCATGCCTGCTGGAAGCTTTCACCCCTAAAATCACATTACACATAAGCACAGACGCACAGTCTGCTTTCTCTCAAACAGAGACAGCAGGAAGAGGAGGTACAGTAAGGTCACATTTAGACTACTGCAAATGGAAGACAGAGAGCGCCATCTGGCTGTCAAGTCTAAGCTATAGGTACCTGGGAGAAAATCAGCATGAAACCATAATAGTTGAGCTTTTTTTTTTTTTGTACAGATCATGTGTACATTACTGCCGGGCACTTTTCTTTTCTGGATGTGCAGTTATGTTTTACATTTTTGAATGTGTTTTCCATCTTGAAAGCCATTGCTTTTGTTTATGTTCACGGTATGAACATCAATTTGTAGAAATTTGGAACTTACTGGACTTCAGTGATACATCCCTGGAGCATCTTTTTTGACACAGTTGTGTTTCATGGTAATTTGATGCAGACTGCACTTGACTGTATTTAGCACTGCACATCAATCTGAATTTATAATCGCTTTATCATGGATATTATAACTTTGGAAACATTAAAGCAGACGCTTCAAATGTTTTTCCATACTATATTATACAAATTTAATAAAAACTAATTGAAAGAAAGTAGGAAAAACACACTGAATGAAATATAAAAAAGGGATATGCTTTGAAAAACTGTCAGTAACAATAAAACACTGGAATAGTCCTGAAAAAAGCTTTAGCATCCATTATCACATATTTTAATGTGCTTTTCAAGTGCTTTTGCCCTTGTTTACTCATGCCTCTTGAAAAACTAATTAAGTTACAAAAGCTCTCATTTTACATTTCTGCTCCTCTCAGTCTTGTATCTGCAGACATGCAGCCTAAGTGCAGAGGAGAATATCCATCCCAAAAGTATTTGAGGGATCCATTGCATAGGGCTTTTTCCCAACAGTAAATCCCAAAGTACAAATCAATAAGGGCCACTCTCTGCACTAATGCACACTGATCTGCATCGACCCTGACACTGAACACTCTGGATTGTTTAATTCAGAGTTGGATTACCAGTGGAGAGCCTCGCTGGTGCCATCTTAGAAACTGATGGTTATTGGAGATGAGCAACAGAATCACTGGGTTTTCCTTTGCTCTCAAGACTGACATAGACCTGACAGTCCCTAGAGCTTGTTGATGTCTGATATGGTTTCTTTTTCTGTCATGCTGTGAATAAATCCTGACCTCTAAAAGTTAGTGCAATAATTTCTGAATTTTTAGCCTTTTTATGTCTTCTTCTTCTTCTTCTTCTTCTTCTTCTTCTTCTTATTATTATTATCATCATTATTATTATTATTATTATTATTATTATTATTATTATTATTATTATCATTATGTCTTAAACAAACCATACATGTGTTCAGGAGAACACCAAAAAAAAAGAAACAAAGACGGATTTGGATTTTGACAGCGAGATATGTGTGCTCTTGAACACACCCCGGAAGGACTTCATTGCCCATAATGCACTACTGAAAGACGAAAAAATAAGCGTCCAAGGTACAAATAGTTCCTACTGACAGAAGCAGGTAATAAGAAAGGAATAAACGTAAAGCTGCATGCCCACACTTACATGACTGCTTTGTCTTCGAGTCGTCTTTCATCAAAGAGGAGTTGGACGGTCCTTTTTTTCAGCGCTACGTCACAAACGTGTTTTCTTCAACAGGTAACTCGACAGCAGCAACTAGCTAACTGTTACATGACAACTAAGTTAAACTTCACTGCACAGTCCTGACAGCTAACTTGAAGACTAACTTTGAGTGTGTCAAAGAAGATAGACAAAATAAAAAGGAATCAGTCCACATTAGCCCTGCAATGTGTTGAAGCTTTTTTAAATGTCAGTTGATACAATTCAATCAGTTTTGAGGCCATAATTTACTGTTTTCCAGCAAATATCTTAGTCAGAATCTCTTTTCGGCCACATCTGTTAGAGCTGACGTGTAATTAGCGCTAATTAGCATTCAGTTTGACTTCTACACAGTTGCTGATATTGGCACCGTTAATGACATAATATGGCAGAGAGTAGATCAAAAATCATGACAGCATGTGCACACAAGTAGCCAAGAGTCTCACCATCAATGACTCAAAACACTAAAAATTACAATTTAGCTGAATTTAAATATCTGACAATCGTAATGGAAAACAATTAGGGCTGAAACTAGTGATTATTTTCTTTGTTGATTATCCTGGCGATTATTTTTTCTTTAATCGATTAATTGCCTTATCTCTAAAATGTTATCATTTCCCAGAGTCAGAGGTGACCTTCCTCAAATGTCTTGTTTAGTCCGACCAACAGTCCAAAACTCAAAGATAATGAGTTTACTAGCATTTATGTCCAAGAAAGCACAGAATTTTTGCTTAAAAAATTACTTAAACAATTATTCAGTTATCAAAATAGTTGTTGGTAAATTTTCTCACCGATCGACTAATCGATTAGTTGACAAATCGCTGCAGCTCTAATATCAATCATCATCATCTTAACTAAAATGCTGCAAAGGGTAATTTTATTCTGTTTTTTGCATTTATTTTGTGCAAATCCTGCATTTACAGGCCAGTCGTTTACTCCTTTTTGGTATTTGGTGATGTCTGTGTGATTGCAGTTATTTTATCAGCATGGCTGAGCTGCAGAAAAAGGGAGAGCTGCTGCCTGAAGATGTTGGTACAGACGACTGCCTGACTTCATACACACACATCTACAGTCCAGATTTACTCAAGTAAGCATACTGTACAAGCATCGCTCTGAGATTTATTTCCCATTGCCATGTGTGATCTTATTGCATCACTGCATTTCACATCGTTGTCTGGAGACGGCTTTGAGCATGATTATTTTTTGTTGAAGTCCTTAACAATGTAGCAACTATATGAAGTGACTTTTGAGGATTTGCACTTTCTTTTTCAGAGATCAGGTTGCATTTATCACAGGTGGCGGATCTGGAATTGGACTCAGGATAGCTGAAATCTTCATGAGGTGAGAGAGATCACATGCTTGTCTCTCCATAACAGGTCCAGATCTAGCAGAAGTATCAGTTCCTACTTACATTTAACTCCGCTTACAGATGTTTGTATAGTATAATAATAAATTAAATGTAAATTAATAACATGTAGAATAAATGCTTTGTCAGCCTTATTTCATTACCATTAGTCATTCATATCATTTTTCATTTTATTAAATGTTTATTTGGGACACAGATTAGGGACAGATACAGTATACACAGAGAATTGCACAACAATTATCCAATTCAATGCATCACAGCATTTATAGCTATACCCCACCCCTACACATGACTACAGGATTGATTGGCTTTTAAAAGTTCCTTCAATTTACTTTTAAAATGTTGACAATTTTGGTCTGTTTTGAATTCAGTTGGCAGCATGTGTTATCTTCCTTTTATAGAAAAGGACGTCTGGCCAAAGGAGGTATTCTGGTATGATACTTTAAACTTCCCTGCAGTGACAGTAGACAATCCAAAGGCCTGTAGTGGTCACACCATGTAACAGAGAGCCTGAGGAGCCAGGCCATGTACTTGCTGATAAGATTAGCGTTTGCAGATGCAGTGTAGTTTTTAAAACTTAACATGTTCAGGTCTCTCAAGATGTGGCATTGGTGTGACTTATTGGCCTTTCGTCCAGTAGTCTAAACATGTAACATGTGTGTCAGAGGTAGTATGCAGATGTACTTTAAACCTTCTAGTTATGTTATCTGACAGTCAGACTTGCATCATTTTGCTTGTGTTTGTGTGACAAAGTTGAAATAGTTCAATAATTTACCCATGTGACAGAATTAGTGTATCTTGATTAAAATCAGCGCCACGACTTGTAACTGTATCTGTTAGTTGTCTCGCTGTCTGTCTTGTTAGCAACCAGATTTGTGGATTTGAGGTTCCCACCAAGATGAAGCTACTGTACATGTGATTGATCTCTCACTATGTGTGTCCGTGACCTGTTACCAATCGTCATCACCTTCTCTGTAATGACCTTGCATTCATGATAATTAAATGCACTATCATGCTTTTGACCTTGCATTCGCTGCCTCTTCTCCCTCATCCTGTTGCATCATAAAAGTCTTCTCATGCGCCTCATCTATGCAGGGATTAAATATTCATGTCCTTATCAACACAATGCAGCATTTGCTCTTACCGTCGTTTCTTTTTCTCTCCACATTGTTATATGTCTTTATTTTCTCTTTTTTTTTTCCAGGCACGGCTGTGACACAGTGATTGCCAGCAGGAACTTGGACAAGCTGAAAGAGGTTATTCCTTTTGCATAATGAGTCTTTAAAGATAACTGAATGTCAATTTGTGGTCCTTATGTAATATGATTTCATGTCTCCCCAGGCGGCTAAAAAGCTGTCTGCTGTTTCAGGACGCCGCTGTCTCCCTTTGTGTTTAGACGTGAGGCAGCCTGAGAGCATCGCAGCTGCTGTGGATGAGACGCTGAAAGAGTTTGGCCGCATAGACATCCTTATTAACAGTATGTGACCTCTTAAGCACAAGCCTGAAAAATGTTAATATGCTGATGATTGGTGAGTTTGTGTCGGGAGCACTGCTGCACACACTCACTCGGTCTTTGCCTTTATACATTTGTATCCTGTCAACAAAAGGTCATTTTAAGGTTTCTGTAGGATGAATGTGTGTAAATGTACTTGGAGAAAAGGTCAAGTGTGAAAGGTTTTTGGCTTAATCATTAACTTTTCTGGTGTTGCATCTATCTGAATCTTCTATCTTTACACTCCAGATGAGGTACAGATCACCAACACAAGGGGATCTGCACTTCATTAATGTACCACATAAATGAATGGATTCATAGCATTACTGAAGCATTTATAAAATATTAATGATCACCTTTTGCCTTTTTGTTCTGGCGTATTTGTGTCATAACTTTCACAATGCTGTGTTTGACAGATGCTGCTGGAAACTTCCTCTGCCCGGCTGCCGCGCTCTCCTTCAATGCCTTCAAGACAGTTATGGAGATTGACACTATGGGTACATTCAACACCAGCAAAGTGGTTTATGACAAGTGGTTCAAGGTACAGTTCATCTTCTGTCCACCTGTGTGACAAGATAGTTCTTACATCCATGATAAAAAGCTATAATTAAATTGTTTTAAAAATGAGAATACTGAATCTGCAGGGAAACAATGAAGCTATTGATCAAGACTGGTGACTCAGTGATTCACTGGAGTTAAAAACCGGTATCACAAGACATTCCAGGGAATAAAGATAACACAAAACATGCACACCTGCCAACCCCCCCCCCAACAAATGTCAAGACAGTAGTATTAATTACAGTATTTTGCATGGTTATGTATTACAACTCCTCAACAGAAGCTCCTGTTGGATCTCTGCTCTAGCGCTTCCAATCATTTTACTCCTTGCAATTCTCTCTGGTCACCAAAAGAGGGCAGTAAATATCACAGATTAGATAAACTGCCATCTGAAACTGATTTGATCATTTACTTATTGCCTTTATTTTGAATCTTGTGTCATTTTTGTGCCCAGGATCATGGTGGCAACATTGTGAACATCTCTGCAACACTTGGATACAAAGGACAGGCCCTCCAGGTGCATGCTGGGTCTGCCAAGGCTGCAAATGGTAAGAGCATTTTGTAGTGTTATTTGATGATATCAACGAAGGAATCTTATGACTCCATGCTCCCTCTCCTGTACCCAGATGCCATGACCAAGCACCTGGCTGTGGAATGGGGGCCCAGTGGGGTGAGAGTCAATGCTCTGGCCCCAGGTCCTATCTCTGGCACAGAGGGCTACCGCAGACTAGGTAAAAATACTAAGCTAATTTAGAATTCTTATACATCACAACTCTTGAAATGATTAAACATGTACAGTATAACAGCGCTGGGGTATCTGAGCATGGAGTTTTCCCATTTAAAAATCTCTCAGGTGGTCCAAGAGGGGAGGCTGCTGGTGCCTTCCAGTCCATTCCTTTGCAGCGTGCAGGCAATAAGACAGAGATGGCCCACTGCACTCTTTTCTTGGCCAGCCGGGCCTCCTCCTATGTGACTGGAGCCATCATGGTGGCGGACGGCGGGGCGTGGCTGACCTCAGCTAATGACGTCTCCCTGCTGTTGGGTATAGCCTCTAAATCCGCTAAACTCTGAACAGGAGCTCTCCTGTCCTCCTCCTGACACAGGTGTGTAGGGGGAGGTGCAGCTTGAGGGCCATGTGGAGCCAAACTGTGACTGAAAATGAAGTTGTTGATTTTTGTCATCTCTTTTCATATTGTTATGGGACTTAATTATACTTGATTAATTGTGTCTCCATAGAGGTTTAAAGAGATTGTCTACATTACAGGAATGTGGTAAGATCCATATTAATCAACTTTCTCTTATTTTCTTTCAGGTTATTGGTCATCTGAAAAGAAAAGAGACAAGTAAATGCTGAAAAGAATAATTTCTGAGCCATCTGTAGCACTGATGCTACATGCACAGTATTTGTGCTGCCCAATGTTTAATACTACGTGTCTGGAAGAGTTGAAACACTAACACACTACACTTACTGTAGAAAAAAAACGTATATGTATTTTAGTAATGGATTAAATTATATAAGAAATCAGGGATTTTTCACCTCCTACGGTGCTGTTTTTTGTCATCATGCATTTCATGTGCAGTCATTTTATGTAATTTTTCAGTACCAGTATCTATTAATAAAAGTTTTATAATTACAGTTAATGGTGACTCTGGTTTCCTTTTACTTTCAAAAGTAATATGTTAATTACTGATACCTGAGCAACTGTCTTCTTCTGGTTTTCTGTGTGCTGTTTGACTGGCCCAAGGATCCATTTCCTTAATCGCTGAAGCTTGGATTGCACCTGTAGGATGGAGCAGACTGTTTTTAATGCAAGCCAGATGGATTAAATCTTCTTCCATACTGGTTGGGACCCCACAAATTAGGGCTCACAAGTTGATTAAAGAAAAAAAAGTGGTACTGTTTCTATTATTATTGTTATAGTTATTTTATTTTTCTCTCTTGTGAAATACTGGACACCTTTAAATCTCCAGATAGCTGAAAATGCTACAAATGAAACAAATGGAGAATAAAAAGTCACAATCTATATCCACACCAAGGCCATAAACTGGTTGCAAGCAGACAATGATTTGTACTAAGGGGTCACATCCCAAGAAGGTTGGGAACCACTGGATTAAATGACTAAGATGAAGTACGGTGAGCAAATCCAAACAAGAAGAAAATACCACTGTAAATCAGATGGGGGGCTCCAAAACATCACAATTACATTCATTTAATTATTTTCTCAAAATGAGAAATGCCATGTGTCCACATTGGCTGTCCAACAGCACCATGATGTCTATTATTGCTTAATATGTTATTTTATACCCACTGTTGAATAATTAGTGCTTACAGAAACAGCCCTTTAATTGGTGGACTTTAGCATCCACCCTGCTGAAGTGTCATTGAGCAAGACACCTACAACCCCAGTCAGCTGAGAGTTTCTCCACATGACCCTGAACTTTAACCTCTGCGTGGATGTTTTACACATTTTAATATATAATACTGTCATTCCCCGACACATTAATTCAGGTCATTTTTGTGTATAATAGCCAATTTTATGAGTTTTTGTACACAAATAGCGACCGATAGCTGATATAAAGCCAATGATACTGCGGGGTGTTTTGTACGCTTGCGTGAAACGTCAGTGGTTTGTATGCGGCTGGAGGAGGAGGAGGAGATGAGGAGGAGGAGGAGGAGGAGGAGGATGGGACACTGCTGATGCTGATGCGAGAGCTTTCGGTGTCTGTGATCAACATCGGTGGAGTGACTGCCAAATGATGGAACTTTTTCGCCTTATTTAACACCCTTTTCGTTTCGACGTGGGTCTCGACGAGGGGCGCAGAAACAGCTGTATGTGTGTTTTTTTTAAAGACGAGAATAACTGAAGAATTTGAAGAAGAACCAACGGTTTCGTCTCGTCACTCGTCTGGCCTGTCTTGTGACTGACACAGGTGGATTGCAGCTGGAAAACGGCAAATGCAGATATAAATATTGGACTATCACAGAGGCGAGAAATATCCTTAATTACCTCTTAAACCGTGGAATATTGACGCTAAGATAGGGTTTCATTTCATTGAAAGGGGTAGACGGCGGACTGTTTGGCGTGTTAGCTTGCTAATAGGCTAATTTGGCTAGCTAGTCAGTTAGCAGCTTCCCTGGCCAATGGCAGGAAAGAAGTGGGATGCTCGAAGGAGGAGTTAACGTTAGTTGCTAGCATAAAATTCACTTGAGGATAGACGCTTGACAGTCGGTGTTATATTTAGTGAACCGCATTGTAAAGAGAGATTTAGCGTTACAATTGTAGGAGAGGAGTTCAGGATTGTGTGACGAAGCTGCTCACACCGTTTCCTCGCCGCTCAGCAAATTAGCTTTGGCGATGGGTAAGATGAGATAATCGGCTAAGAAAGCTAATGTTGACAAACACTGGTGACTTAAACGCGTTGATTCGTGTTGTTTCAAATTGGCTCCCGAGCAGAGATGCTGTCAATCGTGTTTGTCAGTACAGTTCTGAGATGTGTTGTCGCTCATTTGTCAGCTTTCAGGCCGAAGTGAAAGCATGTTGACGTTGGATGTGCTGAAGCTGAAACATTTGGCAACAATCAGGAGTGGACCTGCCATGACTGAAAGGGACATAGTGAGTCAAAACCCGATTTACATCAGTAGGATTTTCAATAAGGATAAGAAGTTAATATGAATTTGGAATTTAGGTAACATTTTTTGTCGAGATGTGGATGGCAACAAATGCAGTTAAAACAACAGACGTTTATACTGCGCATCATTTCTTTATTCGTTGCCTCACTGACTTGTTTCTAAACTTACTTACCTTCTGAAAACTATCCCTTTCACAGCTTTACCTAACATTTATAAAATCACAATGCCTGCCAGCATCTTCTAAATATCAGAGGTAGACAATGCTTGTAGGAGTCGCACTCATTCATTTCAAGATTTCAGTGGAGATGTTTAGTGTCATTTAAAAAAAAACATGACATTAAAATTGAAGAACTGGATCGTGACAGCAGCAGTGAGATAAGAGTCACCAGCTTTCTCAAATTTACAAAGGGAAATAGCCTATATAAATGGAGCCCACGGTCCTGTCTGGCCCTTTGGGGCACACACAGTGGGAGTCAGAACAGCCATTTCCTCTGGGATTTCTCACACTGGATTCAGACAATGGAGGTGTGCTGTGTCAAAACAAGACTGGTCAGACAGGTTTGGGTTTCAGAAACAGTGACCAGGAACCAACATCCCAACATACTGAAGAGGGAAGTGTTTTCCAGGACAAGTCGGTAGAGTTGGACAACCTCATAAATATCTGTGATTATTCTTGTGGAGAATCGCTATTTGAGGAAGATCAGTCCACTAATTCCCAAGCTTCTCTCCATAGTACGCATATAGAGGAATTGTCTTGCACAGAAAAAAATGAGGGACTTGATGAAATCAGCGACTTCACTCTGTCATGGCTATTTTCTCCTAACCTCACTGATGTGGTTGGGAAAAACTTTGCCTGTGAGGAACTGAGTCTGACACAGGAGGTCTCTCTTGAGGCCTCAAATGCCCTCAGTGGCAAGGCTGAGCTAATCAGCCTCAGTGAACCGTCTTCTCCATCAAAGATTTCCGAGAGGAATTCCGAGACAAACCCAGGGGATCCGTTTTTGTTGGTAGATCTCCTCTCAAATGAACCATCTTGTCTCACCTCAGAGTCTTCACATGAGTTGAACCCACAGGGTGTCAGTGAGGAGCTGGTAGACCTGTCACAGGAGGAGCAGGCAGGTCTCCCTCCCGCGCAGAACAGGGAAACTTTGTCACCTGAAACCGGAGACAAAGGTTTATTCCCTGATCAAGTAACTGATCTACCTGTAACCAGTAGCTCTACCTTACAAGGTTTACCCGAGAGCTGTCTCCCACATAACCACATCAGCACGCCACTGGAGTGTTTTGAAGGATTTGTGCCTTTGTTGGATTTAGAGGTTCCTGATTGTGACAGCAGTCTGAGCCTGTGTCCTGCTAGTCCTGCCTCTGTTATCTGCACAAGTGCGCCATTCGATTTATCAACAGAGGAGTCGCAGGTGGAACATGCAGGAGCTGCTGTAATTAGAAATCTGACTTCAGAGCAACAAGGTGAGAATGACTCACTTGTTCTTAGTTTGTCAGCTGAACCTTCATCACTGACGGTGCCTCTGGCTGAAGATGTCTTCAACCAGGGCGACTTCACCAGTGAGAGCGACTCTGTGGAGAATGAGTCTAAGGATTTGATGGAAGATAAAATTAGCTCTGAAGCCAAAAATCAGGGGAATGAAGCAATGGCTTTGGATCTTTGTTTAGCCACTGATGAGGAAACTTGGGACTTGAAACCACTGGAGCGTGTACAGAATGAAAGCGTTGCTGATCCGACAACCGAGCAGAGGGAAGAGGAGAGGTTGACAGACGTTAACCAGCTCCAAGGATCAGACTGTCATGAAGTGGCTTCTTTAGATTTTTCAGTCCAGGAGTTGAACAGCTCTTCTCCTGAGGCTGGATGGACTAGTGAGCAAACCGTGGAGACAATTTCCCTCTCTAAGATGGTGGTAGATGACTCACTGCCAATGGTCTCAGCTGTGAATACGAGGGAGGAAGATGTCTCCCCACTAAAAGCTGTGTTCGACGCTTTAGACCAAGATGGAGATGGCTTTGTCCGTATTGAGGAGTTTATGGAGTTTGCTGCCGCCTATGGGGCCGATCAGGTGAGATGTTGTTTTTACTGTCGATTTCCCTCTTCTGAGCAGGGAGCTTATTGGGTAATGCATGCTGAGTGAAGTTCCTTGTAAAACCATATAAAGCTCCATATACATAAATGATTTATCATTGATTTTCTGCTAAACCTCAGAGAGCTTCCTGCAAAAAGCCAGCGTAATTCCATCGATTGAAATCCAACCGGATGATGCCACTTTTTGCTCAGTATTGTTTGTTGTTTAGGATCCAGATGTAATTTGAAACTTAATATTATTGGAAGTAAAATGAGTAAATCAGGTTTAGTCATTTTGAATTATAAATACATTCCTAAAATGTTCTTATTTTGTTAATATTTCTGTTGTTTCTCAAAATGCTCCCCGATTATGTGTTTAAATATTTCAATAAACTGCACCAGGTTCATGTTGACTTTAAACATTATAAATTAGACGTAACCTGGACCCCACTAGGATTAAATAGGCAGTAGGAAGTCATACACTGCAAGCCTATTTATTTCTTTTAGGTGTCAGCTTTGTATATTTACCATCACCATTTCTTCTCCTGTGTTTCCTTTTGTTGAAGCAGCTCTCAAAATTTAGTGTAAGAGATTTGGCTAATACAGCAGCGTATTATTAAAACCTGGATTAGTTTGTCATGTATTTGGTGAGTGTTCAAAAGCTGGGATTTGGGTTATCAACCAGATAAGTCTGTCAAGCATATTGGCTGTAATGAATTCTGTCAGGCCTGGCGCTCCTCCATATGTCAAATGACAAACACTCATCTTCCCATTAGCATAGCCTGTGGTTTGGGGATAATCTCATGTGAAATGGTTGATGCATCACACTCCACCCATGACCCCCACCCATTTATTGCATCTCTCCCTATGCACTAAGCTTTCCACATTGTTATGTAAAAATGAAGTTTGAGTTACCAGTGAGTCAAGAGATAAAATAACAGTTCCCTAAAAAAAAAAGAAACCTAATTAATTAGAAGGTGTCAGTAATAGTCTAACTCAGGGGTGTGATATGGCAAAAATATCATATCATATGATTTTTCTCAGGCAGGATCACAATCCACAATCTTATCACGATTCTTTTTCATGTTGGTTTTTAAGACTATTTTTTCAAGTTACTGAACAGTACTTAAGATTCAAGATTAAAAAAAACCTGTATTGTCTATCACATGATAGAAATTTGTCTTATGTTAGGGACTCACAAACAACATAAAAACATACACCCATTAAAGACATAAAATTACATTAAAGCACAAACAATTCCATAAATAAATAAGAGCAGGTGTGCAAAGCTGCATTAAAAAGTAGTGATGGTCTATTTGGCCTTGTTTAAAATGGATATTTCACAGCTGAAAAGCAAACATTTGATGTTGTGTAGAAGCGTTAGTGTGTTGTTTTGGATAACTAGCAGGATGTGCACTGTTACAAAAATCACCAACATAGTACACCAGAGCTGGCATCACGCTAGCTTGCAGCATGACAGAAGTTAGTGCTGCCAGTTAGCAAGTGAGCTAACCTCTAAAAGGTGGAGTTTACCTGTCAGTTTAACATGTGCTGCGTCCGAAATGGCATACTATGCGCTACATACTCAATATATGTACTATCATTCAACATTGGTGTGAATAAACAGTACAATGTATCTTTTTGGATGCACCGAGCTGTAATTATCACGTCACTTCCTGAGAGTACCCTTGCTGGTTGCAGACGCGTAACCGTGATAACCCGTTCCAACCATAAAGTCTGAACAAAAAAAAAAATATTATGCCTAACAAAGTGAAACCTTACATGAATTGAAGCATTATTGACGTTACACCAGAGCTGCCTTGGTTGCTGTCCGCCAATTGGTTGTTATGTTATTTTTATTGTCATCACTACCGCATTGCATTGTGGGATATTTATGCCGGCGTAGTGTCCAGTGCTTGCATACTGTAATATTTCTCTGGACGTAGTATGCACTTCACGTACTATTGGTTTCATACTAAGGTTTCGGACTTACTGTGCATGTTAGTATGTAAAGGCAGAACGTGGAGACATTTTAATCGTTCACAATCTAATATCATCATATCACACACTCCTAGTCTAACTAGACCTTGTTTGCTTTTTCATCAGTCCATTACAGAGCTTTTCCCAGTGTGAAATTATTGACTAAACACTTTTACTTAGATGCATTGATTATGGTTGGTTTTAGGTGTGTAATGGAAATTTATACCCTTATGTTCTGTGTCTTATTATATTATGTGCATTGTGACACTTTTCTTTCGTTTTAATCCTTGCGTGAGAAAGTGTTCAACTGCCGGTTCGCAGCAGGTGTGGATAAGTTATGAAGAGCAAAGCTGTGTGATTTGGCCTTCAACTTTTAATTCTCAGCAGATTGAGGCAGAGGAAGAAACCCCCTAGGGAATGAATGGATAGAGTCATGAATGAACAAAAGGACAACTGTATATTAATTAAAAGACACCTGTTAGTCTCTTAGGGTGACGAAATGCTCTGTGACCTATGAGACTGTATGTACAAATATGATATGATAGTCACACACAGAGCTCCAGCCTAAAAATGAGGTCAGTTTCTTTTCCCGACGTGCTCGTCTGTATGCCTGTCCAAATGTTTACAAGAATCAGACCGAGCTCTATCAAGTGATCACAGCATTTGCAAATACCAGCAAAAGGATGGATGCAAATGATGATGTAGCCTAGCTGATTACAATAAAAAAAGCAGAATTGTGCCCTGATAAGCATGTATAAGATAACATTTTCAACTCATTTATGGGTCCCTATTTGCTTATGAAGTAATAAGAATAATCTTGTCACTGACACTGTTTATATATATATTTTTTTTTTTAAATATCCCCCTTCTAGTTTTTAATGTTCAATGTTTTTTTAACGATTCAGGGAACAGAATTTGTTCATTGAGACTATATTACCCAGTATCAGTTGAACACTTTTAGCTGAACTTTGAACAAGGCCTTTTGGAGAGTACCCCACATACAAAGTGTGATGCTGGCTCACTAATGCTTTTTAATCCCTTCTCTCCCAGTTCAAAGCGCCTCTTTTGCCCCTGATCTGTCCCATGTCTAGCCGTAGGTAGAGGCAGGGAATTGTGAAGGATTAAGAGTAAAATGTATTTTCCTGAGTCAGAGGGACTTCATGGTTTGGGTGCTGTCCACCGACTGCCCATGACCTTACTTTGAGGGACAGAGCAGGGCTTTTGTCATGTTCGTCAAATGTTTATTGATTCCACCTGTTGTTATGTCAGAGAGGGCTAAAGCCGCTAAATTTGCATGACACTGGGAGTTCATTTTATTTCATAGGTGTGGTCTATTTTACTGTTTTTCCAGACTGTTTGGTTTCTGGTGGAGTTTTCCTCCTGCACCTCCCAAATATCTAGATTCCAGCTGATTCCTTTGGATTCCTGCTCGGTAAAGGTTTTCCTTGGACTGCCGACCAGATTGTGCAGATTGATTACTTGTGTGTCTTTCTTTGTGTGTAGTTATCAGATATCTGGTTTCTAAGAGCTAATTTGTGCTCTTACAGGCAACTCCTCTCAGATTTCCTGCCTTTCGTGACCTGAGAGACATACGGAGTCTTTGGCATGTTTGCCTTTTCCATTTACAATAAGTAAGCATGCAGGAGACAGACTTATCTGCAGAATTTGTGGAATGTTATATATTGCACATAACCTTAAAGTGGATTTGGCATTCATTAGGTGAACTGAAGGATCAGTGGGGAAAGTCGGGTCTGATCTAACAAGGCCTGCATGTAGCTGCCTGAAGTCAGAGTGCTGATTGTTTCTTTGCTGAGTTAGCAAATGGTTCATATCAATTTGAAAAGGATGTGAATGTGCTTTTCATATTTGAATAAGCTTTGCCCTGATATGTCCTTGTATTTCAGTCATCTGGAGATAAAAATGGTTTGAATAACCTCCACGCCTGAGCAGCTCCGATTAGAGAAATTTTACTGTTGGCCATGGTGGTAACACAAGTATTTTAGCAGTGCGGTTGAGAAAACCGCAGAGCTATAATTTGTATTAATTCATGAGGACGTCCATAAATAACACTTGGAAACAAATGTAAAATTTGAACTGCCAGTAGGAATGTGTGCCAAGTTGAGGTGGGGTTTAGGTCAGATCAGGGTGTCATAGGGAGGTTTATGAACAGGAATTATTTCAAAAAGTGAGTAAGTGTTTTTGTTTACTTCAGAACTTCAGTACAGCAGATCAGTCTATTTTCCTTTTGGTGTATTCTTTCTGCTAAGTCTATATACAACATTCTTCAGTCAGATTTTCGTATTCATGTTAATATTATGGCTCATCAAGGTCAAATCAGACATAATCCAGGAAAGTGGTTGCAGCACTCTCTCAGATTTTGTTCAAAGTTTGTCTATATAATATTTGGGTCCCAAAACTAAGGCCTGTACAATAATTTTGTTCGATTCCAGTGTTTTTATAATTTTTTGGCCCTTAATATTTTTTTTAATTTTAACACTCTCAAAAACACCTTATCTGAGAAGCCATGTTTGGCCATTAATATCTTGAAAAAATCCTATTGATTTTCTATAAGGCCCTAGATTTGGAAAAAAGTGCAAAATTCCTAAATGTGAGTGAAATTGAGGGTATTATAAACCCATTTTTTGCACCCATATGGTATCAATCATTATTTTTTTATTCAAATACAATCTTTCATTAATTTTGTGCCAATATTTGAAGTCTCTACCACTAATGGACATGAAGATATGAATAAAACATGGCATGGTCACTTTCACAGGACCAAAACGGTATGTGGGGTACCTAGTAGGAACATGAAAATTCATGTGGAAATAGCTTAATGTATGTTCATTTAGTGTACAAAGTGCCAGTGTCCTTCCATGTTCCCTTCATAGATAAATACACATAGTTACAGGCATAGTTTTAACTCTGGGCAAAAAAACGTCCATAATGAAGAAGCAAGATCTTCCCTTATTATCTGTACTTATTTGTGTCCCATCCTCTGAAATATTGATTGGAGTAAAGAAATGTTTTCTGTAGGCTCATTTCACTATAGTTCATTAATTAATAATTATAAACACATCCAACTCAGATATTCCCACTGGAGCTTGAGAGGGCCATTTAGGATACCACTTATACCTCCTTATAGAGGAGGTTTTATCAAAATATTTCACTTGTTTTCAATATCCAGAACCCTACTGGAGACACAGTTCCCATCTCAAATGTGCTCTATTCCACTGAATATACTGAAAACATGTTTATCCTGTATTTCGTTCAGTTCCTATGATGCTGGAATTCAATAATCATGGAGATACTGAGGCAAAAAAACTGTAATCCTGAAATTGACGTTTTTCTGCCAAAGGTAAAATATCTCTCAAATGTGTGTCTATTTTTGTATGAAGGAAAAATGGAAGGACATAGTCACTTTGCAGACTATATGATACATACATTAAGCTATTTCCACATGTATTTTTATGTTCCTACTAGCTACCCCACATACCATTTTGGTCCTATGAAAATGACCAAAATATGCCATCACACCTTGTTTTATTCATAATACCTTAATGTTCATTGGTGGTAGAGACCTCAAATATTGGCACAAAATTGATAAAAGATTGTATTTGCAGAAAAAATAATGATTGATATCATATTGGTGCAAGAATGTTGGTTTGTAGTACCAGTTTGTGATGTGGTTTTGGGACCCATTCATGATATAGGCAAGGTTTGAACAAAATCTGAGACGGTGCTGCGACATCCTGGTTTGACTTGGAATGACCCTTATATTTAGACTCAAGGGCTTGGAGTACTGTAGGTCTAACATTTGTACTCTCCTGTACCTCTTTGCAAATATCCCAGAGACATGTCAGAGACAGCAGGAAAGTATTCATGTAGGTATTTGCATGCATGTTCAGTCAGCGCTTGTGTGCTAAGCATGCAAATGTTTTCTCCAGAATTATTCCAGGATACGATAGTGACCACGTGCATACACACACATACTGCATTGTGTGTGGTTTGAATATGAGCGTTCTGTAATCTTAAAGTAGAAAACCAAATTACAGTCCATGATATGTCAGCTGCCAAACATATTGCTCTGTACGAGAAACAGGACTCATGCTCGCTCATTTGAGCTAAATCAAATCAATTCCCCCCTGAATACACATCACTTACTCTTTCATTATTTTGATTTGCAAGTGCTTTCTCTACCAGTTTCACTGTGTTTTGTGATATTTTTTGCCTGTGTTTGGAACATTAGAAGCTGACCTGCTGAAGAAGGTTTTGAGGAACAACAGGGGGGGGGGGGGGGGAATTGTCCTCAAAAGTGAAATATTCCGCAGGCATGGGTGTTCAGCTATTGAAAAGATCTTTCTAACCACCACTCAGTGGTTTCACTCACTGGTTTGACCCTCATTCTGCACAAAAGCCATACTGAACTGCATTGTGGTGGCAGCTCTCTGTCAGTCGACACTCCCAACCCTACTTTAGCCAGCCTCCCTCCCCTCACCCGCTGCTTTTATGTACTGCCCCTCTAATCCACAATGGAATGTCCCATGCCCTGAAACGTCCCCTCTCTTGAGTTCACTTTGCGCAGTAATGTTTCATATACCAAGATGATTTGATTTTTTTTGTTGTCTTTTTCCACTTTCGATCATGGTTATCAGTGTTTTTGTTCAGGAACTGTTGTAAAATCCCCTCCAGGAAAGTCTCTCACCAAAGGGTATTCTTCTCCATGGGGTTATGCACAACAGCGGTCTGTGTGGAGGCGGTCAGGCGTGCCCCGGCACTGATTAGACACAAATAGAGGAAACAGAAAAACCACAGTGCCTTCACTGCTCCGCTAAGCAGGGGAACTGACAGAGTTGCCTTTGAATTTCACTTTTCTTTATCTTGGCCTCATCACTATCTCTTAGGACAGTGCTTGTTAGGTATAATTATGTATGTTGTATATTATGTAATACAGTAATATGATGAAGTACATTTTGAAAAACAAAGGCTAAAATGTTAAATTTAGCATTAAATGACAACAAAATAGAGGCAAAAACACAATAGAGGCAGTCTGAAGGTAAAATATACACAGATTACACACTAACAATCAAATCAGAGATGAATACATTAATAAATAATGTGTGACAAGACACAGTGCTATCTACAACATGAAATAAAGAGAATGCTAAACAGGATAGACTCTTGAGTAGTTTGTTAAAAGGGCTAGCTTAACAGCTATGATGAGACCTTTCCTGGGTCTTAAGGCCAAAAAAACCGACATCACAGTAACCTTTAGTTTATAGGTTAGACCTAGAAATAGCCAGTAGGCTCTGTTAAAAGACCTGAGGGGCCTGGCACAACTGTACACACTTAATAACTCTGATGTAGGCCATGGATAACTTCCACAGTATAGTGCCTTTAAACTGCTGTGGTGACTTTGGCTTCACAGTGGTTTATGTAGCTTTAGTGGTGGTTTATTATGCTGCCTCAGTCTCTTACTGCAGACACAGTAAGTAAAATTAATTCACTGTTTATTATAACTGTAATGTAAAAATGTCGACATGATCAAAGACCCCCATTCTCTAATCACACCTCGGTTCTTTCACCTCTCCCTGCAGAGGTGTTTCTGAATAGCGGCTTGGAACAAAATAATTTCCTGTGAACTGTGATGTTCCATTGTAAAACGGAAAAGTAAAAGCTGTATTGAAACGCCTACCACTGACCTCAGCCACTGGTTTCCTTTTTACAAGTTGAAACCTCACAAGACCCTCTTTCTTCACCAACCCTCTCTCTAGCTTAAAGCGAACCTGCCTACTGTATGAAACATAGCAGAGATGGAGCCGGATGAGCCTTGATTCCACATACTAAACTTATCATTGCAGCGTTAACCACCATTCAGTGAGACCAACCACTCCTCTCCTCTTACTAAACACAATACTGGGTTTAATTCACCAAACCCAGATCATAAGCCACCGGGATTGTTGGATTGGGTTTATTAGGAGTATCAGCCTTCTCAGCCTCCTGAGTCGGAGATCAGCGCCGCTAAGCAGATCAGCTTGTTGCTTGTTTTTAATGTGTAACCGATATAAAAAGTGTACAACAAGGGAAGCCGCGCAACAGAATGAAAGTCTCAGTAAAATGACCACGTTCACATTGTGTGCTTAGTTTCACAAGAAAAAAAAAAAACCCACAGAAACCTCACCCGACATACTCTCAGGCTCCCTCCCAGCTAATTTTGTCAGTGATACACGCCTGAAATTATACTGTAATAATGGGTTAGTGTAATTTTGCGATGGATGGCATTTGGCTTAGTCTATTATTTGTGTCAATAGATTTTGATTGCTCGGCGCCACTGATAATTCAGTCTTATTCCCAGGTTAGATCTTTGGAAGTCAGATAACGACAGTAGCTTTAACCTGGCTGATGTGCCGAGAAATTTGTTCAGACTTTCTCAACACAGATTTGATTAGATTTCATTTCATACACTTGGAGTCAATTTTCACCTTTTTAAAAAAAAAAAAAATGTTGCTCCTGGTTTTTTTTATGCTCTGAGGTCCTGTAGTTACTGAAGCACATGTCCCCTTGTTGCCAGGTTACTGACTGTAGGAATATACGCTATGTAGGAGCACTTATGTAACCATCCGCAACAGAGCATCTAATGTGAAAGAAACATTCAACAAGTCCTCTTTTATTTATTGCTTAAAAATGCATAAGAGTCTGTATGATGAAAACACTTTGCAACTATAAAGGCTTCAGTAACATTTGTCTGTCTGTTTTTTTTGTCTTGTCATATGCAGTGTAGACAGTGTCCTTTGTACACATTAAAATCCCTGTAAACTCAACATTGCCCTGAATCCAATAAAATCAGAAATACATGACGTCTGCAAAAGTAGATTTTTTTCTGGAGGTCAGAAGTTTTGTATCAGTGACTTTTTGCCTTTGTAATCAAAATATTATTGGAGTTCACATAATCTGCGCTCTGCAGTAAAACTGTCATGTGAGTTTTAGAATGAGGTCATGCAGAGTTTTTTGTATCTTATGGCTCATCCAGGGCATGATTATTACATTGAAGTCAGTATGCAAAAATCGCAGCCAAATCAGTGGCTCCTGTACAGAAAACTTCCTCTTACATCATTCATGGCATCATCTTGAAACATCTAGACAGTCAAATGATTGGGCTATGGGAGAGTTTTGTTTTTTTTTTTTTTCTTTTCCTGTTGCCATGATGAAATTAGTTTTGAACGTTTTGTTATTTTTATCTTTCAGGTAAAGGATCTGACCAAGTTTTTGGATCCCAGTGGCCTGGGAGTGATCAGCTTTGAAGACTTCCACCGTGGAATCTCTGCTATTAGCAATGGAGGTGAGTCATCAGATACACCCTGTGTGTGTGTGTGTGTCCCCAGTGGTTTTAATTATTATTTAATTATACTTTCCCAGATTTGGTATGTCTCATGTAGTCAGAAAACCTCTTTCGTTGCTTTCCCCTTTACACTCTTGACCTAGTGTCCCCTTTTTGTGGACTCAATCAGCCTGTTGTCTAAGACTCTGGAGGTTCCACTTTTAATAAAAACCTACCTACTAAAAATATTCTACTGACATAAAAAGGTCTTTCTCGCACCATTTGCAATAAATGCGATGCACGGTGACTCCATGTTGTGTGCACCGATGCTTTTACTGTAGTATTCCATTTATAAGAAAATGTTATCTTTTCAGTTTATCTCTACATTTTTGCACTAACCTGCCGTTAACCTAATTCTGGTGCAAAGAACGCCTCAGCAGCAAATTCACACATCTACATTTAGTCCCCAGCATCTGGCTCCATCTCTCCACATTCCCCACGGCGCCAAATATTGTTGTCAACACAGTATGTTCACATCCATCGTTCAGCTGAGGTGAGGTTTTGTTTTTTGTTTTTTTTTACAGGAAAAGCAGAAGACTGACCCAAATACTTTCTTACTGGACTCAAAATGCTCTTATTCTTTCTTTGATCATTTTGCTGCCCTCCTGGTGCATTTTTTTAAGCAAATAAAAACTGCTGTAAGTTGTAAAGACTCAAATATTTCCTCTTTTAAATGGGAACAATGTGTATCGTAAGCCTGTGTTGACAGCTATGCCAGGTTTTGTCAGGCTTCACATTATCTCTTGAATGGAAGAATTTAAAGTTTCCTAAAAGAAAACATTTGAGACTTTTCCCCCTGCTGCACCGAATGTCAATATCAAATTTACTCTTAAGTTTAAACTCTTTTCTATGAGCACGCGAGTAAGTGAAATATGCAGGGTGGATTTATTTTATCGGATCGACACCCCAAAGTGACATCATTACAATGAGTCTCTGCAGCAGCGCTCACTGGCTCCGTTGACATCCTGTACAGCTTTCGGTGGCGTCACCGCAATAGCGCGCTGCTCGCTTCAATCCGCTCATCCTATTGATATGTAGAACTGTTTCCCAAGGCTTTCTGGGTTGCATAGCTCCGGTTACTCAGAACATTAATAATTAATTCACTGGAAATCATGAGATACACGTCCACATGGGCTGATTGGCGAGGTTTCAGAGCACGAACGGGAGAGAG
This sequence comes from Thunnus maccoyii, assembly GCF_910596095.1. Lineage (NCBI taxonomy): Eukaryota > Metazoa > Chordata > Actinopteri > Scombriformes > Scombridae > Thunnus > Thunnus maccoyii. The sequence continues at coordinate 17,117,558 of NC_056552.1, read as the reverse complement.
AGATGGGGTTTGGGCAGAGAGTCCTATTCACCTAAATAATTAACTGTTTTCTCTGTGCTGTCCTCTCTGTTTCTCCCTTGTTTCTCTCCTTTTTTGTCAAGTAAATAGTAGTAAATAAAGGTAGTCTCAGAAATCCTAGAAGTGTCACTGACACTGTGTAGGACCGTATTGACATGATTGAAATGTCTTCTTTTGTCCTGATCATCAAACCACAATGCAAAGATTCAGTTTACTATCATAGAAAGCAGAAAATATTCACTTTTGAGAAGCTGGAACAAGATTTGGTTGGCAACTCATAGATTACTCAACTAATCATTGCAGCTCTATTTACAACATAAGCAATTTGAAATAATTTGCTTGATTGACGGTGAACAAATATCTGTCGTATATTAATTGTGAACTTCATATATGACAAAGTTGATTTGGTGTGTTTTGGTGGCCTGTTTAGCTAACACACATATCCTGTGACCATGATGTCATGAGTCTGAAACCAGCCTGCTTTTGTCACGTCACACCTCTCTCTCTCTCTCTCTCTGCACTTATAACTATCTAGTCAGTGCTAAAATGCCCCCAAAATTGTCTTAAGACAAAAGAATTTGCTGCGTGTTTCTGTCACTTGTTGTCCTGTCTTTTCTGCCTCTCTTCAGTATTTTCTGTGTAATAAGCAATGTGAAGCAGATATTTCCAGCTGTAAGACAGTTTCACATTAGTGTGTGAAGATCAGACCTCTACTGTAACTTCCCAAGTCGCTCACACACTGCTGTCAAAATTCCAGTATGCTTGTAAAGGCAGCATACACTTTTTTTGGCCCCCTGTCAGCTAAACTATTGATTTTTAGGTCCATGTCATATTCTCTTACCATTGTTACCACAACCCCCACTCTAATCAGAGAGAAAAACCTGCTGTTCCAGCTCCCAAACCAGCTGTCTGGTTTCAAAACAAACTCCAATACTCTCCATTTTTATCTTTTTGTTATTTCATTTCTGAACCACTTGTTACTGGCAGGGGTACCTTTTAATAAAGACAGACCCGCAGGCTATGGAAATGCCTCGTCTCCCTGTAGTGGCTAAGGCATGTGTGGAACAAAACAAGTTAGTCATGAAAATATCTGTGTTCCTCGGATATTTTGACTTAATGCCAAGAGACTGCAGGTGTTCAGCCCGAACAGAAGCCAGGTTCTCTAGCGCAGCCCCGCTCAGCTCAGGCAGATTTCAGTTAAATGGCCTGCAATGTGTCTCGAAGAGCAATGGGTTACATAAAACCAGGGGGCACAAAAACCCTTGGGTCTACTGGCTCCGCTTGAGAACACTGTTTGTGTTCTATTCTCTCAGTAGGGTGCTATTCACAGCTCTGTTTACTAGATACAGGAGCCGCAGTGGCTGATGGGACTCCGTCTTGTTGGTCCGTCTCGGGTTACACTGCTTGTCTGCAGGTGTTTTCAACAGAGGCCTGTATTGACAAATTTGAAGTGTATATGGGTTGCATCTTGCCCTTTTTATTGGTTTATTTTGCCCATACACGTATTACATGACATTCTATAGCCCTTGAAATCTGAGTGTAAAAGTTACATAACCTTTACAGCCACATGAACTTAGATTGCTGACTGTAAATATGCTAAGTGGGGCAGCTAGGACACAAACTCTTAAATGTGCTGATTGCATACTTAAGCAAACACATTAGAGGCAGAAATGTCAGCTTGTCAAACATCCTGTTAAAAATGGAGTCACCTTTATTCCTTTGCAAAATAAGGAGAAATTGAAAAGTGTTGCAGCATAATTAATGTGTTTGAGGACATGAAAAAGCAATCCCCAAAATGATTTACTTCCTCATTTAAGTCAAATTTGAATTTTAAATGAAATAATCCGGTTACATAATCTAATTTACATTTGTTCTCAACTAAAGGTAGGGTCCAGAGGTTGTTATATAATTTTCCTCTGTCACATGGTAGATTTTTAAGAATCTGTCAGATATTTGTAATAATCAACATTTTAATAGTTTTAACCACAAAATGGAGAATAAATAAAGTAATATCTATGATAGGAGGCTGTGTCATTATCATTTTAAGTATTTCAGAAAAAAAATGGACACTGGTTGCTGCATATTCATGAATATTATACACATGTACACAATGCAAATGCATATGTGATAATAGGAATGCATTTTATCGCAATTTTTCATTACAAGGTTTCGATTATTAGTTGCATGTTGCATAAAAAAGGAGAAAATTAATCACTGTAAAAAAAAGATTTTTGTATTAACACTTGAATACTTGAATTGTACTATCATGATACCTATTTATAAAACATTCACATTCATGGATTTCCCCACTCACTGCTGTAGTTCCCTGTACCTGCTGTGACCCCTTCCATCTCCTCTGTCTTCATAATATCTGTTTGTTTGCACATGGATATTGGTACTATACACACCAGTCCTGTGTTTGTTGAACCTTCTTTGTTCATTGACTTTGTGTTTATTATGCACACATTCAACCTGTCTTCTTCCTCTTCTATCTACAGGTCCAGAGCCGCAGCTTTACAATGTAAACTACAGTCCAGGGGATGGAGCTGTGGGCTGTCAAGAGGAATATGATGAGGTGAGGCGCCGTACAAGAGGCTTAGCCTCATTCTAGTATGTGGTCCAGTTGTTTTGCCTTCAGTTCCCATTGGCGCACACAGCAGCACAGTGTGAAGGTCACAGGCTGAACTCCCTGTGCACTCTCACTCTTCCCACTGTAATTCACCAAGTGGCTTGCAGAGCTATCATTACCACTCTGTGAATATTCCACAGACTGAACACCCTGGTTTGGCCGACACTAAATAGCATCTGGCACGCTAGACTTTTGAGTATTCTCTGACAAATATTGAATTAGGTGGAATGTGCCAGAGTTTTTACATGTGTGTTGACTTGTGTTTTTACAGTTGTGGTTAGAATATCTGGAATTCCTTTCTCCTCTTGTGCACGGAAGATGTATATTTAACCATCATTGTTGCTGGCCTCTGCAAAACTGAAATGTTTCTGCTATTGTGTGCACTTTGTGCAAAACAGAACTATAATTGCAGATTGTTTTAGTGGCTGCACACTACTGTACGTAGTATCGGCGCCCTCACTTGGTATGGGTTAGAAGTGCAGGCCTAAGTACTACAGTCAAGAGTGCAAATGGATTCCCTCCTCCTCAATCCAATTTACTTGCTGCATGAGCTGATAATTGTATGACTGAACCAGGCATCCATCTGAAACACTTGGGCAGAAAACCAAAGACTAAGATTATTCAATCTATTACAACAGGCACTAAAACAATGTCTGATGTATTGTGGAGTTTTATTGGATTCATTGACTGCTCCAGGGCTCCACAACACAGTGAAGGCCCTGCTACTAGTGTTTGACATAGAAAGTAGAGATCTTTCATATATTTAATCGATAAAGTACCACCTAGTTGACCAGGGTGAAATAGAGATAATTGATGTCAGAGAAGATGTTATGATGGTGTCCTATGAAGAAATAGATTGAACTCCGCTCCTGTAGTTATTAATAGCACCTGAATGATGTGTGATATGGCTCAAATGCTTCATGTACCCAGTTATGTTGCTTTAGATGTCTCAGTAATATGCAGAAAAAGTCTAAATGTTAATGCGTGTCTGTCCAGATTAGTATTTCTGCTGGGGTCTAATTGTTTAGATGATCAGTGGTTACTTATCATAATTTTATTAAGTGCTGAAGTGTTTTTGGTTTATAGTCTTATTATTTATGAGGTCTTTTATTGTAATATTAGGTTTATTTAGTGTTGGACAGTTTTTGTTTCAAATGTAGTGCAGCTAAAAAAAAAACCCGACATCAAATAGATCAAAAAAAATGGCCACAAACAAAGAGAGATGTGTTCTTAACGAGAAAATAAGATGTGAATCTGAACTACTAGTGTAATGGGTCCATGGGTTTATGAAATATTTTCTACATTAAATAGTCGGGTTGCTGTGTCGGCTGTTTACTGAAACCCGTAAGCAGAGTTTTGTGCATGTTTTAAGTAGGCGCCACACCTGTGTCCGTGGCCTTGTTTTTCCCTCGGGTTTTCTGGCAGAAAAGAGTTCCTCTCTCTCAATGACCGTGCTGTTCTTGCCCTGTTTGCTTTCAAAACAGGCAAGGTGAGGCTGAGGCCTGGCATAAGAGAAATGCAACGCCCCATCCACCCTGTTTTTCCTTTACTAAATTTTCTCTACCAACTTTCACATTTCCATCTCATATTTAATTCATACACAACAACAGTAATGGAGGGCCTAAGACATGCCATAACCCGTGTTTTTGCGCTGCTAAAACTAATTATGAGCTCACTTTGATTGTGTGCCAACAGAACACTAACATGCTGTGAAGTTATAACATTCTGAGAGGCAGACAGTTATGGCAGGTTGTTATGATGTATAGTCCTCATTCACTGCGCAGCCAGAGACCTGTAGAATATGGCTTAATGATTTATTCTGTCACGCCGGGCCAGGAAGTGGAGCTCCTGGGACCTAAGAAAGATTAAACAGTAGCCGTGTGGTGTTTTAACTCTGGGCTGACGGGGAGAAAGGTTGACTGAGCATTACAGCTGACTCCTGATACTCTTTGGACTTTGTCTCTGTCTCCACCCCTTTGACCACCCAGTGGAGCTGGATGAGGTGTTACTTTCTTTTCGGTTTCCCAAACACACTCTCTCTCTGAGAGTGAAGGTAAGGAAGCATTAGTAGGAGTGATTAGTAGGCTCTAATGGCAGGCCAGCTTTCCTGTCAGTGACAGCGGGCAGAGAGAATAGAGAGTTTTGGGCATGGTGGATAGCCCTCTGGGCCCGACTTCTCCTGGCGCTTCGTTTATACTGGTATGTTAAGCTTTCCAGCATGACTCACCTGTCTTGACTTCATTGTTGTTACAGCCCTGACACCATTTAATTTGTACTTGCTGATAGCATTAGTTGTTGTTTTTTTTTTATATCTGTCCAAAGGTTTTGTGTTGAGCATTTGGTGTTTGTTGCTTAGAAAGCCTTAAGCTTGCTCATTTTGTTGCTTAGAAGTGTTGATGCAGCAGGTTTTGCTTGGAACAGCCTTCTGAAACGCAGCAGAATGCCTCTGAAGTCTGTTTATGCTGTATGATTTGTTTGGTTGTTGGCGTAATTGGCATCAGTAGCTACTGGCTAGACTTGAAGACTCAAAATAGACCATCTTTGAAAGGTTTATTGTCTGCCTTTTCCTTCACACACATGCTAAATAATCCTGATTTAAAATACACCTGATGGCATTTTTCATTGCTAGAAATGTTACAAGAAGGAATCACCATGGATCTTCTTGTTAATCTTTGTAATGATGGTAGCAGCTTGTTGAGCCAAGTTATTATTTTGATCATCATATATGACTATAGAAAGATATCAATATGTCCATATACGAGCCCTATTGTTATATTTGTAAATGATTTGTTATATTTTGATGGGCATATTGTGATAATGTTATTTTGTTTCTGTTACTGCAGCAAAATGAGGTGACCGACAGCGCGTACCTGGGCTCCGAGAGCACTTACAGTGAGTGCGAGACCTTCACCGATGAGGACACAGGAGCCCTCGTACCCCCCGAGATGCATGAGGATGTGGAGACGGACAGCGGAATCGAGGCAACGCTGCACGACCCTGAAGATGGTGGAAATAGGTCAGTATAAATCGGAACCTCGGACATATGCACAATGTCAATTTTGGCTATTTTGCCTATATTTCCTGGACATCCTCAGCTGTAGGCAAATACTGGCATTGACCCTGAATGACTTCTGTGATACTCGTAATCCATTTGTCATGTGAACCAGATCAACGTAGTCGTCATAATGCTGTGCGTAATCGCAGCAGGCGAATGCAGAGCTTGCTGTAAATGTATGTCACATCTCTCAGCTAAGAGTTAGCCCTGGAGAAGCACCGCACTGCCCCTTCACACTGGTCACATGATTTGCGAGTCTTTGCATACCCAATGCTGGATCAGTGACTGCTCGGGTTCTATTTGGGTCACCAGACAGGCAGATTAAACAGAGGCAATAAATAGACAGCTACCACTTTATTGACCTAACACCTTAAATTCTCCTGTATACATCAGTGGGTAGAAAATCAGTCAAACATATCTTATTATTCTTCTGCGTTCGAGTTCCCCAACATTTTCCCGAATTGCAGCTCCTGATGTACTCATGCACCATGTACTGTCACAGGCAGTTGGAAGTAGCATTCCACATATTTAGCCTGTTGATGTTTTGTCTGTGTGGCTAAACAGGAAAGCTCATTCACAGATAACTTGAAATGTGTACAGTATAAGCACCAGAGACCTTGAACACAGAAAGCCCTTCCACCATTCTTTTCCCAAGCCACTGTGTCTAAGCGAGTCATCATTTTTATTGGCTGGAAAGAGACTGAGATCTGCTCATCTTTTCTAAATTATCTGATTATGGCATAAGATGGTAATGACGACAGTAAGTGAAATATTTTTAATTTAACCCCTTTTAGGTTTGGAAGAATTTGACAGCTGTTGTTCAGGAACCACTTTTGACTCTATTCATTTTTCAGTGTCAGTGTCACAGTTCCTTGGGATTAGAGTTGGATTATTTTGTTTTGCTTACTATAATGTTCATTGGAGGTTAATATGATCAGCTGGAAAGTGCCCAGATATCCCAGTATCTGTCAACAGCAGCACTGCCTGCTCAAAGTAGTCAAAAAAAAGGTCATCCTCTTTACTGACTACTGGGTTAATAAACTGCATTCCAAATCTCTTGCAAATGCGCTGATGTTTCATGCTGACACACAGCTGTCAGTCAGTGTGACACAATGTTTGAGTTAGTTTTTGTCAATGACTTACTGATTTCATGTTAAAATTTTAATTCTTACTGAATCAGATAAAAATGATATTGACCAGATTGAATTACCGTCAGTAGATGTGATAATGGATTGGTTTTATGTATGATCAGGGTGTAAAGGAATTTGTCTAAATTAAAAAGGAGGGGCACTATTCTATTATGGCTTTAATAATGAGAAAAAGTTGCTTTAATGTTGTCTCTTTGGGGAAAGTTATTTCCATCTTAGAAGACAAAGTTGCACCACAGTAACCTGAGGAGGATGAGAGTAGCGAGTCGTGTTGAACCAGGAAGAGAGTAACTGTCTCTGATTGTAACTCTGTCATCAATTATGAGCAAGTAGGATGAGTAGGACATGTTAAATGTTTTAAGGTGTCACTGTTTTAGAGATAAGGTCAAAGCTTGAACATGTAACCCAGTTCTTTCATTTTGATTGGTTGAATGAGTTTGCTACTTTACCACTACTACTACTACTTTACTTTTATCCTGATTTGATACATTTTTTTTGTATTGTTAAGAGAAGCTGCAGGTTAGCTGCTGCAGGTTAGGTCTATATGTTTGTACATGAGTTCTTGTTGATATAGTATTTAGGGCAAAGACAGAGGAGGAAGTGCAGAGCACTGAGGCCTTAACTGCTGACTGTGTGACCTGTCTGTCCGGCTTGATGACGGATTGGAGTGGTCTGCCTGACAGGGATATGTTTGGACTTCCCATTCCATGATTGACCCTGAATTCCAGGAAGTGTTGAGTTAGCTCTTTTATTGTTGTTTTCCAGTTTTTTTCTTTCTTTGGCATGGAATAATCTGACTCTCACCCTCTCACTTATGCCGTCACTCTTTTAAGTGTTTTGCTGACTAGAACACTATAACAATAATACTCTACGACCTTTATATTCTCTCTTTACCAAAAATTGGGAAACTCATTGCTCACTAGCTTTCCAGAATGAAAAAGCGCTCCCTGTTGATTCATCAGCAACGTCATCATCATTGAGTCTAGTTCCTATTAAATGTGGGCAGGTTTCTCATATCCAACTCATGTGTGTTCAGAACAAGGCCTTTCTAAACCCTTTTAAGGGTGTTTCCAAGTCAAAAACAATTTTCTACTTGCAGTGATTCAACATTGACTGATGTTGGGGGGCAAAGGTCAGTAACTAAACTGAGTTTGTGCTATGCAACGTGGTTAGTCTAGCTAGCTCTAGAGTCTGCAGCCAAAGACATATTCAGTGTAGGAGTACTGGATTGGGGATTAGGAATCTAACAGGATTAGCCTCCCCCACCCTCCTCTGTCCTACCCCTGTGTCCCCACACACATTTGGCCCTTAGACAGTCAGCAGGACTGTCGGCCGTTGCTTAGCCTCAAATCTGATTAACCCACTCGCAGTCAACCCTTTCTGGTACAGCCTCAAGTGTACGGGGTAGTACAGACGATGCACAATCAGTCACCGGGCACTGTAGATTTGAAGCGCATTAGGACCACAGACTCGGCTGTTTTCAAAGGCCCGACCCTTTGTTTTGTCCAGGTGGAGAGTCGTGGTTTTGTTTTGAATCGGTGTAACCCGTGAAACTTCAGGATTCCACTCTGGTTGTCTGGAGTTTTAACTCCAGTTGCTCCTAGGCTTTCACGCCAGGGCAGCGGAGGGCGTTCAAAGATGCGTTCTCTTTCCTCACCATCCCTCAATGTGAGGGACCTCAGTGTGGGGCCAAGTAGTAAGAGCCTGAGTAAAGGGTAAGTGGCTTCAAAATTGGTCGTGTTACTATTTAACCAGTTGAGCCAAATGTTTGTTTAGGGCATTACTGCAGCAAAAACTGCATTTTTGTCTGGTTAACAGAGACAGAGTGTCCAAAATGTAATTTGCAGTGTCTGAATGCTCTTTTATGTAACAGTAGATGATTTTGGGGACTATTACAGTGTGAAAATTCAGCTTTGAATTGGAGAGCTGAAAGGCAAACAAGCAAAATGGGCTGTGTCATCGTATGCTGAGAAACCAAGCTTTACTGCTGATTTGGACATCCTCATCCTGTGTGTGCTTAAGACATCTAACATCTCCTGTTGGACAAGATGAAAGGCCAGCTGTCCAGTTTTCCTGTTAAGTGAAGATCAAAGAGTTTATATACTAAAACTAATTTTGTCAAATTCACAGCAAAAACCTTCAGATCCAACCAACAGAGTTGGTAACTCTGTTGAGTTATGTAAGACAGCCAGCAACTATGAAAACCAAAGCCATAGCTCTTTCTCTCTGTGTTGTTAAGGACATCTCTTAAGCTTGACCCACACGATGGCTCCTCTCACCTGTCTCGAGTGTTGCCATCATGGTTTTGCATTACCAGCGAGGCACAAGACATTGTGTCTCAGCCAAAGCAGCCTTTGGGATTAATGTGAATTAACAGATTACCTTTGAAGACAAGTGATTGTCGAACTTGTCCAGATTGCCGCTCTTTCTAGGGGAAGATTAATTGTACTTGTTTGGGATTTAGAGTAGCTGCTAGTCATTTCTAGGCTTCTGGGTCCAACACATGAACCCAGTGTACTATAGCGTGTCTGTTTTCTTTGAATCAAAGAGGCAGAAGATGGGCCTTTTTCGGATGGAGTCTGCGGTTTCTTAAATGGACGGTTCTGTAGCTGTTTTTGTATCCAGCGGAGATAAACGGATGTCCATTTTTATCCTGTCTGAACATATTCTCCTCTATTTTTTCCTAGGAGCTAAAGTTAACCGAGCTGTTGTTTGTATACACAAGTGAACACACACAGTAACAGAGTTAACCATTCTTATGTGCCCCCTCAGGTTTTCCCTGAACTCGGAACACCATAACCACTCCCTGGTGACGGTCATCGGTGGGGAGGAGGAGCACTTTGAAGATTTCGGGGAGAGTAATACGTCAGAGCTGCTACTGGAGAGCAGTGTGGAGGGAACCGGGGAGGAGGGTGACTCCCCTCTTAACAAGACTCCTGAGCAGGTCAATGGCTCCTCACTGCTCTCTCCCAGGTAAGAGCCTGTCTTCCCTACACAACTAAATGTGCCAGAATCTCAGGGTCCACTTTCTAACAAGAAGCCATTAAAACCTTTTACATGCTTTTAATTCCATTTAACCTAATCTTGTATAAGGACAAAGCCATTTTGAAATGTACACAGGTTATTTAACTGATGTGAAAATTAATGTAATTTGCACCAGGCTGGCAAATCACAACTTTCTTTTTTTTTATCAAGTCTTGTGTTATATTCTCAGCTGTATTGTTCTGGCTGAAATGCCCCTATTTACATTCTTCAGAGGGACTGTTTTTCTTCAGTAAAGACACTGAGGTCAAACAGTGATAAGAGCTTTCTGGAGACGTCCTTCACAGCTCTATCTGCCTCCTTTTGCTGGCGAAGGGCAAGATAAATGGAGAGAATACAAAGTCCATTTCATCAGTCTTACTCTCACTGTTGCAAAGTTATTGAAAATGCGGATACTAGGCTACATTCTTTTTCAAAACTGTCATTGGCTGCTGTTTGATGACCCAGAGTTGTCTGAGTGAATGTTTCACACTTAGACTTTTAATCAGAAGGGCGGCCTCTGTTGCCGAGTCTTCTGGGGCAGACAGAAGGCGGATGTTTTGTTGGATTGAGTTCATACATCTTAAAGAGTATCTTAACAAGCTTTACTGCTGGGCTGCCAGACACAGATACAGATCGACTCTAGCACTGTGAGACATCTGTCAAACAACAAAATACCGCCAAACACATATGGACGCTCCTCTCTATGGCACCATTTATTTGTGTTGAAACCCATACTGTAGTTTTTCCTCAGTAAGCTTTCTCCTTCCCCCTACTCTGTTTTCATCAGAGACTCAAAGCCGGATAATGTGTAGTTCCCACTTGGGTGACTTGGATGATTTGCCTTACCAGGAAGCTCTTAACAGCCTATATTTTGTAACTAGTTGACAGCACGGAAATAAGCTGGTCTAGCTAATAGTAAGGTTACAATTATCACTATTTAGAGCTTCAGTGAAGCACAACCTTACTGTTTATGAATTATAGGAGTAATTTTTATCAAAAATATGGCTGCAACTAATGATGATGTGTTCATTGATTAATCTGCCAATTATTTCCTTGATTAATCGATTGATCCTTTTGTCTATAAAATGTCAAAAAATGGTGAAAAGAATTTCTTAGAGCTCATGGTGATCCTCAAATACAAGAAGCTGCAATCAGCAGTTTTTCAGCGTTTTTGCCTAAAAAATGACTAAAGCGATTATTTGGTTATCAGACTAGTTGCAGATTAATTTTCTGTCGATTGACTAATTGATTAATCGTTGCCGCTGTAAGTGAAAGGAAGGCAAGGTAGCTAAAGCTACTTTAGTATCATATGAAGTTTTGATATACAATTTATGATCTTTATGTATATTTTGGTATTGTAAGAGAAAGTAGTAAAAGAAAGTAGTAAAAAGTAAACATTTTAACCACAATTTGTTATGTCCTCTCAAAGGACATAACAAATTGTGGTTAAAATACTTTCTCAAATGACAGTTGAGAATCATAACATCACTAATATTTCTGAATATAATATTTTCAAATTGAGATATATGGTATGTAAAAGATTACTTCACATACAAGTGCAGAAATCTGCTCAGTGCTTAGGCTGGAAAACTACACAGAAACACACACTCACACACACACAACTGCATCCCACAAACTTCACCCACTCAGTGTGAATGCGTCACTGTGTTTTGAGCCAATCGTGCTCACTGTTGGCGCATGTAACAACCTACACACACCCCCACAGTTATATATTTACATATTACAGCACTCTGACTGCATGTACACACTGTTTGGTTGCCACTCTTCTACATAAACACACATTATTTAACAAAGTCATCAGTGTCAGAAGAAAATGGCTCCGTACAGCAGCGCATATGACCATAAAGTGACAGTCTCGTCATGTCACGCAGCATTTCTGCCTACGTAAACAGGAACCTCTGCCAGTTTATTGCATAACTCAGACCTGACTCTATCTCCCTGAATGAACAATCAGCTGATGGAGGTGATATGAGGAAGAGGGTACAGGCTTCCACAATTATTTTTCTTTGCTTCAGAGCTTATGTTATTTTGATGTAGTTAACTTAATAGTAGTAACTATTCTGTAAGTTGTCTGAGCTCGCTACAAAGATGCCAAGGTTGAAAAGACAAGAATGTTTGGCCGCAGGGGAAAAAAAAAAAAAAAGAAAATCTCATCAGCTCTGAAGAGAGATCAACACATTCTTTCTCCTAGAATGTTTTGTTTCCTGACACTTTCCCGAAGATCAAATCACAGCGACACCGCACAGTCTGCTTCCCACTGTAACTCCTCACACTTTACTCTTTCAAAACTGTCCTGTGAAATTCACTAATTACCCCTGAACCCTCCCTCCCACCACCCCCCTCCAGAGGTGTCCTGTCCCACCTCAGTGCACCCCTTCTTGTCCGTCACTCACCACTTCCTACTCTTCCTCCCTGTTTCCTCTTTCCAGTGCACCTGCTCCTCTCCCTGACTGCTTTCAGAGCTTCCTCAGGGAGGAGGCGCTGGACTTTTTCTGTAGCCAGTGTCACAAACAAATAAGTCGTCTCGAGGACCTCTCCACTCGCCTCAATTTCCTAGAGATGACTAGGTAACACATCATTCACAACTCACTCCGATCATACGCTGTGTGAATGTGTTTGCAGTGCTGATTAGATACAGTTATCACGTTATGTTCTCATAAAGTGTGCATGCTGTGTTGGACTTGCAGCAACATGGTGTGCGCTATGTTACGGATTTTACATGCATTCATACATTATGGTATATTTGCGGGTCTATTTTACCTCAAATTGTTCCCAATCATTTTTCATCTGCACCCTTTTTTTGTGTGTGAATTAGCATTTTAGCTTATTAACGGAAAACCTCACTTATGGCATTTTGTGGCTACATTCCACTGTATAGTTGTTGTTTTATCACTATGTTAATTTGAAAGAGGCTCTAGGAATATAAAACAATAACCCCAGGTATCACAGGTAAGTGGTGTCTATTTTTTGTGTTTTTATTATTATTTTTCATGTCATTGCATTCATGCTTCATTTGAGTTGTTGCAGAATGACTGCTGGTAGTGCAATAAAGCTTTTCAAAGGACCTGCTTTTATCGGAACAGACTTGCTGATCCAGGATTACTGGCCAGTAGCTGTATTACAGAAACTTAGTAAACCTGAAATCCTATTTGATCTGTTTACCAACCTTGTAAATTTCAGATAGAACAAGGTCCTGAGCTTCATAATTTAAGAAGAATTTGGAAATCTATAACTCCTAGTTTACACCTCGGTTTATAAGCTTCTGTTGTGCAGTTACAGGCTACTGATCTTCTGTAAGGAAAACAGATCCTGGATCAGCACTTGATAGTCGCTCTATAAAAGTATGCTGCTGTGTTTGTGTTAGTTTGCTGTGAATATTTTGCAGATATGCTTTTGACAAAAATGTAGTGATTTGTTTTTAAAGAACTGTCTCATCATGCCCCCATTTTTTCAGTGGGGGTCCTCTACTAGCAGATAGAGGACTGAGGGGGGGGTGGATAAGAGGAATACCAGGAGATGGTGTCTCTTTCCTCTATCCTTTTTCTCTTCCTGACCATTTTCCTGTTGTTCTATCTCCCCATCCAGCGCAGGCAAGAGGCTGTCCAGCAAGAAAGTGGCAAGGTAAGCAAAATAGTTCTCTCTTATTTCACTAGGTAATGGTTCAGTTTTTTTGTCATAGATAGTTTTTGTCTGGCATAAGGAAACGACTGTTTATAAAATATGAACTGGCTCCAGGAGCTATTGAGTTAAGTGTTCCCTCTCCACATGTAGACACCTCCTCCAGAACAGCTCGATGACTCTGGACACAATGAGTGACTTGACGCGGGACATCCTGGAGCTCGCCGACAATGACATCACAGACAAGGTGAGTGTTCAGCTGTCAAGGGAGTTAACTGATATATTGATATATATATATTTTTTTTTTTTTAATTTTTTAATTTTTTTTTTTTTTCCCATTCACCTGCTCAGTTACACACTTTCACACCTGTTAGCTGACAGTTATCGTCCTTCATTGAAATTCTTGTTCTGTTAACCGTAACACTTGAATCCTCTGCAGGTGCTCCTCCTGGAGCGTCGAGTGGCGGAGCTAGAGAAGGAGTCCGAGGCATCGGGGGAGCAGCATACGCGGCTGCGCCAGGAGAACCTTCAGCTGGTGCACAGGGCCAACGCCTTGGAGGAGCAACTGAAGGAGCAGGAGCTCCATGCGGACGAGCAACTACAGCAAGAGACCCGTCGTCACAAGGAGGCCCTGAGCAAGCTGGAGAGAGAAAGAGGGCTAGAGCTGGAAAACCTACAGGCCAGGTATATTTTATACCCAGGTTTTTTTGTTGTAGTATTAGATTTTCATGATACATTAAACATAAGGCGAACCAGAAAAGGGGATAGATTTGTTGATTCTGATGCCAGTGACTGACACAGTCTTTGTTGGAGGAATAGTGGCTCAATACTGCCGCCATCTGGCACTCATCTGCCACTGAGTAGAAGTTGTTTCTCTCTCTTTCTCTCTCTGGTATATTATTGTCAACCATCAAAAAATAGGGCTCATGTACAGTTGTGGTTTTCCTATGGGTGTTTGCTTTGTGTGTGTGTCTGAAAAGATTTGTGTTTGTCTCACAGACTGCAGCAGCTGGATGAGGAGAACAGTGAGCTGAGATCCTGTGTCCCTTGTCTACGAGCAAACATTGAAAGATTAGAGGAGGTGAGAGCGAGATCAAAATCAATCACCTGTTTTTCTCTCTGTCATTTCTCTTCAATCCCACCCCTCACCAGTCTTAATGCTCTTCTTCATCTTTGCCTCCATTTGTTTTGTTTTTTTTATTTTCCAGGAGAAGAGGAAACTGCAGGATGAGACAGAATCAATGACCGACAGGTTGACGGACGAGATGGAGACCCGCAGGAAGATGGCTGACAAGCTGAGCCATGAGCGCCACCAAGGCCAGAAAGAGAAGGAGTGCACGCAGGAGGTGGGGCTGGTTTCTCTATGTACAGCACAAGCAGTACTCTGTGTTCATAATATCACAACACAGTGTAGTACTACAGAGCTCTTCTTTCATCGGATAAATGAAATTATATGCTATTGCCTCAAAGAATCAAGTATTTTCCCCAAATATTCTGTCTGACTTTATAATATTCCTACTAACTGATATCCCTTTGCTGTTTGTACCACAGCTTATTGAAGACCTGCGTAAACAGCTTGAGCACCTACAGTTATACAAGTTGGAGGCTGAAGCAAAGAGAGGCCGTTCACCTGGTGCAGGGCTGCAGGAGTATCAGACACGCACCCGTGAAGCAGAGCTGGAGCAAGAGATCAAACGGCTCAAACAGGTAACACACATATTCCGAGTCTCCTCACCTGTTTTCTTCTTCACTGATTTTATTTGCAGTGTTTCCTCATTTTGTCGTTCCAACTATACTGCTTTGAAATGGAGGGATGGTTCGAGATCAGATATATCACCTGATGTGTTACACGTGACTTCTCTGTAGGACAACCGCAGCCTGAAGGAGCAGAATGACGAGTTGAACGGCCAGATCATCAACTTGAGCATCCAGGGAGCAAAGAACCTGATGTCGGCCTCTTTCTCCGACTCCCTGGCAGCTGAGATCAACTCTGTGTCTCGTGGTGAGGTAGGTTTCGAGAGCAGTAAGAACATGCTTAGTTTACATTATATGTGATTCTATTTTTAGGGCCTTTTCACACTTGAGAGTCTGAACCAAGGTTCATGTTTTTTTAACATTGTGTACATTTCATCCGGTTAGTTTTGGTTTCACATTGCAATTATGTGAGTGCACTAAAGAACTTTACATGACAAACCTCCGCTCTGTCACCTATATGGGTTGCGTCTCTGTGTACTTGACATTGATTGGTTTGTAGATGGGTGTGCGTCTGATCTAGTTGTAGCAAGTTGTAAATTTGGCGGTAGCCTTCTATCACCATTTGAATTAATGGAGAAAAATAAATGAACATTAATTTCATTGCCACTATAATAATATTATTATATTGTTATTTATGTCACAAAAAGGAAATTAGTCCTTTTCATTGGTTGATGCACTGCTTTTTCTAATGGCATCGCACTGCTCTCCTGTCCTCTAATATCTTTGCTCTCTCATTCTCTCTGAAAATACCTGGAAAGTGTCAGCATTTCTGTGAGTTCTTTCCAGTTGACTTTTCATTACGTCGTTGGACCATATTTTAATTAAAAACATGGTCTCCTCCTCTCTCCGTGTGCTACCGCATATAACCTGCCAGAACTTCCTGTGATTGGTCAGAATGTCTGAACCATCCAAAAAATGCTTCACACTAGGAATGAACAGAACCATGGTTCAGTTTGATCTGGACCGAGACTACCTCTTTTCGTTCAACCAAGGTTCGGCTATTTGGTCCGGGAGAGGTTTCACACCTGTCATTTTGGTTCGGATCAAACTGAAAAGTCCAAAAGTCCAGACGAAACGAGGTAGGTGTGAAAGGGCCCTTAGTGTTACTTGACTGACCTCTGTTTGTTCTGCTTGCAGTTGATGGAGGCTATCCACAAACAGGAGGAGATCAACTACAGACTCCAGGACTACATTGACAAAATCATCGTGGCCATCATGGAGTCCAACCCCTCCATTCTGGAGGTAAAATAGAAACCACCTCGACTAAAGGGCCACTCACAGTGACTCCACATGCTGTTAAAATATCGGAGACTTGGCTAAAAGAAAACACAAACTACCAAGAAAGGATGTAAAAATATTCTGACATAATTTTGGTAGAAAAACAGCAACGCACTCAACTCATCCAACTCCCTTCCCAACCCACCCACCCCCTCTTCCCAAAAAAAGAGGAATTTAAGAAGTCCATGGCTTTCAGTGAAAAATAAGCTATTTTTAGTTCCCTTGACTCTGTGCTTATTTGTGAGTGTATGTGTCAGCCCTCCTGGATATACTTGGGTTCTGATGACTTCCATGTATTTGGCTAGAGGGACCTGAGTCTCCCCTGTTGAGTGAATGAATGTGTAAATGTGTGTAAGATCTCAGTAAGGATTAGAAATCTTCCCGTCCCTCTCCTAAAAAGTGTCAATATATGATTGAGGTTAAAAAAAAAAAAAACACAAAACAAAAAAAAAAAAAGATCAGACAATTATACCTAAAGGCCTTAAATCAAAGGTGATCAAAGTATTCATGCCTCAGTTCAGTCAGTAAAGTGTTACTGGGATAGTGGTATGTGGGCTGTCATCTCCTGAACCAGGCTGAATTGTGTTTTAAATCACAAGCAACATGAAGCACTGGTCAGGAGACTAGGAGCAGCAGTTTCTCTTTTGAGTTTGTCTTTAATATGTTTTAAAGCTTGCCGTGCTGCCTACCAGTCCCTAAAACAGAGTGTTCTGTCCTTTAACCAAGTTCCACTGTCTTTCCAGTGAACCCAAGTGAGGGACATTTCCAGGTCATCACGGAGGATGAGAAATGCCCGGAGGGTTTTTTTTTGTGTGTGTGTGTGGTGTTCTTTTTTTGATCTGTGTTACATAATACTTGGTGACACTAGAATGAGTAACAAGAATGACACTGTCGTTCTCGCAGTGTCCCAAACGAAGGAACTGGTTTGTAATTTGCTTCATCTCATTTATTTTTACAATGAAACAGGGTCTCAGAGCTCAGGTGGGCTGGAAACCTCAAGTGGGAAAGCACTACATTTCCCATCACTCCCTTAACACCTCCGGCACAATAGAATAACTCACACTTATCTCTTAAATGTAGATTTGGTACTGTAACTGACAACCTGCTCATACTGACACGTTCACTTTGTAAGCTCTCCAAACGCTAAGCATGAAGGGGAAACTGTTGAGTGATCCTGGGAATTGTAGTGTAGATGTGTTTTTTTTTTGTTTTTTTTTAAAGTACAGCCCACCTGATCCCAGTGTTCTCTTGCTGAGTGAAAGTGACAGGGAGCAAGCTGATCCAGGTTACTTTTTATTTTTCTTTGCCGCACAAGTGAAATATCGTCAGTAAAAAAATGTTAAGACTGAAAAATGCTGACGTTCGACAGGTTATATGTGAAGAATCAAACGGTTGTACTTTGCACTAAGTTTTGTTTTGATATTGTTTTGTTGAAAGGAGAAAAAAAAGGTTCATTGTGAAGGGATCAAATCATAAACGAAGGTGGTTTCGAAACCCGTACGGAGATGAATATAAGAAGTGTGCGGGATTTGTTTCTGCAGGCTCACAGTACCAGTAAAGTTGGGAGCTGATGTGGGCTCAAGCTGCAGACAACATGCTCGCATTTTAAAAAAAAAAAAAAAAAGCAAAAAAAAAAAAAAGCATCACACTAACTGTAATGCCATATTTAATTGGAAATATACTACAAACAGTTCTGCAGCCATGTCTCAAGATTACACGATCAGCAGGAATAATATAGAGGAGACATGGCAGACTTTTGGTAGCAATAATGCTTGGCAAGAAAGTGGACATTGGTGGAGGGCAGATGAAACAAAGCTGCTCTTTTATTTTCCTCTGCTGAAGCAACATCTGCTTTTTCACTTTAGTATCGCGAATCGATGCACGGACCGACGGTGGACTGATGCTGTGCTCATGGGTACTGTGCAGCCATCTGTCAACACATTGAGGACATATCTTTCTGACTCTCAAACTGGACTTTTGCGTCGGATTTACCTACTGCACCGGACGTCTTGACGGATTTATAGTTGAAAGGTCCTGTTTTTTTTGTCCAAACAGCTTGGCGTTCTGCACCAACACAACAACAACAACAACAAAAAAAAAACCCAGTATGCTCAAGAGAATTCCTATTTTTCACCCTGCTCACCTCTTAAGTCTATCTCACTGCTCTTCTTCACCTGCCACTCCATGGAAAATGGCCTTGGATGTAAATGACTTGTACATGTAAAGTTTTTTCTACACTCATTCTAGATTCTAGGTATTTTTATAGTCCGAGAGGGAAGAAAAAAAAAAAAAGAGAGAACATTTCTTTTTCTCGTCTTATGCTGAGAAACAGCTGCCTGTATTCTTCTCTAGCATGTAGCGTGTACAGTATTTGTTGGATTTATTTTTTTTTCTTCTTGTTTTAAAAATCACAAGCAGATATATTTATTCATCATTTGAACACGACGACTCACACGCTCAGCGATCTGTTCAGCTGAGAACATGTTGGTTTTTTTTTTTTTTTTTGAATTCACGAGTGGAGATGAATTCACAGTGAAGTGACAGTCTGTGGAGGGAGAATTTACTGAAGTAAGAGAAATGTTATAAAGCAAGGTTGCGTCGTCTGCGGATGAGTCGCCATCGGGTGCAGAAGCTTGAATGTCACCTGGTCGGAGCGGTGGCTTGTCGAGGTCACCGCACTCTTCCGTAACGTCGATGTTGCTGTGACTTCTTCAGGGTTGTAATTTTAGATATACTGTACGGCAGAGTCTGCAGTTTCTACTGTTGTCTTCCCAGATGAGATGGAGTCAGGTACTGCATGGAAACACTGATTTTTTTTAATTTTTATTGTATATCTCTAACTCAAACTATGTTTTTGACTGACAAATCATACGCTAGAACATCATCAGTGAGGTTGTAGGTTGTGTGAGACCTCATAATGTCAACACATGCCACCTTAGAGCTCATTTTCAGGCTTTCTGAGTTCAGCTTCCTGCATTTTAGTGTGACTGAAAGGTTTTCCCCTAACAGATTGAATTCTTTATAGTAATGAATCCTTTTATGCATCACAATGAGGAAACCGTATGACACCTGAACACAGCAGGCTCTACTACACTTAATTCTCTCCTTGCTTCATATTTTCTGGTTCTGACAGACGGTTAGAGGACTTAACATGACAGGCAACAGAAACTAAACCACAGGCGAGACCACAGAGCTGATAAAACATTCCCTTTTAGCAGAGCTGAAGGCGATTGCACTTTAACCAGATCCAGTTTCTCCATTTTTAACTTTTAAAATGACCAAAGACAGATGTTTGAACTTAAACCGATCATTAATCAGGGTCCACGCTTTTTTTTGTTTTGTTTTTTTTTCCTGAGCTAATACATCCCAAATCAACAAACTCTCAGTTTATCCTGAAAGAAAAAGAAAAAAAACTGGCCTGCTAGTCTAAACACTGTGCCTCTGTGTCTCAAACTTTGCCTCTAAACTAACCTGATGATGAGCCCTGGGAAAAGCACTGACCACATGACTGTCAGTTTGTTAAATTATAACGATGAAACCTGAAACTGTAAATATGAATTGTCATTTTTTGTGATTTTCTTTTTCTCTCTCACGCTCACTTCCAGTGTCCAAAGAAAGTTTTGCTCAAGGCATGAACATCACTACCGGTGTAGTGCATGGCTTGCCGTTATGTGACATGGGAAGATAAAAAGAGAATATTGTAGAAAACAGAAATTGTAAAACTTAAATTTATGCCTATTTTCAAAGATAAATGTATAAATTATAACAGTATTGGTTACAGCTGTATATTATTTTTGAAGATCCCCACATGATCTAATCCTAATTGTTACTGGGGAAATATAATTTCAGTCATTGTAAAAAGAGAAAATATAAAGGTAAGCAGTGAAAGTAAGATTAGGAAAATAAATGGAATAAAATGACCTTGTGTGTGGTTGCCTCTTTTATTGCAGTATTTTACATTGTTACACATGTTTGCATGTATTCCACATGTATTTATAGAACAGGTTTCTCCAAGCTTTCTCTTTTGCAATGCTTAGAAAACTGGTGTTAATACAGTACAAGTCCCTCACTGTTACAGACAGGTAAGTCACTACTAATCAGGGTCAAAGCGGATCAAGTTACGTCAAGTCAAGTGAAAGATTTTCAAGCAGGTACAGATCCTGGAGGTGTTCCTCTATAGTTGCTTCTGTTGGACGGTCAACACTAACTGGATGCTAGTTCCTTTGCCTCCAACCTACCGGCCCCTCCTGCAGTTTGTGTCCATGTATTTCATAGGCCCTCAAGCACACCTGGCACCTGATGTCCACTAATGTTACAGTCCTGTCAGTAACTTCACTGGTTATAATTATCAGCACTGTATTGAGTCCCACAACTGCCAGGATAGGTTCACATTTTTCAACTCTGTCTTAAAACAGAGTTTCATAGTGTCAGTAGTATAGTAGACAAAGATTTCTATGTAGTTTAAAGACCATGGAAGCAAATCACTGCCATAATATAATATAATATGAATACTTGATGTTGAAGTTAATTTAATTATTGGACTGAAATATTTGGCTTTGAAAACCATCTATCTGACTTTCTATAATTATTTTTCCTTAGTGTCCCTTATGTTCAGATTACTGAATTTTATATTTTGAATTTTAGCGTCTGGATTTGACCAACCATATTTGAGCAACCAGAGGTTGTTTTTTTTTTGTTGTTGTTTAGATCTGAATTGAGCTTATTGAAATAGGGCAACTTGAATATAGCTTTTGAATATTAGGCATGTGAATTTTCTAACTAGATTTGAGAACGCTAAAATAAAAATAGACTGGAATTGAGTTTTTGAAATTGCACAACTTGAAAGTGACTATTGAGAATTTCATAAATTTAGATTCAGACTATATAAATTCAGAATTATTTTCAAACTCAAATATTTCAGTGCAATAAATTCTGCAGTATTTAATTTCAACAATAAGTATTCAGTTGCTGATATAATCCAAATCATTGGCAATGATTTGCTTCCATAGAAGAAAGACATGGAAAAATTGTGAACCTGTCCTTTAAAGGAAGGACTGAAGCCCATCTGTCCTCTGATCATAACCATACCAGCTGCTGGTGTGCTAGTATTACAGATTTGCAACAATAAAGATTTTTTTCCCTCCAGCTTTAATTTATTTCATAAAATGTATGGGGTCCTTCATGGGTCAATGAATATTCAAATCGCAAATCAGTTATCATGAAATGTGTAAATAAATGGAAAAGCAACAGGAAAATAGTCTGATTAGTTCAATAAAAACACTAGATAGACAGATAATAACACTAGATAATTGGTGGTAAAGAAATAATGATTTTCTACAATTTTCCAAGAGGTGGCAACAATATTTGTATTGTTTTTTATTTCATTATTTCATAATGCTTTTTTAAATTTATGCTTAGATACCAGCATTTTTATTTTTTTATTTTTAGGTAATTGATATATCTCAGACTTGATCAATTATTCAATTAGCACATTCCTTTTTTTAATCCATGGTTTCTCTATTTAAGTTTCCAATAAGCACTGAGTTGTATGAATTCATGAAATTTAGGATAGAATTAATATTGGACCCAACAAAATATAAACATATGCATACAAAGAAGGAAGGAATTAAAAAATAACATGAAGATAATGAAAAAAGAAATTTAAAAAAGAAGAGTAATAAGATTTAATTTGTATCTACAGCAGGTAAATCTGTTGCCTCTGAGACTTCAAAGACCTGATTGCACATTTCCGCAACTGATTAATCCACCTATTAGGGTAAGTTAGGTGATTGGTTAATGGATTTATAAACTGATTATTGATTGATATAACGACCGTTCAACTGTTACTGAAAAAACGTTGGTGTCTTGAATGCTACACCGGACGAACTGTCTGTCCACCGGAACCTTTCTCGTACCCCTTGCCTTCCCACGGACGTGTTTTGATGGAGCACAGAAAGCACCAAGCGACACCATGGCGACACGGCGGGACGTTTCCTTCTGTCAAAACGTGAAGTGACAGTGGAAACAGTAGATTTCACCTTTAAAAGAAGGCCTTGAAGATTTCACAGCCGCCTCGAACATTTCTATTAATTTCTTTCCCAAAAAATGCGGAGGTGCGTATGAAGTTAACAGGCTAACTGTTAGCATCACAGCTAATTCACAGAGGTGTGTGTTTACTTGTTCTTAGAAAAGAATATATATATATTGTAATCAATAGTTTGATATAAAAAATAGCTAACCTTAACGCTACTTTGCTTAATGACTGTTAGCTTCAGGAGAGTTTATCTATCACTTTACCTCCTACCATGAATGCATTAGATAGCTTTGTTGTGATGTCAGTTGCAGCTAAATCCAATACAATAAAGCTCAAGACTTGAAATTGTGCTCACCGTTTGTTGTGAACAGGTGGTTTGTTCTGTATAGATAGATGGTAGACTCTTTTTGAGTGAAATGTACCTTTAATGTTTTTGTGCAGGATATATGACTAGCTTTTAGTCACCATTTCAAAGATGAAGTCCCTCGCCCCAAATACTGAGGTTCGTCTAGCAGTGGCTCAATGTTTCCGGACCCTATCTACGTCTACGGATAACAAAGATGTTATCGCCGCTCTTCAATCACTCAGCTCTCACTTGGATGAAGGACCAGAGAGTAAAACCACTTCAGTTCAGCGGGCAGAATTCAGGAGAGCTCACTTCACTCATACCCTCCAGTTTCTTGTAAGCAACATCCAGGCTGACTGGCTGCACAGCCTCACCGCAGCACAGCGCACAGAATTATGGGATGGACTGTTCCTCCGAGGCCCTCCGGAGCAGGCTCTGCTGGTGCTGATGGAGGGAATAGGAGAGCTGAGGTGGGTGATGCCAGAAGAAGGATGTGAAGCATGTTCATCATTTTGTCTGTTCACTAATTGCTCTGTCCTCTGCAGACCTGGCACAAATCTGAACCACTTGGTCAGCATCACTGAGAGGTTCCTTCAGAGTGGTCGACTCGCTGACCTGCTGTGGTCCTACTGTCTGGAGGCAGGTGCCTCTGACTCCCCCCAGCTCCGAGAGACTCTGCTGGGACGGATAGTGGCGCTGCCGGACCTCACTGCCAACAGGTTACATCCCAACAACAGGCCTCTCTTTCTTCCTCAGCAGTACTATCCTCTGCTGGCCAGAGAGATGCTCGCTGCCCTAGAGAGGACCTGCCAGGCACTTAAAGGTGAGAGATCATCAACAAAACTTTTAGCAATAATGTCAGTCTTTAACACAGTATGTTGCTCATTTCATAGATTCTTTTTTGTGCTCATGACGTCTCTTACTCTGTATTCTATTTTTTAACAGATGGCACAGACTGTTCCTTAACTTTTGTGGCTCAGACACTTGGAAAACTGTGTATCCAAGGGCATAGTGGTGAGTTTATTTACATTTTATGAAGCTGTGCAAAAAAAATGGTCTTTTCTAAATTGTTTCTCCTTCCATAGGAGAGAGAGGGAGATAGGCACACAGTTTGGATGCTTGTGTGCTCGTGGATGAACAAACTTTGCAGTATTCCTGTTGCCAGGACAGACATGGACTTTAACATTAAAACTGAGATAAATCCACCAGGAGGATAATTGTAACAGGCTCGAGGGCCAGAAGTAATCAAAGAATAGGCAACTAATTGAAAGTTAATGCAAAAAGAAATTATTCCAGAGAAAGGGGACATAATAGGAGAAGACCCTGCAGCCTGCTGACTTTCTTTTAACTCTGGGACGTTTTTTTCTGTTTACCAAACTTCATAGGAAATGACCGGACTGTTTACTTATTGAGTCCCTTATACCCTCCTTTCTCTCCTCTCTTCAGGTTTGGTGCTGGCAGTGATGGCTCCTCGGCTGTCTGTCTGCACGCGCTCAGACATGGTGTGGCAGAGGGTTTGTAGGAAGCTGCTGGAGAACGTTCCACAGCGATGGATGGAGAGCGTGCTCACTGGGCTGGTGCAGGCTGTCAGCGGGTAAGGACGGTTACAGCTCCAGTCACATGCGTTTAAACAGCTCGCAGTTTATCTGGCATCCAGCTGTCTATCTATAATGACACCAGTCTATTTGCTGTTTTTCAGGCCTGATGCTTTGGGCAGGATCATAGGGAATCTAGTGTTAACGAATAAAAAGGCCCAGTTTGTCATCACTCATAAACTGCTTTTACTAC
This sequence comes from Thunnus maccoyii, assembly GCF_910596095.1. Taxonomy (NCBI): domain Eukaryota; kingdom Metazoa; phylum Chordata; class Actinopteri; order Scombriformes; family Scombridae; genus Thunnus; species Thunnus maccoyii. The sequence goes on along the minus strand of NC_056552.1, from coordinate 17,092,844 downwards.
AGTACAAGTATGAGGTAAGATGGTAGCTTTCAGCCTGACTAAATCAAATATCTTATAAATACCACATGAATCATATGTTTTTTTCCCCCTAGACTCAGGTATTGAGAATCGTCCTTGGTTACCTCGCATCAGACAGGGATCGAAGGCCACTGCTCCTCCAGGTGAGTGCATGAGATGTTTCGCAGTCTAATGATATCATGATATGTCATTTTGACATGTGCTGTATTTGTTTGTGTTCTCAGGTGTTACGGTCTGTGTCCCAGGCCTGGGCTAATCCCAGTGCAGTGAAACACACACCTCTAGAGCAACAACTATATGTCAGCAAGGCTTTATTGCTGTGTGTGAGTCTGCTGAAAGACTCTGAGCTGCAGGAGCTACGTTCAGGTACAATTCCGATAACAACACCCCCCCAAACACAACAGGTTTTCACTCAGTATCAGCAACAGCAGCAGTAGACATGTTGGGTGCCTCTTTCCTCAGAGCTGCTTCAGTGTATGCTGGGCGGCATGCAGAGCCACCTGGACAGCAGTGTGGTGCGTATCAGGCATATGGGGATGGTGGTAGGAGAGTGCCTTAGCTCCCGCATGGATATCAATGGAACCAAGCTCAAGTTTGAGGTAAAGTCAGTGTGTAATTTGAAAGATACAGTGACAAGTTTTTGCCCATGACAGAATAATTGGATTCAGAATATTTGAAAATGCCATTTTGGTACTGAGTTTGGTGTCTGAGTTTGTATCGTTTTGTATTGTGTGTTGTAGTATGAGCAGGATGAGGAAACTCAAGAGCTGCTTTCTCTGATGACTCCTATCACTGGTGATGAGTCAGAGCCTGAGTCTGTAAATGAGTAAGTGTTAAATATCTCTGTAACTCTTCAAGATTTGAAAGGTTCACCTATTGGTCAATTTATTTGTAAAATGTTGAAGTATTGTCTTTAAATTTGGAAAATGTGTAATTATAGCATCTCTAAATTCTCAGGGATCTTAAATGATACGCAACAAAGTATGACTTTGTGCAGGATTTACACAAAATAACAATGTAATGTAATGCTAGTATCTAAAGGTGGTGGGAGATGGGAACAGCTTAAAATAACTGTGTTGTTGCAACTGTTAAGTTACTTAAAATTGTCCCAAAAAGAAATTTTGTCCCATCTGCTACATTTTTTTAAAAATTCTGCAGCAACTATTAACTATTTCTTTTATGACTATGTTGAACAATGGGTAAAAATTCTCATAAAACTTATACAGAATATCTGTGGGCATCAATTTTATTTAATACAAAATCTATCGTCTGCAGAGTCAGCTCTCCTCAAGAGATCAATAAAGTGACTCCATCTACTCAGAATCCATCATCCCAAAATAAGTCAGAAACCCCACCATCAAAAACTGAGCCAGACTCTGACCTGGACAGGTAAGTATTCACTCTGTCATGTATGTAATGTAACAATGCTAATATCTTTTAAATGTATTTTAGGGGGTTTTGTATGTATTAAAAGAGATTATAGAGGTGTTTTGCTAACTAAAAATCTTTTGATGCAGCGATGATGAGCTCACTCCGTACGATATGTCTGGAGATCAGAAAATAAACGAAGCGTCTCCTCCTCGCTACCTACGAGACTGTCTGGAAAGTATGTCTCCACAGATCTAATCTCTTTGACTTCATTGATCACCTGATGCATTTCTATGTTGATGTTTGTTCCTGCTCTGATGTTTTCTGTTTTCTGTTTATCTTTCAAACCATCCAGCTTTAATTTCCTCTGAGGATGCAGTGCGTGTGGAGCTCAGTTTGAGAGTCGCTGCTGGTTTGGTGAGAAAGAACATCTTTGCAACCAGAGAGGTACGACGGCGACACACAGCAGAACTGTACAGTGTAATTTAATAAGTATTACACGGAAGGGGATTGCTCCACAAGTATTCATCCTATGCTTCAGATTCACTTCTTTTCAAACAAGTAAAATAAGATAAGATACCAGTAGCATTTATTCTTATGCTTTTTTTAAAAATACAATCAGACAATACTGGTTTGGTTTCCTGTACAGAAACAGCCAATATCACAGCAACAAAACTGATACAGGGCCAGAAGATATTGCCTCTTATAACTGATTCTAGTGCTATTAAGTGGCATTGCACATCACTGCCAGTACATGATTGTTTTTTCAAATGAATACTTACAGACTACTGTGGACACTCCACTTGTTTGAAATGCCCTTTTACAGATCAGTGTCCAGCTAACCAAAGTGCTTCTTCACATGGAGGATAAATACAGCATAAATGGCTTCCTGACTCTGAGACAGGCGACCATGGTGGTGCTCACTGTCACCGACTGTATCCCTGTATGATTTTACACCTCACTTTCAGTTTTCAACTTAGTTTGAGTTAATTACCACCTAGCTTTATCACACACTGCCTGTCTTTTTACAATCAAACTGTCTCTTAATGTGTTTTTTAACAGGTGACTCAGTATTTGACCACAGAGTTTTACTCCCTGAACTACAGTCTTCGCCAGCGGCTAGATATCTTGGAGGTGAAAACGACAGCCTTTCTAATAACAGTTTATTGATTTGACGATTGCCACAGGTGGTGAAGTTATGAGGATGTGCTTGTTTTGATGTATTAGGTCCTTGCTCTGGCGGCTCAGGAACTCTCTAAGCCAATCACTGACAATAGAGATTCATCTCTGGGTATAGCTGCCACCTCTGATGTGTCTCCATACCCCGGTGACAACCCTGTCCACTGGCGACAAGTCGTTGAGAAGCGGATTCAAAGCAAGACCAAGCGCCTCAGTAAGGTACTCAAAGTCAACATACATGTCTGTAAATAAACACGTCTGTAAATGAAGGATTACCTCTAAGATCTAAGGAGATTTCTCTTGTTGCTACAGGGAGCCATGCAACCTCCAGCTAAGGCCACTCCTAACCGTTACGCACCTGTTGCCGGACACTTCTTTTTTCCTCTGCTCAGGAATTATGACAAGTTAGTATGTCTCTGTTATGCAAAATTATAGGCGCAACACTTTTCTATGTTCCAGTTTACAACAGCATGTTTCCAAAATTAAATGCAACACTTGTCTGCCAGGCCTCAGGTGACCTTTGACCTTCTGGGCAGTGACCACCTGGTACTTGGCAGGTTGATCCATACCCTTGGACTCTTCATGCATCTGGCAGTCAATGCACCGGTAGTTTCATCCATCTGTTCGTGCCAGTGCAACCTAATAAAATGATCTCCATGCAGTCATACAAGATATACAGTATAATTAATAGCAAGAATTTAGAGGCATCTACTGTTCATTTTACTCAGCTAGAACAGATCTAGCTCTGAAAATGTTGCCTTTAAGGCCAGGAAAAGATAACAGTGACATTACAGTATATCACAATATTACAATAAGATAAACCCTTATATCACAATAACAATATTATAGCAATATTTTCCAACTCTACCCCTATGGGGCGCTCATGATGTTTTTTTTTCTTCGTGCAGATAGCAGCACAGATGGGTCGTGCTCTGCTGGACTTTGTGTGGGCGGTGCGCTACCACGTTGACCAGTAAGCATGATGAACTGTATAATTAGTGTTTTAGGCTGTAAATAAATGAAATGTCTGTGGAAATATTTGATTGTTAACAATGTTGTAGTGTAATATTCTTTCTACTAACCAGCTGTTTTATAATCAACATGCAGCCTGTTCTCTGCAACATATTCTTTTTTACTTGACTACTTCAGAATTAACAGTCTAACAAAAATAATAGTGGACATGATCTAAGGTCTGGACACGATGTTTTAATCATCTTGTCTTGGTCTGTGCTGTAACCTGAAATATGTTTGTTGAAGGATGGTGAGACGAGGCGTCCTCTTCGCTGTCTGCTCTGTGTTTCTGAGCATGCCCAGTCAAAACCTGCTGGTGGACCTCAGTGATCAGCTGTTTGAGACCAGAACTTGGCTGGCAGGTAAAAAAATTGCTGGTGATAAAAGTGAAATGAGAAATCGGTCCTCCTCATCGTAGAAACCGGATAGAAATATTAAAATTTTAAGGGCCATACATACATTTTATTTAAGTCCTTTCTTATGTTATGAGTTTTTTTTTTTATTACAGACCATCTTTATACATACATATTTAATTTAGAGCTAACACAAGAGTGAAGTGATATATATTGTAAACATTACTAATAAAAGATTTACCAGAAAACACATGATTCATATAAGAGCACTTAAGTCTGAGGCTGCACCTGCATAATGTAATTCTGTCAGGGATGTCCCCTTAGTGCAACATATCCATGGACACACAAACGCGTTCAGTACACACATGCACAGCTGGACTGAACATTTCTGGGAAGGGGCTGAGGAACCAGGATGTCCTGTACAACACAGACTGTCTACGACGTGACTGGCTCATCAACAGTTGGAATTTTTTTATCCCTCAGAGGACAAAAGTAGTTTCAAATTGCAGAAACGTGACACTGAATGACTTTGAGAGTGCAAAGGACACATTTGTCCTCTAAGATGTGCAAAGTGTGCAAAGAAAATGTTTTGCTTTTATAATTATATTTAGACTAACAATCCTTTTTGTGTTGTTTACTGTCCACAGATGTAGCTGAAGGAGACCCTGATGCTGATTGCCGGAATCTGGCTGTGCAGAGTCTGGTGCTGCTGGATAAGAGCCTAAAGAAACAGCTACAAGATCCACAAGCACTGAGCCTGGAGTCTTGATCACAGCATCAACTATAAACACTGATATACTGTGTGTGTCTCTGATGCAGGGTGGGCTTTACTGTACCACCGCCTGGTCCTCACAGAGTTTGGAGACTTGAGTATTGAGGCTGATGGAAATGATGCACCGTATATTTGCAGAGGGGCCGGCCAGGCGGAAACGGATGATCCCGGATACTGACGAATGTCCTTTTTAGCTGTTTGCCGCAGGTGCTGCAGATTTTTTTTTTTCATATCCTGGAACACACGACCAATTTGAGGAAAAGGAGGGCACATGTCTTCTCACACGTGTCTGTGCTTCTCTTTTCTGCATTCTAAAACGTGCACACACATATTTTAATACACCGTCTTGTTTAGATGAACATATTGTGTATGATTTACTAACCTGATAAAATATTGATAGAACGGTGAATCGGATGCCATTTTTATCTGCAAATAAAATGTTATGAGGATATCCTTTTCATCCTCCTTCCTGTATGAGCAGATCTCTCAGTGCTGTGGTCGTTTGTTTGTGGAGGACATCCTGTGAATATTCACATGCATACATGCACACAAAAATAACAAAGATACTACTACTACTTCCTCTGGTGACACAAATGGAACATGTGTTCATCTGTATGTTCCAAAACAATCAAACATTTTGGAATATGATTACTCATCAGTAGTGGCCTTGATTTGATGATGACTGGTTTATTTAGTAAGATTTTTTCATATTTTCAGGCAGAGCTATTTTGAGTAAATAAGGCTCAGACTAGGTAAGGACGCAACTAGAACAGAGGATAATCTAACGGGTATACAAAAACACTGGAAACATACAAACCAGGGTATTTAAAATGTATTAAATGAATCAAAGTCCTTTTATAGATGTTAAGATTAAAGTTAATTAAATGGATGTAAAAGACTGAATATCAAATGATGAAAGCAGGGTTTGGAACTTGTTTATTTATATTTCTGGATTTAAAATTCATAGAGAGATCAAAAACTGAATTGTATTAGAAATAGCCACCTCACAACATCAAATACACAATCAACACAGTGCCCAATTTTCTTTCATAAAACTGCACATGTACACTAAGAGAACAAATGTGAGCACAGTGAAAATTATATTTAAGCTGAATCTATCAAGCACTTCCTTTATAGGATTATTTAGATCCCCTCCACACATGTAGTAAGACACAAAACTACTCTGCTTGGAACAATGATGTATGTCTGATGTCTTTTTTCAGAAATTACAATTATCTTGTTAAAATCCTTAAAATGGCATCTACTCCCTCTCCCTCATTAAAAATTCCAAACTCTATAAATATGTAAATATATTTAATCTCAGAAGTTTAACTGTTGGACACAAGATGTCTCCTACTTCACTGTAAAGTTGAATAACTGGACTAAGATAGGCTCCAAACTGTTTGTGATGTCACAAATCATGCTCATAGGCCCAACCCTTAAAATTGGATTTTCAATTAGCACAAAGAAACTTTCTGTCCTCAGAAGATAAATGTGAAAACAGCCTGCTAGTGTCAAACTCTGCACATACATCATTCTGCACAGTGAAGCTCAAACATCAGACTGTAGGAACAAGAAAAACACATTTTTGAGTGGAGGGCGGCTTTAACTTTATTATTATTACTTTGAATTAGCGTTGAATACAGAGAGCCTTTTCCAACTGCATATCATCAAGTAGACTAAAAAGTATTTTGCTGGAGGCCATTTAACTTTCTGATGTTTCTGTGCCTGCATGGTTAAACTGCTTTGTTTTTTTGTTTTTTTTTTTACAGTTGATGGGTTATACTGAATATCAATATCTCCACTAAATATGCTTGCAGAACTAACACTGTCAATCTCAATGTAATTAAATTCCCCTACAAACATCTGAAGAGAACCTGTGTGTACTGCACTGAGAAAATAACATTATTGTGGTTTGATGAGACTGCTTTCAACTCCTCACTATCTTCGGTCACTCGGATTGTGTTCGTTCTTTTCCGTAACTCCTCCTCCACTCCAGTCCTCGGGGTTGTCAGGGGCAACTGGCAGAGACGCTTTTACGCTCACACAGGAGGCTAAACATCAACACTGGAAGTTACGGTCGACGCTTTTGAGTTTTAACAACTAAATTGGCGTTAACCTTAGAAAAGCAACGGTGAGGTAGGTCTTAAGATACTTTATCAGAAGGGCTAACCTCGCGCTGCAGTTGCGAGGGCCAGCAAATGATTGCTAACTTTGGCTAGCTTATCTAGCCTAGCTAATGTTAGCAGCTAAAGCTATCTTACCTTAAACCATCTGTCATATAAGCTAACGCCACCAATGTCTGCATTGTTTATCTGTATCAGTTAGTGAACTAGCGTTTGCCCAAGTGATCTACATACAGTATGAAGTGAAATCATACATTTTGAATCAGTAGCGTAGCCAGAAACATTAATTTAGATGTGCCTCTGGGATATAAGGTGTGCAAGAACCAAAGTGACCTGTAGATCGACTATAACAGTTTTTACATCTTGTTTCAAGATCTCTTTAGTGTTACTATTTGCCTACTATTTATCGTATCAACAGCAGGCTAATGGTTTTGTTTACTGTTGCTTAGCAACATGTGATGGTTTCAAGAAATTGTTTCTTCATTTAATGCTGCAGTGATTTCCCCAATAACATTATAGCACAACTGTTACATGAAAAAATGTCAAACTCGGTGTTGTGGCGGCTGAAATACCGAAAATCTGCAGCACTGAACATGCAACTACATCACATCAGATTTTCTAAAAGCAGGAGTAACCACACAACCATACGGTTTTTTTAAGGCTAAGCCTAAAAGCTGTTTGCATAATGCCACTACATGACAAAAACAAACTGACAGCGTGCCACTTACATAAATTAAGAAAGCATCATGTATCCAACAATATAGCAAAGTGTGAGATTAACAAAGTTTTATCTTAATTTATAAACAATCAATACATCCAATCCCTTTCTCAGCCAAGAACACAATAGGCTGCACCAGCAGGTCACATTTAAAAAAATACTGCACAATTTATACAAATGGCACATGATTTGCTGACACTTACATGTGTCAGCACATCTTCAAGGTTTAAAACACTAAAAAAAACATCCAGTGAGCTGGGATATGTCATTTCCATTTGCTTCCAGACATAAGCAGAATTGAATGAAAATCAGAGAGGAGTCACAGAAATGTAGCTGCTGGATTCTAGTGAAATAAACTCTAGCAATATATATTACAGTACACACAGGACCAAATGCTTACGGTAGATTCAACATTGCTTTAAATCCAAAGACATGCATATTTATCACAAAAGTAATAGAAATGTCCCCAGATAGTGTGGATACTATATTTAACTGAGCTTAGGATGTAAATGAATCTGTTATTCCCATAGTGAGACATGATGGAACAACACCTCATTGATTATTAGAAATCTGTCTCTGAAAGATCTGATGTGCTTACAGGCACACATACATAATTTGGTGGAGTGGGTTGTTAGGAGGGAAACAGTAGCTAACTCATCCAGAAAATCACTCCAACCTGCTTATACGCTGATGCAGGTTTGAACTCTACATTAACAGATCTAAAACCTTATGTTGACATCAACAAGTATCAATGCATGTATCAGATACATGACTTACATGCCCTCATTTATATGCTTGATATGCAAAAAAAAATATCCCTCAAGGTGTACAATACTATAATTAGTTACTAAAATTTATACAACACAGCTTGAAAACAAGTGGTGAATGAAAACATTTTCAGGACCAACCTGCAGACCTTCTGCACAGGCCCCAAACAATCACAAATCACAGACAATCAGCAGCAACAGGTGATTTAACAACTAGCAAACAACTTATTCAAAGCCTTGGCAGGCTCTACAGACAGCAGCAACAACACAGCTGCTTCAGCGTCCAGACAAACAACAAACAGTGAAAAATAAGAGCTACAAACCATTAACAACAACACAGCAAAGAGTTAAATAACGTTACACACAGAGAGCCACGGTGGGACATTTAACCAGCAGGAAAGAAATTGAAGCAAGCAAAGAGACAAAGATACAGACAGACACGAAGAGAGGGTGTATTTACCTCATGTTTTTGAAGTCTATGCTCTTATTTTTAACAGAAATGAAGTAGCGTTAACTAACCTGCTCTCGCTCCTGCTCCTGTGCTGGTATTTTTTTTAGAAAAGCAATTTCTGATGTCCATTTTGGCTACTGCAAAAAAAAAAAAAAAAAATTGTGCCCTTAAATCATTGACATTGGATGCTATTTTAGGGCACGGTCTTTAGTTAACTAGTGATTAGCGAGCTTGTATAACATGAATTAGTCAGGTAGATACATAAGTAGCTGGCATAGGGACATGAAGCTGCACAATAAATACAAAGAATACAAATCAAAGAATGCACTGATCAGTAACAATGTACAATATTGGATATCTCATGTTTCTTCTTTCATATCTAGAAAGGCACACTGGGGACATGGCGGTGTATTTTGACCACCGTATTGAGGCCCCTGAAAGCAGTGATGTGCCCTCTCAGTTGACATGGCACCCGGCTCTGCCTGTACTGGCTGTGGCTTCAAGCAACTCCACCGCTGGAGGCAATGTAGACCTCTACTTACAGCAGGTAAACAGTGGGCTTTGCACTGATACAGAAGAACCCTTTGTTATATTCACAGTGTATGAATGATATCTATTAGTGCACACTCTAACACAGCTTGTATACTTAAAATCATCCCTGTCTATATGCAGGGAGAGTATGTGGAGAGCTGCCATGTAGAACGTCCTTACCAGCCCACAGTGCTTCGCTGGCATCCCACAAAGCCAGTGTTGGCGCTGGGCTGGGAGAATGGAGAGGTACTGCTGCTGACACACCCCTCTGGAGATCAAACGGTCCTGCCTAATGCACATACAGCCAGCATCACACTGCTGGAGTGGAGTAGCTCGGGTAGCCGCTTGGTAACAGGGGATCAGGTGAGTGTGTTTCAATGACTGTGTACACATAGTGACATAATGTTTTTATATGCTGGTGGGCCTGATTACCACTCATGAAAAACAAGTGCACATAAACACAGTATGATTATTTAATGACAGACTGGAGCTCTAGCAGTATGGAAGGTAGATGCCAGAGGGAGACTTCAAGGAAACCATCTAGTGAAGCATGAATACAATGAACACCTAACTAGCTGCATCTTCAGACCTGCCTCACCTGGGGAGTAAGTAAAAATGATGCTCTGTGTAGAGCCGATCATTCTTTTTAAGTCCTTAACAGTAAGATTGTATTGAAAACACAGTGACATGACTATGCTCTCTTGGTTTGAATGCTGTGTTGCTGATAGTGGGAACCTATCTCTTGTTACAGTGATGTGGCGATGCTAGCCCGGGCGTCAGTGAGTGGAGATGAGAGTGCTCTGGATATGTTCAGCTGGAAGGGAGCACCTCTCAAGATGGGCCCACAGGAGGGACTTGCATTCTACGTCAGCACTGCGCATGGTTAGAGTTTATCTTAGTTTATTTTTATCACCATGAGTATTTTTTCTTAAGGCACATTGTGTAGCTCATTACTTTTACAATCTCTATTGGTGACCAACAATTTACAGTAATGACAGAGCTGTGAGACAGCTCATAGTGACTTGTGATGATATAAAAACTGTTTTGTGGCTTGAGAGAATGTCTTAGTAAAAATCATATAATTCTTATGATGATTAATCCATGTTAATAAATATTAAGCTCACCACTCACATCAAAGTTTTTCATTGAAGAGAAAATCTTTTAACCGCACTTTGGCAGTTTTTCCATAATTTGTATTAGTTTGAAAAATCCAAAACATATCAAAAGGGATTTTTTCCCCTCCCTTTATCCAAAAGTAGTATTTCTGAAATGCATAGCAATTTCTATTGGCAAGCAATCAGAGTTCTGCAAAATATGATCATTTTGTGCTATGAGGGAAATTTTTTTTAATCTTTAACTCTTGTGTATAGGTAAGGTCCACAGCGTGGATGAGCATGGTAAGACTAGCACACTCCTCAGTGTGGAGGGCGCCATCAAGAAACTGTTTTACCTTGAGAAGAGAGAGGCTCTCGCTGTGATCACAGAGACCATGATGCTGTCACAGTACACTCTGGGACGTGAGGGAGTAGCACAGGAATTCATGAAGGTATACTAAACCATGGTATACTGTAGATATACTGTAGATAAAGTTTTATTAATGAATACTAACATCATCAATATTGGAGGCTAATAAAAGATTGATTGGGACAGATTTATTTGATACTGGTGATTATGCAGAAATTAATCAATAAAATCAGCATTGATGCAAGACTCCATGTCAATACTTTTCTTTCTAATTCATGCTATACATTCATATATGATTTGCTCATTTTGTCCATTTTGTTCAGTGACAGGTCTAAAGGTCAGTCTGAACTAATACTAACTAATTTGGTTTATGGATATTTTTTTCATGACAGGTTAAGCTGAGCAGCAAAAGTGGACAGAACACTGACATTGTGTGGACAGAGAACAGCCTCCTCATCACAGCAACAGGGGAACAGCTCATCAGGTCAGTATACACCTACTGAACGCACGCACATACACACTCACTGGAAACTTGAATAATGTTATGTCCTGATTGTTTTGTAGGCTGTGGGATCTTGAGCGAGATGACAACTATGTTTTGTCTCTTGACGAGACTCTTGGGTTTGAGAGAGGAGAGATGATCAACTGTGTTTCATACTGTGCAGGGAAAGGTAAGTGTGAAGTGTTTGTCCCACTGTGCAAAATGTAAAAATATTGCAAATCTCCATGGCTTGACTTCACATTTCTGTACATCTGGTATTTTTTTAGATGTTTTATTTCACCACATTCTCAAACTCAAGTAGATTTATTTCAAACCTTAAAAAACCTCATTGCTTTTGTATAACATTGCGGCCTCTCCAGAAATCCTGGCAGCTGGCACCAACCATGGACGCATAGCAATGTGGAAGATGGTGGTGCAGCCAGACAGCAGCAGAGGTGACACCAAAGCACAGTGGAAACTACAAACACCCACTGAAACGGAGGGAAATGTCACTCAACTACAGGTACTGACCGGATCAGCATTTACTCAACACACACCACTGCTCTATTAATCATGAATGAATGTCAGTCACATGCTATTTCATTTTTAGTGGGGCTCCACCCTGAATCTGCTGGCAGCCAACAATTCCAACACGGTGCTGATACTGTGTGAGCATGTGATGTCAGCCCACTTTAGCCAGCAGGTGGCAGCAGTGCAGCTTACCCCGACCCAGCTCAGCATCACTCACTTCACCACCGGAGTGCACCTTGCCCTGCAGTCGGACAGCCACATCAAAGGAGTATGCGTTACCAAGGTAACTGTAAAGTTGGAAAGGACAAAGTGTAGAATTGGTGGGGTTTTTTTGCTTTAAAACATAGTGATGGCCTATAAAAGGGTATGTGATCTGTATTTGTGTTGCCATACCAACAGGATTCAGTGACAGTCTGGAGTGGCAAGCAGATCACCGTGTATGAGCTTTCAGGGACGGTTCTACGCAATACAGGTACAACTCACTCAACAGTCCAAACAGCATTTTACAGATGTGGCACTTCAGAAACTTAACTTTTCCTTTTCTTCTCCACCTCCGTTTATTTTGCTATTTTCCCAGGATCGTTTGCTTGTGACTCCCATGTAGTAGCTGTACATGGCGAGAACCTCTACACTGTGGAACCTAACAGGGTCCAGATTCGCACACCACAGGTCTGTTGTCCCACCTCGGAACCTGTGACCCTGTATTCAGAGATTTGACAAATGTTTGAGCGAGCATTTTCAAAAGACATCTCATAAGGCAAACTGCCGTTTTTTCGGTGCTGAGTTGGAATCGATTGTGATTTAGTATGACCATGCATAAAAGTGGTATTTGTCACCATGAATTTGGTTTATTGCTGAACCATCTCATCTCTTTAGGGCACAGTGAAGCAACTATTGACTTTCTCCAAGGCAGAGGGCAACCCAGTGCTACTCAGTGTGTGTCAGTCTTACCTGGTTGTGGGCACAGACACAGCGCACGTCAGAGTCTTTGACCTCACCCGAAGGTATAGTGTTAATGTGTGTGCAGCTAAATTTCATGCATCTTAAATTTCTTTTTATTGGCACTTTCTGTGTTTAAAGTACTTTATTGTCCAACATGTGTATGTCTTTACTGTATGTATATATAGAGATGCCAAAGCTCACTGCAGTGCTAAGAACCTGGCTGACCAGATTGCCAATCTGGGAGCCCTGAGGTCAGTCAAGTGTAATGCCAATGGCAGCCAAATCAGCATCCTAATATCTCAGGTGAATGGGCAACACTCTCCTTGCTGAAAGGCTGATCAGTATGGTCTTTTTTACAGCTGATGCTATTTTTTGTTATTGTAGCCACCAGTATCTTATGATTCAATTTAACTTTATTTCAGACACATAGGTCCATATCAGTATAAAAATAATAAAATGCAATATGAGGACAACAACACAGAGATACAATCATTGCAGTTCACTTATGCATATATTCAGCATATAAAAATCTTAAATAGTCACAAACTTGTGTTTTTCTTAAATATATGTTCTTTTCAGTGTGGGAGTAGCACTATATAACCAAATAGTAATTTCAGTCTTCATCAAAACATATATGCAGTGATGAAATTAGTTCATAAATTGATTAGTTGATTGACATCTTTCGTCAAACGTCTTTCTTACTTTTTGAGTCATTTAATTGTTTCATGTTATTTATCATGTACAAATATAGATTTTATAGTTACAGCTTGTCAAATATATTTTGTTGCTTTCTCCTGTTTGATACTGTAAATTGAATACATTTTAATTACAAGCAATAATATTTCTCTTCCCTCTCAGCTGAATGGACGACCTGATCAGAAAGTGTACTTTTATGACGTTGAGATGGACACTGTGACACACTTTGACTTCTTCATTGGTAGACCGTCCAGTGGTATCTCACAGCCTGAAGACAGTGAAAGGTAACCAAAGCTGCTTTGTCTGTGTTTGTTTTCTGTCCATTTAGGGTCCTCTCCACTTACGTTGTCATATACCATACATGTTTGTTCTGTGTTTCAGGCAGCAGTTTCAGGGGACAGAGCTCAGTGGACGCTGCCCCGTATCTCATTTCTGGGATGAGAGTGAACCTCGTCTTTTTGTTTGTGAGACAGTGCCAGTCGGTTCTGAGTCTTCATTAACTAGTTACTTGGATACGGTAAAGACTGCTGTTTAACACTAAGATACAGCTCTATGAGAAAGCATGATGCTATCTGTCTTGGTGGATTTGACTTCTACCATGACTGCCTGTGCAAAACATTATCCACTCATGCTCATAGCTTGTCATTTTGTTTCCTTCCTTCTGCCCAGGTGGATGTGTCAGTGGTGACACTTTTCTGTACCCAGGAACATGGGCTCCTCCTGCAGGACTGCTACCCCAAACCTTCAGGCCTGCAGTCCCTCCTCGCTCTGGATGTGCCCTACTATTATTTCAGCTGCAAGGTGAGGACAGACACTCATATGTTCTGCCTCTCTGTTGTCTCTTCAGTCAGGGGTTTCTCATACAACATGTGGGGTTTCTTTATGGAAAGCTATAAGTGGGCTGTTACAAATCTTGAGTTTACTTTAACATATTTGTTGTGTTTTTGTTTGCACCAATCACTATTCTCATGTGTTTGGTCTAACGAACCCCAGCTATTATTTCGGAGGGGTGGTGTCTTTCGACTGGAAGTAAGTGTCTGCCCCCTACAGATCACTCAGAACGCTTCAATATTCTTGATTCCCAACTGCCATCAACTGTGATCGTGTATGCCTTGTGCTGCATTTAAGCAGAAATAAAAAATACTGGTTCTCCACAACCAGCAGCACAAATGCATCCCTGTGTGGTGAAGTGAAATATGTAGACCTCACTATGCTTTGTTCAGTGCCCATGCACCTTGTCTTGACGAATAGATTTGTTCTGTAATGCTTTGTTGTTGTTTGGTTTGCTCTGACTCCTACCCATTTCCCAAAGCCCATGTTTTCCCCAGGATATTGTATTTTACATCTAATACAATGTTACTTCACAACATGCTTCATTTATTCCTGGCTGTGAATCCCATGGTTACCGATCTTAACACCATGTCTCCCTACCTTGCTTCACCCCCTCTCAGCCAGGTGAGGGAGACCCAGGGTTAGCAGAGGCCGCACTAGCACCTACAAACCACACCCAGATGCCAAAAGGTTCGATTGCCCAGTTCCCCCATATGGTATCCAGACGAGCTCTCAGAGACTTTGTGGGCCTGGAGAACTGTGAGAAGGCCACTCGCGATGCCATGCTAAACTTCAGCTTCTACTTGACCATCGGCGACATGGACGAAGCCTTTAAGTCTATCAAGCTCATCAAGAGGTAAGGTGTCCATCATGTCCATGTGTCTGCTCAGTGGCGTTTGTAAAGAGAGGGGACGTGCAGGTTGGCAGGTAGGCACTGTCACCACATTCCCTACCAGTCATTTTACAAGGGAATGTAGTTCAAAGGCTAAGCAAAGGCCATTGGGATTGCATTGTTACTGCAGCCTTGACTCTTCTCAGACTTCAAGTGGCATTGTTGCCACTTGCTTTTCCTCACCCCTCATTTCATTCAGCACCTTTTATTGTAGATGGTAGATAGCATAGAAGAGGCATTGAACACAGCCTATTTTGTTATTTTCACAAGTTTTGTCTCATCTCTAAGATATAAGAACACTTTAAAACAGGCACTTCATAGGTCAGTGGAAAGAATTACCACACTAATGTATCTATCTATCTTTAGAAAGGCCAGTAAAATTGAAATATATGCATATTTTAATTGTATATAGTCTACACACACAAGTTTTTGTGATGCTATCAAATCTGATCCACCAACAAAAAAGTTCAATTTGTATATGCAAGAACATGAAATAGATTTTTAAACACAGGACATGATTAAGGGCTTTTACTGTCTGCCCTGAGGGAAGGAACTCTTCAATGTGTATATATGTGACTGTTTCTGTTAGTGTGCGGGTGTGTTCAGAGGGGATGTACTTTTCTAAACACACTGACTCACGCACACACACACACACACACACACACACACACACACACACAGATCCCCCTGCCAGTTTGCTCCAAAAGGAGTGCCCTTTTTCCATTCTTGCAAACTTTGAATCAGGTCACTAAAAGGATGTGGGTGTCCGTTCCTGTGTGTCTCTGGGAAACGTATATGTGATTTCAGTGAAGATCTCATATTCTCGTAAGGAGAATAGCTACGTGATAAGGAGCACACGGTTCATCTGAATTCCGCCATACCTTTACTTTTGCACGTACAAACATTGCATAAATGGGAAAACAGCATTAAAACAAACAAATGGGGAGAAAAAATATGCCACCGGCCGGATATTCCAAGGAGTTTAATAGGTATGATGACAGCTTTACTAAGTTCCTCATTGATGGCTATTTTTACTGTTGCTTCTTTTTTTCAAAGGATCAGTATTGTGTTCGATTCCCGCATATCTCCACCCACAGGAATATGCATTTCCTGCAGCAGTAACCTGTATCTTCTGGGACTGGTCTCTATGATGCAGATCTTTGAATTGACCAAGGTTCTCAGAGACTGGCTGGCGATCCAGAAGTCAAGCTTAGTTCATCTAATACATGTACTTGAGATCATATAATAAAATATCTGTCAAATCTGTCATATCTTCAACCAGACACAGAACAACAAAATCCACTGTCTCAGTATGATAATGACACATTGCAGTGTTGGAAATTCTATATCAGATGAGGCATTAGAGCCCTATTTGTGTGTATCAGCGGGACTTTAATTAGCCGAGAATCAAGTCGAGAAAATTATGAAAGTTATAAATCACGTACTGCACTTTCACAGCGCTTTATATAAAACAGATATCCTCAATATGAACGTCTCTCCCTCCCTGACTCTTGCAGCAGCCTGTCAGATACAGGTTGGAATGCCTTTATTCAGTCTAGACTGCGCTACTTCCTCTCATTCATGTTGTCCTTGACTTTAGGTGAAATGCTGCAGGGTTATCTACACGAATGAATTCAAGCCTTCTCTTACTGTCTTTTTGCCATTGCAGTGCTATTTAAAAGCAAAACTCCCCCCTTTCCATCAGGAACAAAAAGACCCGAGGAAGTGTTCAGAGGTGAAACTTAGACTGATATATGATGTTGTAGTCATCATAGCTGGCTGTCAGTTTATGCCATTTGTCACTGGAAAGTATGTAGTTCACATGAAACCATTACAGTACTTCCTCATTGCAAATATTAAATTTTAATCATACAGAGTGTAGATTTTTATATTTATCTCAGCTAATGAACAGCTGAGAACAGCTAATGTAGGACATACTTAGGTATGTTTGTGTCATCTTTCACCCTTGTCCAAACAGTTTTGGCAGTTAACTTTATAATGATGGGAGTGATTATTCTACTAGTGCACTCTAGATAAGAGTGCTTTGTAGTGTTATAGCTACCATGCATTGCTAAGATGGAGCTGTTAAAATGTATCACATTTTCTTGTTTCATTGGGTACAACAGCTAAAGCAAACATGACCTAAAGGAATATATGTATAGCAGTTTTTCGTACTCTCTCTCGTTCCCTATTCCTGTGCAATTTGAGGCTGATAGATACATCACACATGTACTGCCGCCTTCCACAGCCCCTTCTTACTGTATAACTGTTACTCATGTTGTAACTGTAAACTAGTAGGTCAAATGACAATCCGTTTGGTTTCTTAACAAATCTTGAGCATGGACGTCCATTCTTGACCTTAGGAACACATATTTTTGATAAAATATTCCAACCTCAAGCTTCACTTATTTGCTTTTTTTGGAGCATTTGACCACAGCCTTGTTCAGCAAATGGAACTTGCTCAGATCTAAGAACTTCAATCATGTGATATCAGGTAGTCGTATATGGGGTAGAGATCATAATCCCTGGCAGGGACCATGTGTTAAGAGACTGAAAGAGCTCTGGAAGCAGACAGCATCATCTGTCTGTGAGCAACAGACCAAAACTGGTCACAACATCAAAGGGGAAAGCACCAAAGTCATGAGGCAGGAGTGAAAGATGGAGGAGGCCATTGACACACCGATGCTGAAGACCATCCCTGAGCATCTCCCCCCATATTCTACCTGTAATCAGGTAACAAAAGTTCTGTACTTGGGTCATGTTCTATTCACTGATATATGTTCAAAAGCTCTGGAAAAAGGTAGTAAGTGAACCTTAAGTTTATAATATGTTATCACAGATACAATCTAAAAGGTCAATTGCTAAAAGTTATGTTTTACCCCATGCCTTCTAGTTGCTTCTTGTTCAAATCTAAATCTAAAAACCTTACATTTTAAAATTATTTAATGAAGTTTTGTATTGTTCACCTGTCAGATGCAGTGTTGTGGATACTAAAACAACAGCAGCAACAACAACAACAACAACAAACACTACTGTGACTGGATATTTCTCAATAAATTTATTGAATTTATATGATACTTTAATATTTTCATGTGCCCCTATGTCCGGCAACGTGGAAGACCCACAGATGGAGTCTGGAGTTCTTTGCAGAAGTGGGATATGATCCAAATAATACTACTACTATTGATAGCACTATTCTTTATAAAACTATATAATATTAATTTAAGTATACAGTATGTACCACAAGCGAGCAGAGTTTCATACAGAAAGCATCATGAAAACTTAACTTAAGTATTGAAATGTGTGTGTCATTTCAAAATGCAGTGCATCACCAAAACAGTTGTTACCCTTAATTTAACATATACTGCTTTTTAAAAAAATTCAAATAAATTGACACACATTAATTGACGGGTCACATGTTTTGTGGGGTTTTTTGTCCAAATTTTCTAGAGGAAATATATTCATGTGGTAATGACTCAGCAACGATTTTCCCTCAAAATATCACCTATTTTTTCAATTAAATGTTGTTACAAATTTGGGTAAACTCAATCAAGAACAAGATCAACTGACTATTATGTTTTACTTTATTAGTTTACCTACTAACTTGTAGATATATCATTAATATTAAGATGTATTAACAGTTTAATAAGCTTTAAAAGGATGAAAACAAATATGAGGTATTCTGGTATTATATTTTCAACATCTTTCATAATTTCCAATTCATAATTATGCAGGAGGAAATTTAAGTGCACATATTACAATATAGGTCAAGTTCCAGCTTGATCTTTTCCAAAGCAGGATGTTTCATATAAGACAGTTATAGTCCAAATTCCATATTTAGCTACCAATAAGCTCATCTAAGCATGAATAAATGAAACATCATAATTTGAGTATGTTTGGTAGTTGCACCTGCTTGATACTTAAATTTTAGTTAAAAGACCAGTGTGTCAGATTTAGTGGCATCTAGTGGTTAAGTTTCAGATTGCAACCAACTGAATACCCTCCCCTTCTCCTTCCAAGAACCTAAGGTGGCTGCGAAACTCACAAAAAATGCAAAAGGCCTTCTCTAGAGCCAGTGTTTGGTTTGTCCTTTCTGGGCTACTGTAGAAACATGGCAGGCTCCATGGAAGAGGACCCGCTCCCTATGTAGATATAACGGGCTCATTCTAAGGTAACGAAAACACAATGATTCTTATTTTCAGGTGATTATACACTAATTAAAACATACTTATGAATATTATATTCTATTTCTGCCAAGTCCATTCTGCTAGATGCCACTAAATTCTACACACTGCGCCTTTAAAACTGTAACTTCTGAAGACTAAGCAGCGATATAATTCTGTCATTTTGACATGGGAGGAGTTGTGAAATATAGAACTAAACAATTGCAGGTACATGTTAGTCCAGCTATTGTAGAGCCACAGGAATGTCCTCTTCTCATGAGATTCACATTTGAGGAACCTATAGCTGGATTAATACAAGAGTTAGAGCACAGTCTTGTCAGTGTGGTCTTCACTCCTATTTCCTCACGGCTCAACATGGTGACTCCACATAGTCATTGTCTAGGCGTGGGTGGAAAGGTGATGCCAGTGAGCGACTGATGATTATAACCCTGGGTGCGAGGCAGTCATCGCGGCGGTGTAAAATGTTCCAGATGAGCATGGCTGCAGCCATCGTGGCCAGCAGGCAAGCAGCTATGTTTAAGTAGCAGGAGTAGGACAGGTGTGTGTAGGGCCCAATCCTGTAGAAGGTCACAAGTCCAATCACCAGCACAAAACCTGCACAGAAGCAAAGAAAGAAAAGGACTCAGTCAGTGAAAAAGCATTGTCAGCCTCATGTTTCACATTTAGACAAATAGGCAGTGCCATGTTTCATATTAAGACAATTACTGGGAGCTGCCGTGTACAAATACAGTGTGCTGTTGTTGACTACTGAAGAAATATTCGTGAGGAATCATTTCAGTCCTGCTGAAACCAAGATTTATGTATGTAAAAAGAATGCAGAAGTCAAGTTCTCAATCAGTTTCATACAGTCGAGAGCTGCAACTATAAGTCAATTAATCCATTAGTTGATCGACAGAAAATTAATCGCCAACTGTTTAGATGATTGATGAATTGTTTAAGTCATTTTTTAAGAGAAAAAAAGTAAAAATTCTCTAGTTCCAGCTTCTCAAATGGTTTCTTCTGTTATAGTAAACTGAATATCTTTGGGTTGTGGACAAAATAAGACATTTTTCTTCCTTTTCTGACAATTTCTGACGCTAAACAACGAATCGATTAATTGAGAAAATAATCGAGTGATTAATTAATAATGTAAATAACCATTAGTTGTGGCCTTAATTTCATACAAGTCCAGAAAATCTTAAAGTGCATTGATGATGGAAAAACTGTCCACGTATAGTTTAGCATTTCTTGGATATTTTGGATACCACAGTTTAAAAGTACAGTTATTTAAAAGGACGTGTGGTAGGTGGACATAATGTGTCTTTGAGGATTTTCGAATGGGCTTCATTTGTATGCCATTTTGGTCAAAAGCTTCTGCCAAATGAATAAATGTGAAATCCCACATGCTCCCATTTAGACGTCCATCTCATGTATTTCACAGTTCAGCGGGAGCTCTGTGTGGGGCCTTTGAATTTGGAAAACCTGTTTCCTCCTAGGAAGAACTTCTGAGATCTTGAGATCAAAGTTCTCAATAGCGTACAAATATCAGAACATGAATATCTGCTCGGGAAAAGCCTTTGAGATGTTTTATCTCCCTGATTTCTTTGATTCACGGTCATTGAACTCTGAACAACGAGGAACTCCTGTTTGCATTCAAAGGTAGAAAGCCACGCGTTCTTTAATTTCATGCTGTTTCTCTGATCTTTGTTTTATTGACATTATCTGCAGTAGAGAGTTGTTGAGTGTCCCCATGGCCCACACCTTTCCTCATTCTTTACTTCAAGAAGTATGTATTGAAAGCCCACACAGATTGATTCTTAGTCAGTCCCTCGTTCAAGTGTGGTCTGGAGCCATTCAAAAGTTCAACAATAATAAATGTGTAAAAACTTGCCCCATCCACAATGGTATAAATACAGAGACCAAAAATAATCACTGGAAATAGGGATGTTGGTGCTTTAGGATATGAATCAGTCCGTTTCCTGAAGCAGTCAGTGGCACCGGGGGGGGGGGAGTACATTTATATTTCTTTCCCTACCTCCACAGTAAGGTGGCTGTCATTGTTTTAAGTGAGGATGTGGATAATTGTGTCTGTGTATCATTGCGTGTCTACCACCATGTGTACGCAGAAGAATGCGACTGTTTGCTCAATCGGCTCATGTTTAATCTGCCTGGCTCCTTATCCAAGAAAATGAATAATCTCCTGTCCAGGTTCCAGCCAGGGTGGGCTGTGTGAACCTCTTTTTTGGCACAGACTTATCTCTCAAGCTTCCTTCCCCTTCTTCCTCTTTCCATCCTTCCTTCCTTCCCACCCCTCCACACCCTAAGCTTCGAGGTTAATATATTTGCTGGACTTTTGACATGATCTGTCACAAAGAAAATCTAAACAAGTATTATCTTGAGGCCATGTCTTGGAAATTCATTTGGCTGGTCTGTTTTCCTTCCGGTCAGTGGTGTCTTGGTTCATTCTTGAAGGGTACACGATTGATTAGAGTGACCAGCCTACCCCAATTTCAGAATGTTATCACTCCCTTATTACCAGGAATCTGTCAAGTCACTTACATCTGGGAAAAGTTTATCTCCTTGCCGTGCCTGAATTCAGTCCCACAGCTGCAATTCCTTAAATTTTCTTGGAGTGATTGACAGCCATTCACAAATTCCACATACCGGTCTTCCTGCATTTTTCTGGTTGTGCTATTGTGAGTAGAGAGACACCATAGGCATAGCCCCAATGTGGACATAGTAGCAGCGGCAACACCCAACAAATATCTTAAGAATTTCACATCTAAAGAAATGATAGTCTTGGAGGGAAATAACCTCAGTCTTGACTTTTGACACGTTAGAGCCGTGTCCATTCAGAAAAACACATTTCAGAGTTGTCTCCAGGAGTGAAATAGACAATATTGTGCTTTCAGCGTGGACCTGCCAACACCACTGAGATATCACTGAATGGAGCTGGATATTGTTATTCCACAGTCTGCTTGCAATAGCTGAGCATTTTGGCACGTACGAAAATGAAAACATTCCCGAGAAAGAGGGTGAGAGGGTAAAAATATCTCCATTCATACAGAGCTGAAGCCCATTCACTGACTCGGTGGGGGAAGTTTAATAAGGGAGCAATGGGGAATGGTTTACTGAATGGTAGAGGCCTTTTCAAACTATCTGTAGTCAGATTTTACTTTAAAGATTTTGTTAATTCTGTATCTATTCTTATGGAAAGTTCATTCTTGATTTTGGAAATAATAGTTTGACAACATAAGCCCCAACTCATAGTCCAGCTTTTTCTGGAGCTTTCACAAGGTCTATATAAGCAGATTTGCTCAGTTGTCTTGGCAATGGATCTCTTTACATGCATGCTCATTAGTTCTTATGATTTCGTTCACACCATGTCCATGTTGCCTCTGAAGTTAAGCATCAAAATTCATTCTTGACCAACTATTTGAAGCTACTATAACTACTATAAACTACTCTTTCCATGACAACTGAAACTATTCTTAATTAAAACTCCCAACAGATGAGACAGTTTAAGGTGTAGTCAAACAAGTACAGAATCATAATGGAGATTTAATTTCCCTTATGTGACTCAGGTTGCCCCTGTAAGGCCTAATATAAATTTGGTGTTCTGTTTTTGGTTGGGAACATCTCATCTGCCAAGATACGTGTCATCTTATTGCTCAGCAGCTTTGTTGACCATATATGGTAAGAGAGTAAAATTGGAAGATGCCATTTTTCCTGAGAGCGTTACTATTTTTAGATGTCAGGGAAATAGGTGTGCACTCTTTCTTTTCTTTTTAAACTTTGTCACTATTGTTAGTAACATCAAGATTTGTCACTGACCACATTATCAAAAGAGCTATAAATGTCCACAGCTCATGTTGGAGATAATTTATGGGATCTGAAATGTGTTCATTTTGCCATTGTCTTTATTAATCATTCCTTGGTGAGACAACTTAATGGTCACTGAAGTTTGGCTGATGGTGTTGTTTTATAAGGGAAAATATTGTTATGTTGGGTGGGTCAACAGATAAAAGACTTCATCCTCGCTGCAATTCGTGCCGAACACGCTAACGATAAAAAGGAGATTCTTTATTCGCCGCTGCTCTTGGACATTTTGTAAACACAGACATAAAAGCTAGGCCAGCTTATCTAGACAGGGGCTATTCCCACCCTGCTGCTGCTGCTGCTGTGTGTGTGTGTGTGTGTACCACAGGACATTTCTTTACCAAAACACACTATAAACACACAATATCAACACACACACTGGCAGACACAAACATGCATGCACATAATCCCTCCTGCCAGCGCACACACACACACAAACACACAGTCCCTGTCGAAACTGTCTTTCCCGTCCGTTCCCCCCTCCCTTCTTTTTCCTTCTTCAGCTCGGGGGTTTGCATAACAGGTAGTCACAGACATTTCCTCGTCCTGAGCAGGGATATCCTGGCGCCCGACAGTCGCTCCCTGGCTCGCTGCAGCTCTGGCCCATGGATTCTGGACTAGGACTAAATTTAGAACCCAGAGCAGACCCCCATGATGCCTGGTACTGTATCGCTGTGGCAGATACAGTACCAAGCGGCTGAGCGACCACTGCACACAACAGACTTCCTCAGCAGGGGCACTGGGACAAGGCCATGCCAGCCAACTAATGTGGCACAGTGGGATGGATGGATGGGTGCTGGTTATGTTACCATGACTAAGTCTAAGTCATGTCCCATGCTGTTGAATCCTAAAGAAGGACCTCTGTCTATTCTCTGGTTTCCTATTGTAGTTTTCCTTATCTTCTTCCATGTCAGTTTGGCCAGTCAGTTACTTTATCAGAAGCACAGTGGTTTAAGCTTACCATTTTAAAATTAACAAAAATTAAGTATACAAAGGCACTACAACTCATATACTGTCACATTTTGTATTTATCTACATTTTGCCATGGATTTGGATGTATCTTTAAAATAATAGTATCATCTAGTTGGGCTGAAGATTTTTGCCATAAAAAATTGTAGTAGATAGTAGATAGTCTTTGTCTTTTGCTTGTATCGGAAAGTTTTCACACTGTCTTCCAGCTGTATTATTCCCCAAAGTTTAGGAGTCAGGCAGTCTATCTACGTCTGTGATTTTATCCCCTTTTCCTGGCACTCTACCAGAGAGTATGTGAACTTTGCTCTGCTGTCTCTGGATTTCTCTCTTTCTGTGTCAGACTCATATAATGTGCATAGTTTGTTGGATTTGCATCAGAAAAAGTTCCTCTTAAACAAACAAGTTGTAGGAAAACTGTTACTCACTGGCTAGCTGAAAGAGTGCAGCAATGGCTTCCTCCCACCACTGTGATTCCTGCGTGATGAAGGGCAGCTCCATCAGGCCCAGAAGGAAGATCAGCTGACCTGCAGTCAGGGCCACCGTCGCCATAAGGTTACAGGCCCGCATCATGTCAAACTGCACTTGAGGGACCAGAAGAAGAGTTGTGTTATATTTCCTGCACTATGATCTAAATGCATTAATTTGATACGCATGACAAGTTAAAAGGTTAAATCTAAAGCAGAGGATCAGTGAAGGATAATAATAGCTTAGCATAGCTTAGCAACAGCAATCTTGTATGTTTGAATGTTGTAATGCAACAGGAAATTTTGGGGGTGAATAAAGCATTCTGGACATTTGTAGCAATGTGACATAAAACACTGACATGGTTACCATATTATCATGAATGGTGTGACGTGTCTTTGTCTGGCATTGCTGCCCATTGTGCCTAGATAAGTTGGCCAGTTGACATTCAGCATTTCCCAAACTTGTTCTTGAATGGAAATTTGTCAATGGACTTTTAATCAGTAAAGCGTGATAACACTCTGTTTAAAAGCTTATCCAGACAAAGTTCATACTCAAACCATGTCAGTAACAACATGATGCACTCTGGCTTGTAAAATCAATACATACTGTAAATTCTTGGCTGGCTGCCATTGACTAATGTTTACACTAACACATTAGACTTCCATTAACCCACAGTAAAAATAAAGCACTTGTGTTATTGTTAGTCCATTGATTTGAATGTTTTGGTTTTGAGTTCTGATTTACAGTCAATCATTTTTGCCCCCAATCAGAGGCCCCTGAAAATAAGATTGTTTTTCTTTACTGACTCACACTAAAATTCTTTTGCAGTATGTTTCATGTGGGAAATGCAAAAAAAAAAAATGATGTCAGCATGACACAGAAATACCCCTAGAGTGCTGTTGAGCACTACTATATCATTCCAATAGTTCCATCTTTCCAAGATAAGACACTTGAAATCTGATTGATTAATATTCAGTGTTCTAGAAAGCATGCATAAATAATAAATAATCGGTATGTTGCACAAAATCAAAATGTGCATAAATACTTACATTTGACAGTGCTGCGGGATTCTTGGTAGCCTGCATACTCAGAGCCCCATCCCAGGCTTTCACACTGCCTCTGTGTCCCCTGCCCCCTTCGCCCAGGTTGGAGATCATCACGGCCCCGTTCCCCTCCTGCAGGGCACATCTTCCATAGTCCCACACTCCTCTTGCGTCCATCCTCCAGGGCCTGCAGGACCCAGCTGGGGGTGAAGGCTGCAACATTGTTTAGGACCAGGGACAGCAGGGCTACCGCCACCGCCGCCGCCACTAGCCTCTGCACGGCCATGCGACGCCCGACGCCCGCCACCTCTCCCCCTCCCTCGTGTCCCTCCTCCAAGCCCTGCTCTTCCTCTGTGTCCTGCCCGCTCCCTTCCCTCTCCTCTGGGGCAGTAGCACCAGCAGTGCGCTGGGCCCCGTGGCTCCTCTCCACCTCCTCCGCCACCACCACCACCTCCTCCTACTCCTCCAGCTGATAGCTTGTGCTGTCCCTGCTCACGCAGAGGTGGAATTGGCAAGAGTGTTGTCTTGAGGTTTAGCTAAAGAACATCTCCATTCATCCTCATTCAGGAGTTGGTTGTCGTTGGAGCAGATCATCAACCCTCCTCCTCTGACAGCACTGTGGGTACGCGGGGATTAATCCAACAGGCACCTAGGTCCATTCCACTGGCTCCAACTGGCTGCAGCTTGACTCTTGGAACACGCTCCTTTCTTCGTTTTCTCCCTACTTCTTCCCCTTCTGTTTTATCGTCTCCTTTCCCTTTCTTCAGTGCTCCGCTTGTTGCACGGGTCTGACTTCTGTTTGTGCAGCTGGCTTCTCTTTAGAGACAGGAGAATGTTTTTTCTTCTTTCTTTTTCTCTTCTCTTCAGCCACTCCAGAGTGCCTTCGGAGGATGCAAAAAAAGCATAGATTTTCTGGACAGTGTTGCTAGGAGCTGACTTGTTGGTGGCTTTGCTGAGGCTTACCAAGACTGTCTTTCAAGTAGAAGAGCCCCCACTGCCTGACTTGGAACAAGAAGTCCTCAAGCCCACCTCCCTCTGCTTCTTTCTGTCTTTCCCCCTCTCTTTTTCACTCGCAGTTTTTCTGCAAATCCTTTAGGTCAGAGTTGAAATGTGGGGGAGTCACTGTTCGTCATAGTCCGAGACATCAGTTCGCAGCTGTGGCAAGTTTTAAACAGACAGCTCCCTCCTTCATGATCACTTTAAATGTGTATGTGTATGCCAGCGTGTTTGTGTGAGAGAATGTCCAAAAGAGCCCCTCTTAGACGTCACAGTTGTGTATTCTTTTGTCTGGAGCCCAGGGGGCGTTCGCTAAAGTCCTCTCTCTCGTGTGCAACAAACATATTGGCCACCACAGTCAGCCAGCAACAGGATGTGTTTCCTGAGAGGAAAAGAGGGCTGGGAAGAGGGGCCAAATGTAGACCTGTTCCTTCTCTTGTCTTTCCTTTTCTGGCTCTCTAGATCTTGCCGCTCTGTGTGTAGCGGGCTCTCTTTTTTTCAGCATTAAAGTATCTCACTTATTGGTTTTCTCTGACCATATAGAGCAAGATTTTGGCAGTTACTATATAAACAGTTACTATATAAACTTGCGATTATTTGGCTCTCATGCTTTTGCTATATTTCACTTCACTTGGATTCCATTGCCCCTTTTATACCAGGGCCCCTAAAGATTTGGGGTATTTCCTGTTGCCTAACTTTAATAAACAGCTCACATCTGTATCAGCTAAAGCAAGGCGGAGGGAGGGGACGCAAATAGAGACCAGATGGCTGAGGAATCTTAAATTTGGAAATGAAGCAACAGAAAAGGGGGCTGAGGGGTGGATTTACGTCAGCAAGACAAAAAGATAAAAGGAAAGACAAGAGAGAGAGAGAGAGAGAATTAGGTCTCTCCCTTTGAGTCCTGCACACATACTTGTGTGGTTATGCTTATAATAGTGTTAATGTGCAGGATGTTTTTGGTGGAATTTTTTTGTAATCATGATCACTGTTGAAATAATAATAGAGTACTAGAGATCTGGCCAGTGAGACCCAACTGTATTTACATATTCGAGTCAGTTTTATCACCATTTTCACATGCATACCAACGGTATGTGTCAAAAATATAAACCTGCACTTAACCGTAAATAACTTGAAAATTAAATAACAACAGCATTGTATTTTGTTCAAACAGGAAATTTCTTATCGGATGTGTGTACATGTTGCAACTATTTTCACTGCTGAATAATAAAATGCCAATTCAGTGACTAAACATTCAGCTTACAAATGAGCAAATGTCTCTTTTCTCTGTAGCAAAGCGGTATGGGAAAATATGGCACGTATGTGTGTGAAAACACGGCGGCTGGATGTGGCACGAGTATGCCTTGGGAATATGGGAAATGCCAGGGCAGCAAAAGCACTGAAGGAGGCGGAGGCTGAGCCTGAACCAGAGGCCCAGGTGGCGATGTTGGCCATTCAGCTCGGCATGCTGGTGAGATATTCAAGTATTAGAGGAGTGTCTAGTGTCCATTTTTACTCGTGACATATGCTATTTTCTCTCTATTTAGCCAATCTTTCTGTGATTGTTTTTATAAAGAGAAAAACAACATACAGGCAGAGAAAAGACAACAGGTAACAAAAGCAGAAGATGTGCCCTTACTAGAATTCATAGAATCTATTCAGAGATTGTTAATTAATTTTTTCTGTTCACAAATAACCCAAAAATTGTCGTCCAACATAATTCCACACCCCATGGCTACAAATAACAAGTCCTTGTTTTAGGTCTGAGCAGTTCACCACACAAAGATCACGGGACTTTCCGGACCAAAAACATTTATCTTTCCATCATCTTTTCCTGTCTTCCAACAGGAAGATGCAGAGAAGTTGTACAAGTGCTGTCAACGCTATGACCTGCTGAACAATTTCTACCAGGCATCTGGCCAATGGCAGCAAGCTTTGGAGACAGCTGAGAACCATGACCGCATCCATCTGCGCACCACCTACTACAATTATGCCAAATACCTGGAGTCTATGGGCGACAAAACCCGGGCCCTCTCATTGTGAGACAGATGCAATGCGCTTTGATATTAATGATACAGTAGTTTGGAGTTTTACTATTTGTGATTTTTCTGTTTTTTCCTGGAAACAAATTGTGACTGTCAGCACTTTTTGTTTCAGTTATGAGAATTCAGACACTCACCGGGTAGAAGTACCCAGAATGCTCCAGGATGACACAATATCTTTAGAGAACTATGTCAACAAAATGAAAGACAAGTAAGTTGTAATTATAGTCTACACAAACATACAAAAGACATCACAAAATACTCGCATGCTGTTTACGTATAGTAAGTCCCATGGGAGGTCATGATGTATGCTCTGTAAGTCCAATCATCTTATCAATCCAGGAACATCTATAAGTGGTGGGCCCAGTACCTGGAAAGCCAGTCAGACATGGATTCAGCGCTGCGTTTCTATGAATGTGCTCAGGATTACCTCTCCCTCGTTCGAGTTCACTGCTACATGGGGAACATTCAGAAGGTGGAGTGTCATAACACATTTACGATGTTTTAGTGAAAATAATTAGGTAATGCTATTTTACAGATCCTTAAAATTTATAGTTACTTCCTGGAAAATTGAGTAATTCACAGGTATTTAACTGTAATGTTTAGGACATTTTACAGAATGGGTGGTGCAATTTGGTACAAATTATAAGTTGGTTTAGTTGGTCAGTGCTCACTCATTATATTTTCTTAACAAACTACACTTTTAACAATTCTTTAACAGAAAATACTTTGTTTTCAGTGTGTAGTTTTGTGTGCTAATGCTAATATATTGTTATTAATGAGCACATTTCCTATATATTACCAAATTACATATCCCCTTCAAAGAGAAGTCTGAAGAATTAATAGCTACACAGCAGCTAATCTTAGGAAATTATTGAAACAAATCCTATTTTTAAGAATCTAATTTAGTAGGAAATTTTGCAAATAAACAACTAAATATGAACCCAAGTGTAATGAGGCGCACTTACCAACTAAACCAACTTTTTCCATTTTTTAATCATTTGTACCAAGTGCTGAAGAGAATAAGCAGTTACATACCAGCAAATTACCCAAGACTGAAACATGTATAAAGTAAAGGACCTGTAAAATAAAGTGTTACCAATAATTTCATTTTGAGGACACAGTTTTCTTTCAAATATAGATGTAAATTGTTTCAAAATGACAGCCTTCCATATTGATTTTACTCTGTATTGCTGTAATATGATATATTAAGATATAGTAAGTTATGCACCGTCTTCTTTTGTTTTGAGTTTAATTAGTGGGGTGACTAAAAGATCTTTGTCAGATGAGTATGACCACAAAATATTGTCCACAAATGTGATAATGGATTTATTTATTTACCAGGCATCAGAGATAGCCAATGACACAGGAGACAGGGCAGCATCATACCACCTGGCGAGACATTATGAGGGTCATGATGACATCAAACAGGCTGTTCACTTCTACACTCGAGCCCAGGCCTACAACAACGCCATACGACTTTGTAAGGTAAAGTACTCTGCAATGTGCCAGCAGCATGATCAGTTAGAAACCTCTGTGAATTCCCAACATACAAGTATTCATTGGCAGAAATGCTATCCTATTATATTCTGATTTATTAACACAGAATTGTCTAAATTTCTTCAAAATACTTTCTCATTCTCTGTTATTGATGTGCTTTAGACCTCTTTTCTAGTAGTTTGTTGACTTGTATGTGTTGTGTCTGACCAGGAGAATGGTCTGGATGACCAGCTGATGAACCTGGCTCTGCTCAGTAACCCAGAGGACATGATGGAGGCTGCCTGTTACTACGAGGAGAAAGGCACCCATATGGACCGAGCTGTCTCACTCTATCACAAGGTCTGTCACAACTCACTCAGACCACATTCATTATGAGCATGAGTTCTAAATCATTCCACAAGAGGGCAATATTGCAACAGATATTCATACTGTTGGAAGTCAAGAGGAAAGGCAAATTTTTTAATGCACACACATTCACTTTCTCCCATCATGTGAGTTCTATTGGTTTTTATTTGTACCAAATATGAACCAGAATGTTTTTTGCTCCTTTCTCTGTTGTAGGCTGGTTATGTCTCCAAAGCTCTGGAGTTGGCCTTTGCCACCCAACAGTTCTCTGCACTTCAGTTGATTGCTGAGGATCTGAACGAGAACTCTGACCCTGCCCTCCTGGCACGCTGCTCTGACTTCTTTATCAAACATTCCCAGTTTGAAAAGGCTGTGGAGTTACTGGTAGCAGCCAAGAAGGTACCTGTGTGTGACATTTTCTGTGTGTGTGTGTGTGTGTAGACATGCTGCACCTACACATTGACTAATGAGCTCATATGTGCTTGCTTATGTGTATTGATGGATATTGTTTTGCGTATGTACGTGTGCCCAGTACCATCAAGCCCTGGAACTGTGTGTGACCCAGAACTTGAACATCACAGAGGAGCTTGCAGAGAGAATGACTGTAACTGATTCAAAAGACTTGTCTGAAGCGGCCCGCAAGGATCTGCTGGAGAGGATAGCTGACTGCTGCATGCGCCAGGGCAATTACCACCTGGCCACCAAGAAATACACGCAGGCAGGAAACAAGCTCAAGGTAATGATGCAAAACATCTAGCATGTATCTGGGCGATAAGAAGGGTGAAAACTACTTTTTTTTTCATTAAATATTCAGTCTGTCATATAATGTCATGTGGCATGAGTAACATGTATAATACATACATTAATACATCTTTTTTTCAAACAGGCTATGAGGGCTCTCCTCAAATCGGGCGACACGGAGAAAATAGTATTTTTTGCCAACGTTTGCCGTCAGAAGGAGCTCTTCATCATGGCTGCCAACTACCTTCAGTCTCTAGACTGGCGGAAAAATCCAGAGATCTTGAAGACGATCATTGGTTTCTACACTAAAGGGAGGGCACCGAACCTGCTCGCTGGCTTCTATGAAGCTTGTGCTCAGGTAGTGCATCTCACCATAGAAATATCAGTCAGATTCACAAAGGTCATCATTGGTACTTGTGTGGTTATGATTTGACAATACACATTTTGGGAGAAGTGTTTTTCAGACAGTGATCTTGAAATTGCTCAGCATAGAAATTCTATGTAGTGATACAAAATTTGTAATAGTTGCAACTTCAGAGTAAAATGTACTGTATGTTTACTGTGGTATTATTTTTGTTTGTAAAAATATTCAAGAAAGATATTAAGTTGGAATACTGAATAAAAAGTTTTCTCTTGTCACCATTATAAAGGTGGAAATCGATGATTACCAGAACTATGAGAAGGCTCTGGATGCTTTGACTGAGGCTTTCAAGTGCCTCTCAAAATCAAAGGACTCTTCATCTGGACAACAGGAAGTACGACTGGCTGACCTGCAACATAAGATCACCCTAATCAAGAAGTTCGTCCACGCACGCAGGTAAGAGTATGATTCTTATTTTTTCTTTTTCTTATCATAACTAGTCCCTCTTTTCTCTGTCATACCCTAAATATACACTATTTGTTTGTTCTGTGGAGGGTCTGTCTGGCTGTGATCTTCATCTGAACCTTGCTTTTGTCTTTTGTCTGCAGGTTGTATGCGGAGGATGCCGGTGAGGCGGTGCAGTTATGTGAAGCCTTGCTAGAGGAGCCAGAGTTGGACCCTGCTGTCAGGATTGGGGATGCGTTTGGTTTCTTGATCGAGCACCACTGTCAGCAAGGCAACTACCAAGTGGTGACTGTCATTTTTTTTCTCATATTATTATTAATAGATGAAATGACAAAAAAACATCTGCATCAAGTCAAAGAAAGTGTTAACTGTGGAAGCATCATAATTTTAAATCAATTTCTCCAGATTTACATCTCTAAAGCCTCAAAAGTCCTTGATCAAACACTCAGCTTTCTGTTTTCTTTTCATCCGTCTTCTCCAGGCCTACAGGAAGCTTGAGGAGCTCCAGAAGTTGTTGCCATCGCAGAACGTTAGGTACTATATAAGCCAGGCCAGCCTAGAGGCCCTGCAAAAAGAGATGGGCATAACCATGGATCGTGGTGACCGCAGGAACAGCGTGAAGGAGGAGGATGAAGTGGAGGAAGACTTAAATGTGTCCTAAAATCTCACTTGTAATTTCAATCTTGTTAAACAATATTTTTCTATATATATTTAGCTTCCTTATTCGTGCACATGAAGACCCTTCATTTTCACACAGATGAATATGCAAGAGTCTGCACTTTCTCTCACCGGGAATGACTGTGCTGTTGGTTCTGAAGAAAACAGCAACATGAGGATATGTCAGAAACACCAACTAAAGTCACATTGGTAAAATCAGCACAGTAATTGGTTGTAATATGTAAGTAAAGGGCACTTAATAATAATCACATAATGGAGAAGCAATGTGGAGCAAAGACAGAGGAAAAATGAAGGCAGTCTTTTAATCTAATGCAGGGGTAGTGCATTCAGATATACACTAGGTCTACATTAGATACAATTCTACTGAATCGTCACCCTATTTTCCAAAATATTGAACACTTAACCTGTGTCATTCACAAAAGAATTATTTCTCCTTTTCTACCTTAAATCCTGGTTTCATTATTTTTATAGCTGCTTTTTTATGCAGACTGGTACAGACTAATGAACACAGGTTTGTATTTCTCGAAAACAAAGTCAGGAAAAAGGTCAAAGGTCAGGAAAAGAGGGCAATGACAGCAAAAGAATCACTGATAAATGATGAACACAGGTTGTTGCCTTCTTTGAACTGAAGTTTCTATTTTCAGTGTGGCTCCGAATGTGCTGTTTGTTATATATTTATCGACAGATCTGATTATGTCGATTACATGCATTTGGTACAATGTATTTTTTACTCAACTTGTGTATTAATTGTAAATATCCTCTCAGAGTCAAAGCATATATCTCTGTTAAGTATTTTGCAGCTATTTTTGATAAACTGGGAGGCCATTTCTACTTAGCATCTGAGATTGTGAATTGTATTTTACATTACATTGCTCTGTTGCTATATATTGTAAAATTCTATAAAACATTTTTAAAAATTTAATTGCACTGTTTGACCTATATTAGAAATGGTTTTCATAGGCCTACTTCAATAGACGTAACACACTGATGAAAATGGGAAGTGAGCACAGTTTGTGTTTAAGTTTAAACATGTAAGTCTGTCACTTAGTCACTCACACACATAATAAAAATGTTACCTGATTGCCAGGTCACATGATACCCATTAATTAACCATAACACAAAGCTTTTCTTAACACTGATATAAAGTTAGCAATTTCCAAAAGACACAAGGTAATTGTGAGAACATATTGTCACAGAACAGCAGTTCACAGGAGGGCGCTGTTGTCAACAACATTACCAACCTACACACTGAATACACTGTACAAGAGAGAGGCTGCCTTTGAATAGGCCTTGATGTTTCTGAGGCTGAAAATAAATGACCAAATCATTTACAAGCAGCAATTAAGCACAGAGGTCCCTATGGAGTCTGTTTCATGTGATATAATAGGGAAAATATGAAAACAAATCTTCCTGTAAATATTTTAAACCTTACAGAATCAGTTTCAAGGTAGTGGTGAAAGTCAAAGACACCATGATGAGCCTTTTTCTGACTTAATTATATTTACAATGACATTTGTGGTGTTCTTTAAATACATGAATACACAGTAATCGTCTGTGTAAAATGAAGTATGAAAAACTGCCCAGACCAGTTATATTTGTGCTGTTAAGCCATAGCAACATGCTGTTGGTAGAAACAGTGAAGGCGTGAAATCATGAAGCTGTTGACTCTGAAACAAGATGGACACAGACACACGGGACCACCAGCCATCTTCAAATGAACTTGAGGAGCGACTTCATGCTCTAACAGCGGAAAATGTAAGTAAATGAATAGTCTTGCTGTCAGTCAGTTGTCAGTCTTCATATGGTTGTTGTATTATTATTTTTATTTGCAACACAATCAACAGGTGATTTGGACAAATAATTTTGTTAACTGAAAGGATTTCAGGGAATGTACCTTCATTGTAAACAAGTCTGTTTCTTTTCACCTCACTGTAGTTGCAGCTATTTGACAAAAATGAACGACTTTTTGCTAAAGTGGGTTACTTAGAGAGCAGACTAGGTCATCTGGCCAGCTCCAACACAGATCTGTCCTGCAGGCTAGTCCAGAGTGAAGAGGAGAGACTGAAGGTACAATATGTCAAGTATACATTAACTATAGGTACAATGTGCTGTATCTGTTCAGTATATATAACCTAAAAGCAGAGGCATTTCTTTTTCCCGTCATCTTTCAGATATCTAAGGAGCTTGTGGAGGAGAAAATTCAGACAAACAAGACGAGAGAGCAGTTTGAAGAAGAGACATTTGAGCTAAAAAACAAGGTGAGGGTTTATCTGAAGTGATAAATAAAAACAGTGGATAAACTCAGGCCTTTATCTGATGAGTATAACAGATACTCATTTCAACTGAGCATACTTCTAATGAGTGTGATATATCTGTATACAGCACTAATCTTTACTTTTTTGTTTCACAATAAAAGGATTTGAGGACAAGAAAGATTTAATCAGCCTAAAAAAGTCTGGGGAAACTGTATTCTATGTGATGGAAATCTGGAGTTGTATTTCAGAAAGTACCAGGAAACCTTCAATGTCTTAAGCAAAATAATTTACTGACACTTATTTGATTAACACGACATTTGGATACAGTTTTAGTGCACAGAGTTGACACCATGAGATGCTACCTAAAATCTGAAGGCAGAGAGGTAAGCAACACCTAAAGTCCAGATCAGAATTAGTTTAGCAGAGTAGTTTTTGACTTTTTCACATCAAGGATCCCCAAACTGACACAAATTAGACAACGGATCCCCGTCTGATAAGATTTTGCTTTTAGATGTTTTATTACACAAAGTATATGAAACCCATGACCAAAATAATCAAACATTTTGTTATTGTGTTACTTATGGTTGGAATTATAGTGAAAATAAATTATTCCCCTTTTTGCTGGGGACCCCCTGGAACCCCCTCAAGCACCCCTAGGGGTACTCGGACCCCAATTTGAGAACCACTGGTTTAGCAGACAGCCTTGGCTTGAGTGATAACATAATATACTTAAGTGCAAGTTCCCATGAGAACAACCGTGAAGAGAAGTCAGCTTGACCCGCAGAAGGCCAGACAGCTGGGATGGAGAATTCCTTCACATTCTAAGGGTTAAATTGCATTTTCAGAGGTTTACCCTCCACTACAGCCCTGCTCAAAGTTTAATCCTGAAGCAATGAGGCTGTCTGTGCTGCTCTTTATTTCCCCTGCTTAGATACTGAACCAAAACAGTGTGATAACAGAGCTCGAGATGGCGCGAGACAAGTTACTCGGGGAACTCCAGTCAGCCGAGGCTCGACTGAAAGTGGGAGAGAAGAGTGGCCAAGAATTGACAGAGGAGTACGCCACACTCAAGAAGAACTACCTGGCTCTGGTTGAGGCCCATGACAAAGAGCTCGCTCAAAGCGAGGAGCTGAGTGCCGAGTTGCTGGCCTTGGCCCAAGCTCAGGACGTCCTCCGCAGACAGCTGGAGGAGCAGCAGCAGAGTGTTAAGAATACCACCCAGGGCCTTCACAGAGAGCTGGACAGGGTGCGGGCCTTAATCAGCCGCATGTCACATAACAGAGTTAAGGTGAGACAGTAATAGTGGTACTTTAAAGGTAAATTAAAGATCCCCTCCAGACATGTATTGAGATGTTTAAAAATACTCTGTGACATGTTTTTTCCACAAAAAAGTATAATTACCACGTTAAAATCCTTAAAATTACTCCCTCATTAAAAAATTCTAGATTCTATGAATATGCAAATATATTTCATTTTAAAAGTTTAACTGCTGGACACAAGATGTCTCCTACTTCACTGTAAAGTTCATTCTCAGTGTTTGTGCACTGAAGGCTTCAAGTTTCCACATCACACTTGTGTAAGTTGAATATTGGACTAAAATCGGCTCCAAATTGGCATGATGTCACAAATCACGCTCATAGGCCCAACCCTTAAAATCGGATTTTCAATAAGCACAAAGAAATTTTCCACTTTCAGTAGTTAAATGTGAAAACAGCCTTCTAGTGTCAAACTGCACATAAATCATTCTGCACAGTGAAGCTCAAGCATCCAACTGTATGAACAAGAGGAAAAACATATTTTTAAGTGGAGGGGGACTTTAAGATAGAATCATTTCTTAAAATAAACAGACACAAAGCATGCTGGTCCCACTCCAGACATCCAAAAGAAAATTCCTATTGACACTCCAACATAAGCAGAATATGTTTCTCACATTTCTACATGCAATGTGAGGAACATGATGATGTACCTCTGGTCTTGTTTTTTACTCACTGAGAAAGCCTCGGTCACACAAAATTAACCGTTGTTTTGGGATTGTAAAAGTACTATGTATGTATATAATATTCTCATTTGACCAGTTTTAATTTTAGGATAAACTGGGCTAAATATTAAATTTGAAATATTACAGTTGCCCACTTTTACACTGTATTAACAGCCCGAGGATCTGGCAGCTTTGGACAAGGAGCAAAAAACTATAGAAAAAACTGTGAGTATCTCTGTACAAAATACATTATATCTCCTTGTTGGAACAGTGGCCAGCCCGTTTGTTTTACAGTAAGAAAACTGTTTGACTGGAGTTTCAGTAGCTTCCCCTATGCCATTTCTTTCCTCTATTCTCACATAGCTACTTGGAAACCAAGATGAGATCAAAGACATGCTGGAGAAAATGAAGAACAGCTACAAGGAGCAGCAGAAGAAACTAGAAGAGCAAGTGTGAGGGCCCGTGAATGTTTGTCATTTACTCGTGCACAAGCCTAATTAAGATGAAACGTCATTATCTTTCCATTTCCAGTCATTGATACACATCTCTGGATGTATGTCCTGGTGTTCATCACATCTGCTCTGCGGTTTCCTCTTTGATTTTTAGCTCTTAGTTCTAGTTTAAAGCTGCGGCTTTATTTGCTGTGTGTGTGTGTGATGTGGTCTCTTTGCCTCCTCCTGTGATGTGGCTGTCTTTGGATTTTGGTCACTAGTCTTTTGTGGTTGAGCCTGTGTTTGGTCATCAGGGAGGCCATGGGTAAAGAGCACCAGGAGAACAAGAGAGCAATCCATAATAGTCAGCAGAAGCTATCAGAGCAGAGTGCGGTGAGCATGAAGCATCCCAGCTACTGATACTTTACATAACATTCCTACGATCATTAAAGATACTATCACTGTCCTGCAGCCTCTGATTGAATGTTAAAGAAATTTCTTTTGCAAGTTACAGAAGTTACATGGAGGACATGTGTTCAAATTCAAATCACTTGGATGATTTTGTGTTTGTGTTGCTTCCTTTCAAGGCCCTCATGTGCTCTCAGAGCCAAGTGAAGGAGGTAGAAGAAGAGAACTCAAAGCTGCAGCTGCAAGTCAAAGAGCTTAATGAGGAATACCGCACAAGACTGGTGTGTTATTTACAGGACTTAGCTGTGAGTAGCAGTACAAACACTTATATGTCGGTAAAGTCCTTCAGCACAACATCCGCCCCCACCATGACATCTATCTGCATGTGTTTCATTCAGGATTACATCGATGCATGTGGAGAAAATAAAACCCCTTCAGAGGGAAGTAAGATGAAGGTGTTTGTGGACGACATGCTGCAAGATGTTCGTTCATCCTACAGGGTCAGAGAGGAGCAGCTCGCCTCTGCTGCTCGCTCCTATAAGAAGAGACTACAAAAGATCACCAAGACCCATCACGCCCTACTTATTGCATACAGGTGACAGTTTGTACATTATATGTTCTGCTATTTTTTGCTTTGGACACGTGTGTTTACTTGTCTATTAGTACTATTCAGGTTATATACACCAAGCCACAAACATCTTGCTATACATATTAAGCTTCATATTTTGTATAGTTTTTCTGCATTATTGGCCCTGAAGTTTGCGAAAAGAAAAGGTTGCATCTCAAAAATCAATCTCAAACATGGTGCTATAAGGCTCCATCTGCAGAACATCAATCAGATCTCTGGATGTAGACAGGAGGAGAATCAGGTTCTGCCTCTCTGGTTAAAGGAGCTGAAAAGCTCTTAAGTTTTGAAACCTCCAAATTGATTATTTTATCAGAATAATTATGTATGACACTGATACAAACACTGAGTTAAAGTCAGTTTTTTTTTCTAATCTTGTTTGAGCTCAGTGAGAAGCAAATTAGCTACCATGCTAGTCAGCTAGCTTGCTGAGTTTAATTACACAGTTAGCACAGTTGTTACCAAAAATTACTGTTATTATTAACGACTTAAGTTACTTAAGTAAATTTGGGAGCAGAAAAGGACAAGAAAGGCTCTGCAATGAAGAGAAATAGAGACTGCAGTAAAACAACAACAACAACAACAAATGAGTGTTTTTTTTCCAATTTTCTTGAATTTTGTTGTCAGTAAAACTTGATTAACAGTATTATCAGGTCAAATCTGTCAGTGAAAACCAAGTGTAGTTATGTCTAAATTTAAAGCAAACAGCTAAATTGTTGTCTGTGGCCAAATATTGTAAATTATAACTCCCTTCATTAGTTGATACACTGATTTTGTGTATTAAAAGAAAATAAGACTAATCTGTCTACTTTTTTCAACAAAATCACTTTCTGTGAGGCCTCGGCAGATCGAACCTTATAATCCCAAACAAAAAGAGTTCTCAGAGTTGAAATCTATTTGATTTATTTATTGATTGGGACAGTGTGCAGTTTTAAACATTAAAGATGCACTGCACCGGAGTTAGCTCGAAGCTAATTTGCATCCATAGTCCCCCACAATCAAAACATACAACAGCACAACAAAAAACAGTACAAAGCAAAAAAACAAACAAAAAAACAAACAAAAACAAAACAAAAAAAGAACCACCCAAAAAAACCACACAGAACACACCATACAAAATACAAAGCTACACACAACAGCACATCACATACACCCACAATGTCAATTATCACCTGACTATAACCCCATGTAAAATGTGATAGGATTTTGATATAATATTTTTAGAGTACATTACATTTTACAAATAAGAGATCTGTGGTGTGTATCAGTTTTGCTAACTAGGATGTCAAAACTTTGAACCTCAATAACTCAAAACCACTTGGAACACAGATAGAACCTGATAACTATGAGGGGATGAACAGTCTATAAATCAATACATCTGCACCTACATCTCACTCTATACATCATGATATTAGGGTTCAGAGGGAACAGATTTTGGCCAAACCAGAGAGCGGTCTGGACTCTGGACCCCCAGAAGCCCGCTTCAGCCTGGATCCCAGTGAGCTAAGAGATGAAACTGAGAAGGAGCTCCAGCACCTTTGGCAGGACAAGGCAAGGCTGGAGGGTCAGCTGCAGGTGGCCCGAGAGCAGGTAGTGCAAAAGAAAGATGGCTGCTTTGAAGTGGATTGATCTGCTTTTGTTTTGTCTGGTGAATGCTTGTATTTGGTCTGTGGGGATTCTTCTTTGTGTCCATACTTCCTCTATTATAAAGCCTTAGAGCATTTGTTTTGTGAGTGCTGAACTGGAAAAACATGACTTCAAAGTTTATGTCCTAGGGCGACAAAAAGCATTCCTGCTGCAGAGGCAGATTGCAGATCATGTAACAGTAACATGGACGGACGTGAGATTTGTTGCTGTTAAATCTTAACTTGGTGCTGTAACTCAATGAGTTTAGTGACTTCTTCAGTGATTTCACCAGTTAGATTTCTACTGGATGATTTCTTGGCCATGTATACAGCTATACCAGTTTCCTAATTGGCCTTTTAAATGCACACATGCACATGACGAAAACTTGCTGTATTGCTGTGACAGCAGAGAGGGTGGATGAAAGAGGAGATAATTACACATATTTGCACATATGGATCATTGAATTTTCTTTAACCTGTTTAGATGTGTGTTTCTTACTAAATTGCCTCCACCAATAAAGCTCCCATAACAATAAATAACAAATAAACAAAAGAAATAACAGTTTTTCCACTTTTTAGAGGCAAAATGTCACATACTCAAAATCTTTTATTGCTCCACTGGTTTACATGAATGTGTTGATGGTGACTTTTCTGTTCCAGGTGGCTGTCCTCAAAATGCCAGTTCAAACTCTAAGTCATCAGGAGTGAGTGTCATTTTTGTATTTTAATAACTGACAAAAGTGGTCAGCTGTGGCTGACATAGAAATTTATGAAAAATGTGACTCCATCAGGCCGGCAAAACTGGAGCAGATAAGCGAGGAATCCTGGCTGGACATACAGAAACAGCTGAAGGAGATCATAGACTCTACACTGGTAAACAAAACTCTCTCACCCCTTAAAATCTTCCTGTTTTACAACTTCACTTTTAAAGGCTTTTCCCTGATGAAATAGACTATTTCCTTTCATAA
This sequence comes from Thunnus maccoyii, assembly GCF_910596095.1. NCBI lineage: Eukaryota > Metazoa > Chordata > Actinopteri > Scombriformes > Scombridae > Thunnus > Thunnus maccoyii. The sequence goes on along the minus strand of NC_056552.1, from coordinate 17,051,776 downwards.
AGGTGGTTTGAAGAGTTCCTTTGTTTCCAACAGGGGAGCTCTGAGAAGGAGCGCGCTCTCCTCATCACCAGAGCTACAGTTGCAGAAGCGCAGGTGTCGGAGTTGCAGGAGTATATTGACAACCACCTGGGCAGGTCAGGAAGTCGCTGCATGTGTGAGTCATATAATGTTCACTTTCAGAGGAGTTGTTTTATCGAGCTTTACCTCTACCTGCAGGTATAAACAGGAGATCGCACATCTCCGCAGGCTGCATGGGATAGAGGAGGCTGAGCGCTCCCAAAGTGCTCGTTCATCACTCAGTTAAAAAACTCTGGCAACGAAATCTGTACTCAAATATTATTTAAACTATAGTTTTAACCTCACATATAAGCTGAAAATGAGAACATATGGTCTTAAACATTTATTTCTGTAAAATCATACTTCAACAAATCAAATCGGTAAGTGTAAGCTGTTTATAATCAATCTTTTTTAAATGGATTCTCCATATAAATCATAAAAACATGATGTTTGGGAATTGTCCAGGCACTAGGGGGTGCTGCTCATTCTAGTGCTTTTCTCTATGAAAGGCCCCCAAAGAAATCTGGCCTTGAGAAAAAAATGCCTGGAATGTTTGTAAAGCTTATGTCAATTTCACGAGCTCGGGAGAAGAAAGCGTGGTGACAATGAGGGGTCACCCTGGTGAGAATAATGTCATTACACGTTACCCAGACACATACACACCCGTGGATACTCTCCCCTCAATGCCGTGCTGTGAGCTGTGGCGCAAACAAGCCAGCCTTCTCCAGAAAGAGGATTTATATATATATTTATAACCTCAGTGTTGTTGTGAATACGCATACATTCCCTTTAAATCCCTTTAACGGTGAAAGAGTCTGCATTTTTTTTTCCTAGTGTGTTGGGTGGTTGGGTTCATGCCATAGTTCACAGCTGACATAGCTTTAAAAGCGGATGGTCCTTTTAAACGTGTAATTAATTGAAAAGTTTAGTTAAAAAGTGTCAAATCAACTCTTATGGTGAAAAAAACAAAAATCTTGAAATTAAAATACTCTGGGGAATGCTGGGAAAAAATAGAGGAGAGGGAAAGAGTCATATGCATGTCACCCCAATCCCCTTTTCAGGGGGCATGCCAGCCATGGGAGAGGGGGAGCAGGGGTGTGAAAGTTTGAGAGGAATGGGAAGTGGGATTTTGTTGGTAATGTATTACACTCCCAGGGCCCTGGGAAAAGGGGTGGGGGGTGTTCAGCTTGGGTTTGTGCCAACATAGTCACTGTGCCAAAGCGCTGGGTGCTGGGGACCACTCCTCTCACCGGTGGATCTGTGGGAAAATCAAAACCAGGTTGTTCTTTGCTGCTCCGCCAACAAAGACAGAGAGTGTCTGCAGAGGCTTCTGCAAACTTGTACAAATGAAATGTACTCTGAGTAAACAAAAGGCAGTCAGGGCAGTAGTAGAAACTGTCACAGACGCATCGAGTAAAAGTTGAAGTTTGCTGCAGCACAGCTGGTCCTTGAGGCAAAGTGCCAAGTTTTTTCTCCAACTTGGGCATTTTGGAAAAGTTGACTTCTTGGACTGTGAACAACTATTTACTGACCACTGTATGTGGTCACTATTATGATGTAAATAATCATCATAATAATGTGGTGACAAAAAAACTCCAGTTTGATTTTGGTTTAAAGCTTTAAAGATGTTGAAAATATGACAAAGATTAGTTTGTTTTTTTTAAAAAAGATCCCAAAAAAAGAAGCAGTGGCTGATATCATCTGCAGTTACTGTAAGATGAAACATTTGTGCCCAACATGCTGCAGGGTCAAGTGGCTTTTGATAAATACACTTATAAATTTATCTTAATAAAATCTTAATAATAACAATCAGATTCATTCAGTCAATTCACTTTTCTTAACCAAAATGTGGACAATGCCTCCACTTCCAATGTCATACATCAACCAAACCTCAAAAATTGCTTACGATAAATCAGTCTGAGTGAAACAATGATTGAGTCACAAGTTCTTACTTGTTCATGTGTTGAATGTCAGCTCAGAAGGAGAAAGAGTTAAAACTCATCATCCTCTGTCCTCCTCTGTCAGTTTCACTCCAGTTTCAAACCAGCAACAGCATCATTTAATCAGTGTGATAAGCAGCTTGTCTGTCCAGTTGACCAGTTCATCATATTTTATTCACATCCTATTGTTTCACCCTAATGAGTATTAATTTATCAGTTCAAGATGAATGCCAGTCACAGTTGACTGTCACATGAGGTTTCCTCCTAATCCTCTCATAGCTTCATTTAAATCATTAAAATAAGCATTTCTTACTATTTTAGTATTTAAACTGCTGCGTAAATTTAGCCTCTGTATTGATGAGCTCAATGGCTGCCTGGAGTAAAGCACATTAAGATAAGGTGTGAAGTTGCCAATTATTGATCATTACAATGATGGTTTTAATGTCTTACGTCTGGTCTTTGGTGAACCAGGGAGTTGCATTTGGTTCTTCAATGTAATGTAATCTACAACACTTAAAAAAACACAGCCTCAGATATTACCATGGAGTTCATTTACTGAACATTATACAGTAAGTTTCACAAAGGAAGCATGCAGGACTCTTCCACTGGATTGTGTAATATCGTAGAGGTGTTGCTGCATTCACCATCAGTAGTGAATAGTCCAGCACTCAGTTTCATTTTAGCCTATATTAGCAAGATAAAAGTCACTTGCATTACATTGTTAGTGTGTAATTGTCACACTTGCCCTCATTTGATGATAATGGTATTTTGCATTAAAATGTGGGAATTGAAAACATTTAAAACTTTTAATTACATAATAAAACATTAAGCTTGTCTACTGTCAAGCCAGTTTTTTACTATGACACTGCAAACACAGACAATAATACTTTTGTTGCTAACAGGAGGTTAAGTCAGATTTAATTTATTCATTTCATATTTAATTTATGTGAAAACTGCAACTGTTTTAAAGAAGAGAACGAGGACATTAGCATTGTGGTATATGTAAAATCATGACATTGTAAGACCCTGATTGTATACTCCTCAATCATACTAATCAACATTACAACTGCAAGTAAACATCTGATGCTTATCCACTTCCTCTACACTCATCTATTTTGTTGGTGATGCTTATTCGGCCACAGATTTGTTTTGTGACCAGCACAGTGGGGAAAAAAGGGATGAATGTGTCGTTCTGAGGATGGGAAGCAGGGTGGAGCGAGCGATGCAGAGGAAGTACCTCACATGGCCTGCGATGGGCTGCTCGTCAAGAGGCCCTTTGTTTTAGGAGGTTAATGCCTAATTGATACAGGCTTAATGAGAGCGAGCTGTGTGTGCAGAGTGTGTGAGCCGGGGGGCAGGACGGCCCAGCCATAATTGGAACGGACAAGCCTTGTGTGGAGGAGTGCACAGGGAAGAGATTTATGGGAACGCAAGGAAAGGAGAGAGAGAGTGGGAACCAGGAAGAAAAGGTGACAATGAGTACGAGGAATGCGGAGGCAGTGGGAGAGGAATCCGGTATGATAGTGAGAGTATCGAAAGATCATGAGAAAGAAATGGAATGACAATGGAAAAGTGAGCATGAAGGACATTCCCATGGAAGTTTACTCAATGCTCATTCAAGTTTCATGGGCTGTTTCTTATACTTTCCTTGATATGGTGATTTTTTTAGATTGCTGCATATTGTTTGTGCAATATACCAATGATGAGGTTAGATTTAGTACTTTTTTTGTGTTTGATATTAATAGATTAATGCAAAGTTGCCAACGTAAACTGTAACTGTCTGTTTTCTGAGACACCTGTCTTTTCTTTTCTGATGAGCTGTCTTTTCGCCCCCTTTTTTCAGTCTGACAGTCTCAGACTATTCATGTAAGAGTCCCCAGCTTCCCTTCCAGACAAGCTTTCAGTATGAAGGCTGGAGAGGCATTAAGAGGGAGGAGGGAAGGGGCAAGAGAGGGGAGCACAGAAGAACCGTGCACTTCAGAAAACCTTGAAGAATTAGGACTGAAAGCTATGGAGATTCTGGGTGGCTACAAGCGAGGGGGAAAAAAATAATGAAAAGAATAAAATATAAAGGAGGGCAGTGTGTATAATTATAAAGATAAGAGAGGAGATTTACCAGGGAAACAATAAAAAAATACTTTTGGAAGTTAGGATTAAGAGAGTTAGCTGTGAAAATATATACTAAAAGGTAAAAAAAAAAAAAAAAAAAGTATGTGGTGGAAAGAATATAGGGTGAGAAAAGAGAGGAGGAAGATAGTTACAGTAAGGGTGAGAAAGGCAGGGGAGGGAGGCAGCTCGATGAACAAGAGCGAGTGAGAATGAGGCTGAGTGTCGGTGAGGGAAGGAGAGAGGGACAGACCCTCTGCTTTCCCACACTCAGCCGGTTCCCACAGTGGTCCCGGCTAATCCCTGTCTTAATTGGGGGAGAATTCCAGCGCACATGTTCCCCTGGAATGAGTGTGGAGCGAAGGAAAAGGAAGGCTCGGGAGCTTCTGACACATCAGACGGGCCACAACGGCTGGGCTGATGCACAATGTGTGAGTGCACTTTGTTGGAATATAAACATGCCGTCTGACTGTCAGCACGTCTGATGCATAAATGGCTTCACAACTTTCTCGTCTTTTTTTTTCACGCAATCCAACATGAAAAGTGCTCTTAGCAACCACTTAGTTTTGCATAGTCACATTCCACCATGACAGAAGAATGTAACTTAAAAGTTTGTTAAAAGCATAAATATATCCGAAAACATTCTCAGACTGTTAAAGGGTTAGTTCACCCTAATTCCTTAGTGGTATCTAGCCATGAACAGTTTCAGTAATACGTGCCAAAGTTTTAAGATAGTTGTCTCTAAGATTCCTGGTAGTGTCCAATAAAATGTTGGTGAAAAGAATTTTGTTTATGGTGCTCAAAATCTTATTAAATGCTATTTCACCAGGAAATTCTTGCTATAAAAACTGTTGACAATTAGATATGTGGATTATCCAGAGCAACTGGTATGTTTTCTGTAGAGAAATGTCACTGTAGAGTTTTTCAAATGTATTTATTTAATGATCTGAGGATCACACACTTAAATCCCTTTACCCCCATTGTATTGGATTGGCAGCAGAAGTTTCAGCGGTTAGATATCTTAAAATCTGAGCACTAAGACTGAAATTATCTGGATGGCCACACTCCTCTAGGGGTAAACAAGAAAACCTATTCTTGTAATTTGGGTTAAGTGACCTTTAACTGTCCCAGCTGGCCAAACATGGAGAACTTTGACAACAAGTTAAGATGTTGCTGGCATAGCTTAAAGGAAAAGTTTGACATCATGGGAAATATTACTAGTTTAATATACTATTCGATATCTGATGGAGAGTTAGATGAGAAGATCCATACCACTTTCATGTTTCTCTATTAAATATAGGGATATAGCCAGTAGCTGGATAGCTTAGCTTAGCATAAAGACTGGAAACGGGGGGAAATGGCTAGCATGGCACTGTCAACAACAACAGAATCTCACAATCATTTGTTTAATCTGTAAGAAAAACCAAAGTGTAAAAATAGAAATTTTCAGTTTTATGGGGGAATATATATTGGAATAAGTGGGATTCAGTTAAAGAGTTTTAAAATGTTCTGTGTGATCTAAAATACCAACCGTTAAAGTTGGGTTTTTGAGGGTCCCTAGAATCAAAGTACAAGAGCTTCTTTCTAGAGTCACCATACTTACTTATAAAGAGGAAATCTGTAGTAGAAAGACTCATTTTCCATCAACAGTAACCTCAATAGACCAGAATGCAATGCAGCTATAAGACATGTTGAGCTTTGATGAAGGGATTGTGATCAAAGATATGCAGCATCGCTCATGGATTAGTTTGCTAACAGTATGCAAAGCAACAACATTATAGTTTTACTCTGGCTATTGATGAAAGTAATTCTGGGAAATGTAGGATTATTTTGTGTGTGAGAGGCTGGTTGAGAGACTAGTTTAGAGGAACATTGGAATTAACTACTTTGTCAATATAAATGTTATTTATTAATAATAGCTAGCACCTTTCCATGTCAAGTGATGTATTTTTCCTTTAATACTAATAAATAAACACCTGTACAAGTTTCATAATGAGAGTGGTTTTAAATGTCATTGTCATGTTTTCACCTATTTCACAGCACTGTGCACCAAGCATATCTGTTGACAAATCCTACCCTGAAGCTGCAAAATGCAAAAGAAAAATGCAAGGAGATACTAGTGACATAACAAAACAACTGTGAGTGGCAGTTTCGTTCCTGCCTACCTCTTTCCTTAATAAACAAGTCGAACAAAAGGCAAAGTGCAATATGTCTCTGAGGAGGTAACCCAAGACAACTTCTCTGAGGGGGAAGATAGCAGGCAAAAAAAAATGGGTGCAAATGAGGGAGGCCGGGCAGCGCTGTAGTATTGCAGGATTAGACGAGAGAAACACAGGGGTGGGTGGCAGGTAGTGAGAGAAGAAATGAACTAATCTACTAGGGAAGTTTCTCCCCTTTGTGTTGACAATCAGACAGGTTTTGTCAGAAAACCATAATCCTCATGGTTATTTGGCAGGGTTTTAGAGCCCAACAAAAAACAGGTGTGTTTCTCCGTAGTGGGTAGACTCACAGTCTGGGGTTAAGTATCCAGAAGGCTGACGTCAGCCACACAAGGACACAACACAGAGAATTCAAGTTGTATAACAGAGAGTTCTGCAGACAGATGAGGATTTTGGCACAGACGAAACTGTAGGAAAATGCTATTTATCCTGTTGGTCTGTCGAGTGGTCAGTCAGTCAACCATTTAAGCCCAGGCTGAAATATCTCAACAACTATCAGATGTAGTGCCATGAAATTGTGTCTAATATTCATTGTCTCCAGAGGATGAAGCCCACAGACTTTGAGGATCCCCTGATTTTTCCTCAGGCATCACCAAGAGGATGGCCTCGTAGGATGCCGCCTGTTTTGACTCATCCTGACACAGTGAATAGCTCTAAGTAGCCTTATTAGTGCATGATGTCAGTGTTTGGGAGGTTTTTGTGATTGTACCCCCTGCAGGCTGATGTCAGCCCCAGGATACAGTGAGGAGATGGCAGCTGTGTTCAGTTCAAACGGAGGGGTAGCGGGCCTTCATTGGAGGGGGTCGCAATTCATTCCCTGTCTTTCCTTACAATACTTTTTTTGGCGGGAAAGCACCAAAGACGCTTGTTTGACCCAACTTGTGTTTCTTTGCGGGACCCCCTCCCTGAGAAAAGTGTCTCCCGCCTCCACTCTCATACACCATGTCCACTCTGTCTTGATTGATTTTCAGTGCGCATTTTGGAAGGGATTACAGCCATCTGCAGGCTCTTGAGGAACAAAGGGGGCTCCTCGCTCTCCTCCCTTCAGTACTTCAGAGGGATAACATGGCCAGATAAACATGCTCTTGCACCGCTCTACACTTGTTCTCTATTCTGCCCTGACCTCTCAACCCACCCAAACTGCCCACTCTATTTTAAAGCTGACCATGTTTTTCTCTCCCACCCTCACTTTCCTCCTTGAATAGGCTCCACTCTTTACTCATCAGTTTTTACAAACTGCTTACAACAGAAAGAAAATTGTGAGTCATTGCCTTACGAAAACTCTTGTGTTGCAAGACTACTGTCTGGCATTTTCCAAGCCTGAAAATGAGAATTAGTGAGTTGCAGGTTAGCATGGTCACATAATTTCCATTTGGGGATCATCACTCCCAGCTGTGCGAGGGTGTTATGGGAACAAGGAATCGTCAGCTGGGAAACTGGGATGCCAGTGTGGTCATGGACTTCATGCTCACGCTCAGCTGGTGCCGAGCTGATGGAGAGGGAGCAGGATGCACAACCACTGAGTCACAGGAAGAGGTGGACAGACCACTAGGCTTAATGTCTGGTTGCAGCGGGTTGGATTACCAGTTATGGCAAAATCATTTGTTTACGTGGACAATAAAGCCTCTTGAAATCCACAGCTGTTTCTTCATCATTACTCTACCATATGCAGAAACTGCAAAGAAGCCCTCAAATGTCTTCCCCTTGACGCCTTTTTTATCAGACTTGCTAGATAAGACCTTTTCAGCTAATTAGCTTCTCAGATATTTGTATATTTTTGGACAAACTTTGGGATATTCACAATGTAGACACCAAAGGCCATTTGAGTGTGCAGAGACTGAGAGTGCTTGAGGGGAAAAAATAACATAGATGGATTGTTATGTCTTGTCTGGTTCACAAGTGTTTGAAGGACGGTTAGTTCATGCAGAACACCAATCTCGCTCTCTCTCTCTCTCTCTCTTTCGACCTGACACTGAGAAAACAAGATTGATGTGGAAAAATGAAAAGCAGCAGAAGAGCAAATTGTCTGTTTAGTGATTCAGAGGCCTTAAGTTTCTTTTGGCAAAAACAGGGCGATATGATTTTGTATGATGTCAGAGCTTTGCAGCCACAGTTTCCAAATCAGCATCCGACACACCCAGCAGCTGTGGTCAACATTATGGGAAAGATCAGATTCTTGATCTCATGAAAAGAAAGTTACAGTTGATTGAAGTCCAAGTGAAGGATGAGTTTGAGAGGGCCCATCATGCACTGAGAGAAATCAAGCTATGGCACAGTAAGAAGCTGAAGCGAATCAACTGATATTCCTGCAGTTATACAACCTAACCTTGGTAAAGAAGCTGGTTTCAGATTTGGCATTTAAAGACAAACAGCCAAGATAAAATCATGTAAAATCCATAGACTGTAAAAAAAAAAAAGGATGTAGTCACCGTGATGTCATCCACTGGTGTGTGGACTCCTGTTTTGAACTCTTTATACATCCATGGTTTTGAAGCCTCAAGTTTGCATTTTGACTGTCGTCATCTTGGAATTTTGGAGCCAGAAGTGACCATATTTGGATGAGAGGATGGAGCTAACCCTAACACTAGCTGCTAGCTTGTTTAGCACGATGCGTTCACAATCTATGGTTTACTGTGATAATGCTAATGCTAATGCTATTTCACTAGCGAAAAACAGGCTTAAAACCATTAAAACAAAATGTACTTACTGGAAAAAAATGAACATCCCACTCCTTAGAGGGTCTTTTAGTACAACCAAATGCTGAACAAGGCAACGAAAATGTTACAATTAACTTTCATGAATTGAAGACACAGTGAAATAGCGTCAGCTATGGCTACGCCTATACTCCGTGAATTTGGGGTTATGCCATGGTTAACCAACGCTGTTGCCGTGGTAGCGACTTGCGTGTGACGGTACACCCCTGTCACTCAAAGCGGCAATTCCCTTAATTATGCATAACATTAAGCCTCAATAAAATTTAAATGAGTGAGTTTTCACTCATTTATTCACCCCCTGTATAGTTGTCATGAACAGCAAATTAGCTATAGAGACCAAATCTGTTTTTTGTACCAGCCTGTAAACATGTTTACTTCTGCTGAAAAGTTGAGCATTTTAACATGTGAGTCTATGGGGACTGACTCACTTTTGGAGCCTCAAGTGGCCATTTGAAGGGCCGCAGTTTTTGGCACTTCTGCTTTGGCTTCATTTTTCAGCCCCGGAGATTGCCGCTGGGTAAAATCATGTCCATGTATGTCAAATCTGACTTTGGTAACAATGATTTTATTGGAAAGAAAAAAAAGGAGAGTTACCTAACCAGGTATTAGTGGTGCAGCTGATTCTATGAAGTCATGCAGAAGTAAATATAGTGAAAATGCTCTAACAAAGTGCAACATCATGTTAACTGTGTAAATTTCAGCAATTCTGCAGACAATGATGACATTTTTAAATAATGTAAAAATGTATTTGTGCAAGCCATTATGATGGAGAAGAAGGAAAACTGCGAAAACCCGGAAGAGAGATTTCAAACAGAGATCTCCCACCCTCCATTGATGGCTGGGGTTGCAACAGGAGCTATTGAAGGGCTATGATGGTTACAAAAAATAAAGTAGATGCAATGAATATATATAAATAAGTCCCATTTTAGACTAGATAAGGAAGTCCATAATCAGTCTTAGTAGAAGTCTAACATCAGGGGTTTTTGGTCTGATTTATGAACCTTTATATAGTTGGTTATTAGGGGAAAGTTGCTGCTAGAAACACAGGACCTGTGTGCTGGGTGGAGTGTTGTTATGCCAGACTGCAAGGGAGTGTCCAGGAGCACTTTGCCCCCGCTTGTGCTCTCATCTCTGGAGCTTTGTCTCTGGCCACTTCCCTCAAACTCCCCCAGGGGCTGACGGAAGTCCACACCCAACAACTCTGTCCCATCTCTTCTGATTCCCCTTTCCTGAGTGCTTCCCGCACCTCACCTCAGCCACACAACAGGACAGAGTAAAGAGAGGTGTTGGGTGGATGGGGGAGGAGGGTTTACTGTGTGTCTGCAGCACTCTGCGGGGCCGCCAAATAACAGATGAAAATAAGTCAGCATTGAAATGGTGTGTGCAGTCATTTCCAGTGTTGGATGTAAACATTAGATGTGAAAATAATTTTTATTTGAATTGTGGACTGCATGCATGTAAACAGCAGTAATTCAAATAGCTTGTTTTAATATGTGCAACTATGCCACTGTGTCATTGTAGGTACACTGACATTAATACTGCAGTTTGAGGGGTTCAAGCCGAGGTCGCAAAGAAATGATAACAATGCAGGAAGTTGAGCTTTGTCAAAATGTCACTTGATGTATTAGTTGAGGGAGTATAATTTGAGTGCTCTTTGTTTTGGCTTATCAGCCTTGCAACAGTAACCTCAGATGGACTGGATGGGAGGGGGGCAGAGGAGGTTGTGTGCAGAGCCGAGCAGCTCGGGGCCCCCAGCTACGGGATGTTTTAAAGGAGCACTGAGGCAGTAAATAGCTGGGGAGGTTGGAGGTTCACTCACATGAACTACTGATGCGGTGGCAAACCAGTGTCAGGGTTTCTATGGGAGATAGCTTGCCAGACATGGGAAGCATGTCGTGCTTTTGTGAGTCTTTTCCATTTAAGCTAAACACCATGGTAATTCCCCAGCTGCTCTTTTTCAAATGGATTTACTGCTTACAGTAAATCTGAGATTTTACTGAGGTGTGTGCAGTACAAGTTTATGCAGAATTTTGCAAAGAGGAGAAACAGGTGGTGAATTTATCATAGAGATTCAGTCATATGGGTGTTTCTGGATTATCTAGCATGCAGCTCCTCATCTGTCAGAGCGGAAATATGTACCGTGGTCAACCACAGCAGGTAACAGATATGTTATGTGATGCTGTAGATAAAATCCAAGTTGAGGTTGGAAACAAACGTTTGCTCCAGGCTGAAGACACATGGCCAAGTGGAGTGGAAAAGAGATTTGGTTTGATTGTGTCCTTGTGCACACGTGGTCAGGATGGAGTGAGCGACTGTGTGGCACCTCAGCTCAGCCCAGTCTGCCATGCCGCTCCCTTAATGGCAATTTATTGCTTCCTGAATCCTGAAAATGGGAGGCCTAGGACAACAGAATTCCAACCTCTGTTTTCTACGTCCTTCCCTGTCTAAACGCGCTCAGGGTCCTAAACTCTCCCTAAATCTCTCTCTCAGCTTGCTCTCTCAGGCATGCCATTTGTTCTGAGCTTTCAGAGGTCTGATTCATGGGTACTTGAAGTGACTTATGTCTGAGAAAAGTTTACCATGGTAGAAAACCTTTGGTCGCACATACTCTAATGTAGGTTAAACAGTTTTGACACTAACAGAGAGTTAGTGTGCTGACAAACTAATGATCCAGCTGCATTTTGTTTATGGAGCATGAAATGACCACATTGAATTAAAAAGCCTTAAAGAATCAGCTAAACAAGAAAATAATTACATCCCAAAACATCCAGGTTGTTTTCTTAAAGTATATTTTAATGACACAGACAAACATGAAAATAATCCACAATACTGAGACAGTGTTTTTTTTTTTCCATAGGCGTTTTTCATGCCAACATTTCTAGAATTTCTTATTGACATATTTACATTCACATTGATATCAACATAAATTCACATAAAAAAGAAACAAACAGCAAAATGGCAGTGTATGCATTTAAGACATACCGCTTCAGCACATCATGGTCATTTGGTATGATCCCCTCTCCTTGTTGATATAGTGCACATTAGATATGAAATCATTTTACAGAACAGAATTTATACACATTAAATGCATATTTTGTGTTTGTCTTGAGCTAGCCTTGTTCAGTGTGATAACTTGTTTTTCCACCAATAACTGGTCACAGGATTTTTCTGTATATTCCTCCATTCTTACCTTTACAGCACAGAATATCACTGGACATCAGTCATGAATGGCTGTTGTCGTCAGTTCTATGAACATTGCTGATTATATACAGGTGAATAAAATCTTTTTTTTTTTTCTTTTTACTTCACAACATAAAATAGCTTCTTGGTTTTAATGTCTTGTTATGTGTGTCTTAATAATATGCTGCAGCATAATCGGAGAGCAGTAATTGACTTGACAACAATCAAACTTTTAACTGCTTTGGCTACACTGCTGCAATTTATCTCCAACACATGCTTTAAATAATTCTCTTTACAGTCCAATTACCGTACATAAAATCTTGCAGACATATTGGATGGCTAGTGACATGAAACTATGACATGAAAGGTGTGATATCTTACAAAATGACTTATTTAACAAACTGCTCTTAAAAGCCTGCATCTCCTTACAGAAGTAAAATCTCAGAGTTGGCGAGAGTATGAAAAGTGCTTTCAGCACTAGTTTGAGCTGCTCAGATAGCCTCAGCTTTGTGTTACTTCTGTATGTGCTCAAATTATCTGTACATATATTAAAATTCTCAATCGCTCCACTATGCTACATATAGTTGCTTTTTATTTGGTTTTCAGTGCTTGCAGCATCACTTTCCAGATCATTCCCTTTCCTTTATCAGTGCAAATATTTTTTTTTTTACATTTCCTTTTGTGAGGACCTTTTATAATCTCCTTAATAATAATAGTAACACTGAGGAGGACCCCAGCAAAGGGGTGGCCACCAAAACATGCTAAACTCACTGTCCTATGGCTGTCTGACTGCTCAATATGTAGGCCAGACATTTTCCGAACAAAAACACTGTGGGAAAAGGTAGGAAATTTGAAATCTTGGACCACAGCAACACCTGCCTAGGGTTTTATCCTCACTGGGATAGCAACTAAGGCAGTAAGCTTTCTATAGAACTTTTCATAAATTTTCCTGAGTTTCAAAGCAATGACTCTCAATAGGCCTGAATTAATGGCTTGACTTAATTTATCCCAAATGGAAACCCTTTCAAGAGATTTCCTCTGAATCTGCATAATGGCATCACTCAAACCATCCAATGCCAAATGCGTATAATCTTCATTTCAACCATGTCCCTCATGTCACAACTTCACCAGGTCTTGGGGACCCGGAGACTGCATATTGCACTGAGATGGTGTTGGAAAAAAGCCCATTTCACTCCTCAGTCCTTTGGGGAAGACGATATCCATTGGTGGCGCCATGGCTACATCGGCCATTGCTCTTCGTGGCTTCTTCCAAAACATGGAACAGGGCTGAGTTTGGCCTGACTTTCAGTACAGCCTCGATTCTGCGTGGTAGACAAGCTGCTGGAAAGTTTTTCAGCTCAGTCTACTGGCAGTTCACAAGGTATCTGCTGGGCTGCTTTGGCCATCATGTATGCCTGCTGGAAGTCCTTGTAGCGGGGAGCGCAGCCCAACCAGGCCTCCCCAAAGTGGACCCGACCGGTGAAAAGGAAGCTGCCGGGCCCCGGTTTGACACCACACTGCAGCAGAGTCCTGATTTCACCCCGGCTGGTCAGGCGACTGTTGCCGGTGAACAGGGCGTACTTTTGACGAAACACCCGAGTGGCGCTGACCTTGATCACTGCTGCCCGTAGGTTCTCGTCTTCTTCCACTGACTTGATGTTACCTCGCACAACTGTGGATAAAGAGCACATTCTGGTTAATTTCCAATTCATTTCTGTGATTATTTTTTTACAATGTGTTTCTTTTTGTTCACATAAAATGCTTTGCTGTATTTTTGCCATCTTGCAAATGTTATGTTGTCAAATTCCAGCAAGAGATACGGTTCTTTGTGGGATACCAACTGATGGTAAAAGCCGTCCCAAAACCAAAGCCTGTCCACTAATCTTTCTAACTTTTGTTGCCAGCTGAACTTCCCCTCAGTCCTGTTACAGCTCAATCAGGGGCCTGGAGATTAGTCCACTGCTTCTTCTCTAGGGGGGTGATGTGAGGATTAGTCCACTACAGCGCCTTCATTAGGGGTTCTTGTGTGTGTGGGTGTGTTATGTGTGTGTGTTGGGGCTGCAGAGAGCTGCTGTTTCACCTTTAACCTTTGCACTTTTGAGAGGAGAGGATTTGGAGGCACTGGGGTGCTCTGCCTTTAAACCAATTCGATACAACCGATTTGTAGATCCTGACAAGAAATCATTATTTTCTGTGGATTTGCTGCAAGGACTTCTTGCCATTTGGTGGTCTGGTTAAATATGATAATCCTGACTGAATTAGAGGGAGGAGATTTCTGTGTGACAATGACATATCATTCCTGATTTGCTGTGTTCTTCCATGTGTGATCGGCAGCTCTTTATATCAGGTAACTTACCAAAGTCACTGGTACAGACAGCCATCAGAATCTCTGTGTTGTTGCAGGGTCTGCAGGCTTCTGGAGAGACAAGGAGAGGAGGAAAAAGAGAGAAAAGAGAGTCAGTTGGTGACCTCACATAAAACTCTTAACTGTTAGAAAACACCTATATGCTAATACTTCTAATCAGCCTCTGGAAATCAAAGACCGTATTTCCAGATAAAAGATCACATGCACAGGAATGTGAGATGTGAATCTAGACTTAATACTCCACGCAAAGACGAGCAACAAAGGAACGACCAACCACCGCGTTCTAACAGACAGCTGCTACTTTTACAGTTGGCAGAGGAGGACCAGTGGAGCTTTAAGGTGCGAGGCTCTTCCACCCCAGACAATTTAAAGGCCAAATGAAACTTCCCCCCTAAAGCCTTCCAGGGTGTCTACAGTCACACCTCATCAAAGCCTGCTCGACAGGGTCTGGGGAGAGGGAGTGGGGGAGCACTTCAAAGATTTTTTTTAAGGACCACAATCCCACTTCTCATAAAATACTGCCCTTCCTTCCTGCTGAGGCCTTTTTGAAAACTGGGGAAAAAATACTATCTATAATATATATCTATATCTATAAATCTATCTATCTATCTATCTATAAAATGCACCTTTCTGAAATTCATAGCAGGATAGCCAGACAACCACAACTAAAGATTAAAATCAAACCAGCAATGCTCTGGCTGTCTGAATGACTGAACTGTGGGTAGAATAAAAAAGAGTCATGGCATTTTTTAAAGTTCTCTTCTCCTTGTGGTTCTTTGGAGGCCCCTTACCCACCCCACACATTCTCCTCCATAGTGAAAAACCTCTTGATAAATGAGATTCCTTCCTCTCTAGTCCACAGCAAACCCCCATCCAAACCTAATCAGTGTGTGTGTGTGTGTGTGTGAGAGAGAGTGTGGGGGGGGGAGTACACTCCTACAGACAAGTCTCCCCACAGAGAGGCAGCTCAACAAAAGAGGGGAGCATCTCAGCTGGGTAGAGGCCTCCCTGTCGCCTAGGCGACGGCAGTAATCCCAGAATACTCATGCGGCACCCATTCAAAGGGCTCTGGACTCTGGAGAAAGCCCCACATACTGTGCTTTTGTCCCCCTCCCTCCCCACTCCACGTCTCCCCTTCTCCTGCTCCAAACCAGCACGCCTCTGGGGAAAGTTTGGCCACTTCCTCCTCTCTGCACTCTGCATGGGCTATGGAAAGTCCAGCCAGCCCACAGAGGCCTGTTATTAATTATGAATCATCTACGGAGAAGAGTTTATATCATCATCACTGGTGGGTTAAAACCTTACATCTCCTGACCTTTTCAGGATGGAAGAAAAAGCACTTTGACCACATTTTGGTGGTTTTTGTGAAGAGTTTTATGTAACCAAGAAGTCAGATATTTTTTGCCTTTTAAAAATTTTTTTGAGGTGTTCACACAGCAACAGACACATACTGTAGATTAGTGAGATTAGAGTAAACTGAGATTTAAGTTTTCCGTTACAAAGAAATAAAACTTCTCCCAAGTTCTTCTGTACTTACTCTGTTCAGTAAAAGCTCACTAGAAATGACAAATTGAAGTGAAAAACTTCACTGTGTCTAATTCTGTTTGACTCAAAGCAGCTCTGCTCAAATCAACATGGCTGACTAATGCCTCACTGACTCACCTTCACTGCTGATGGGGTTGGAGTCAAGTGACAGGCGAGCAGTCCAATCCCCTCTCAGCTCATAGCGAAAAGATGCGATCCGCCGGCTGATATCCTGGTGAGGTGTAGCTTGCAGGAAGAGAGCCACCCTCTCCCCCGGCAGGCGGCTAAAGCAGCGAACCCTCGGCGGGGGAGAGGATTCCAAGCGGTCCCCTACCAGGAGCTCCAGGACCCCATCTCTCTCCAGGTATAGCTGGGCTCCGTGGAACTGCTCAGAGGGCTTGACGCAGGCTGTGATGAGGCCTGAGCTGCTCCCGCCGGGCCCCACCGCCACAGAGGGCAGGCGGGGTGACAGGGTGAGGCGCAGGGCTCCTTTGGGATACAGCCAGTCCAGAGTGCCCTCAGAGCAGTGGAGGGAGATCTGCTCCACGCTGCCCTGCTGCTGGGACAAACCACTGTGTGAGGGGAAGAAGAGGGGATGGTTAAACAAAGATTTTGGTATTATTTTTCCATTTACAAATTGCTGTCACAGTATGGGCTTGAAACCTTCCTAAGTTCCTAACATCATCATCATCAGTGGATACTTTCCTAAAACAATCACACTGATTAGCTGCAGGATGGTTTGAGATGGTTTAAACACAAGTCATGCAAACAGCTAACCAAAATGCTCGTAAGAAAATTGTAGAAAACCCAAATTATTTTTTAGTTAGAGAGAAGTAAAAAAACCCAAAAAGTTTAATAAGAGAAAGCGCCGCCTAGTGGCAGCTCTGTGAGACCAAGGGCCCTTCACATCATCTATAGGGCCAAACTTATGTGTAAGTATATACATGTATCCTAAAAGTCCTCTGCAGGCATTTTAATAATATCGCTACTATGAAGCTGACTTCAATAACGACATCCACAGTATGTATCTTCTCCAGTTATCAGAATTAATCCTTCCGTCTCCTGTCTGTCTGGACCCTTCATGCCTCCTGCAGACAGCCCGGAGGCGCAATCGCAGCAGAGCTCGAAAACATTTTAATTGCGTCCTAATGACTAGTCTCAACATGTTGTTGCATTCAAACAAGCATCCTTTCACGCACTCCAAAAAAACAAGCAAACAAGCAAAAAACAATAAAGAAGAGCCACCTGTAACATCTCTGAGCGACATTTGAAATAATGTTTTCATTTAGCGCAAAAATAGCGAATAGAGGAAATATAAAGTACTTGCCTGCCTCTCCAGCTGCACTGGTCTTCCGAATAGTTCGAGAGAGCCGCGTCAAAAAGGACCAAAAGTAAAATCCAAATTGTGTAAATCCGAACTCCAAAACCAGACATTTTCGACAGATGATGATGCAAAGTAAAAAAAAAATTGAAAAAGATTATTCCAAAAGCTGCAAATTCCTCTATGAAACAAATCTAATCCTATCTCTGATAACCTCCATAGTTTTGTATCCTCTTACCCTGATGTGTGAGATAAGAGAACACCGCTGCAGCCCACAACGCTCCGAGCTGCTGTGCGTCAGGGGACGCGCAGCTCTGAAGTTTATTCCCCCTCAGAAAAACTTCAGCGACCAATCAGAGAGCGACCAGAGAAACTTTAAACCACTCACACAGAGGAGGGGGAGGTACGTCTGACCTGCAGAATGAGCAACAGTTTGCATAAGATAAACCATGTTACAATTCACTATTGTGTTGGACATGTCTGCATAGAAAATACTAATTAACTGATGCTGAGTGAGTTTGTGAGTAAGGAAAGTTTAAAGTCCCATCCAAACATGTTTTAAGACATTAAAAATGCTGTACTTTGAATAATAATTTGTGTTTGACATGTCCCCCCCCCCCCCCCCCAAAAAAAAAAAAAAGTTTTATTAACTTGTTTACATATCCTGCTTCTCCCTCACTGAAAAATCCAGAAATATTGTTGTATACAAATATAAAACAGATTCAGCTCTTGAAGTGGATGATATCATCATCAACTAAACATTTTTGGGTTTTGAACTGTTGGTCGGACAAAACAAGGTCGATTTGAAGATGTTATCTTGGGATCTGGGAAATTAATGGACAGTTTTTCATTACTTTTTGACATTTTATAGACTAAACAAGTAATCATCGAAAAGATTTTCATTCTGCACAGTGAAGCTCAATAAAAATCCAAGTGAAGTAACAATAAGCAAAAAAAAACAAAACAAAAACATTTTTGAGTGAAGGGGGACTTTAAATATTATATAAAACAAGTGTGTTTGCTGCTTTGTGATGCTGCTTCAGGCTTTAGAGCTGAGATATCTTCGTTTTCAAAATGTTCTTTTCTTTTTCTTTATAAACGCATAAAATACTTTTTATAATTATAATGAGTTGTGTTTGTCTTTTTTAAAATCCCAAATCCCCTGACCTTGAATAACCTTGTCATAAAGCTTTACATCAGCAGCCCGTTTTACATCTGTTTCATTCTGCAACATTTTATACTTAAAAAAAAGGTCTTGCCATCTCAAGAGCTTCTGAAATGTAATAAAATATTGACTTCTTAAGATCCAGAGGTGATATTGGAGATGATATTGGTGAAACAGACAAAACAGGAGACATAAAGCACTGGTCACAGTTCAATAATGCTAACTTGATTTTCAGGAGCGACATATATGATGGTGAGGATGATGAAGATTTTGCCTCCTCTGGTTGTCGTGCCCTCTGCCCTTTCCCCCGCTGGGCTTCTCTTTCATGTTGCGGTATTTATAACCAAATCAAATATTCTTTTGTGCCTATATTGCCCATCCATCTCCCCGAGCCAGTGACTTTGAGTGTACTTGTGTGTGTGTGCGTGTGTGTGTGTGTGTGTTTGATGAAAGTCTAGGCTCTCTGATGGAGTTATGACAAGGCCTCAGACCAAGACAAAGGCACATGTGCAGAAATCCAGCTGCTTTATTGTCTGCGGCAGGACAGAGCTTTGTTTTCCACAGGGCATTTCAAAGCAGCAGAGTTTAAAGCGCAGAGCGACAGGGGGGTGACCCACTCAAAGAAAAATGAATACATTAGTGCCTAAACTTAGTTATGGACTTCACAAATATGTCAGAGCATCCACGTGTGTGCAGAGTTTTCAGACGCCAACACTCAGATTTACACACTTTGTCAAACACATCAGTGTGCGTGTATTTATACGCGTGTCTATTAAAACATTAGCACACACGCGCTTTGTGACCCGCATGACCTGATCTACAGTCTTATCCAGTCTGGATCATATTCAATGCTTTCATGTGGCTGTTTAGTGTTCTGCCATGAACACAAGGATCTTATAGTTCCAGCATTCTGAGAATAAACTCACTTGATGTGGTTATCAACAGTTTCAAATTTCATTCCCACTCTCATTTAATGAGGGTTTTCCTCATGAAAAAATAGTAATAGAGCAAAGAACGGAGAAGACAAAACTTATGTGAAAATGACATTTATTTTAGTTTAAACATACATGAACTCATATGCAGAGTAAAACCAGTGCATGTAATATTGTCGTCAAAAACTGGATGCCTTGGTGCCAAGGAAATTGTTTGACATTTTGGGAAATACGCTTATTTGCTTTCTTGCAGAGAGTTTGATGAGAAGATTGATACCACTCACATGGTTAATATGAAGCAACAGCCAGTAGCCAGTTAGCTTAGCTTAGTATGAAGACTGGAAACATGGGGAAACAGCTAACTT
The DNA here is from genome assembly GCF_910596095.1 of Thunnus maccoyii. Classification (NCBI taxonomy): domain Eukaryota; kingdom Metazoa; phylum Chordata; class Actinopteri; order Scombriformes; family Scombridae; genus Thunnus; species Thunnus maccoyii. The sequence goes on along the minus strand of NC_056552.1, from coordinate 17,031,888 downwards.
GGCTCTGTACAAAGGTTCAAAAAAACTCTGCATACCAGCACGGATTAAACAAACAAGATATAAAATGTTAATTAGTGAACTTGAACTTTGTTTACTTTGGACAGAGCAAGGTTAGCTGTTTCTCTCTGTTTCTAGTCTTTATGTTAAGCAAAGTAGAGCTGCAACTAATTATTATTTTCATTATTGGTTAATCTACTTATCATTTTTTTGATTAATCCATTAATAGCTTTGTCTATGTCAAAAAATAGTGAAAAATATCTGTTATAGTTCCCTAGAGTCCAAGGTGACATCGTCAAATTTGTTTTGTTCGATCAACAGTGAAAAATAAAAAGATATTCAGTTTACCATCATGTAGGACAAAGAAAAGTGATAAAGTTGAAACTAGCTAATTTTAGGCATATTTGCTTAAAAAATGACATAAATGATTATTTAATTATCAACCTGTCGATTGATTAATCGACTAATTGTTGCTGCTCTAAAGCTAAGCTAGCTGTCTGCTAGTTGTAGCTTCATATTAAACGGACAGACAGGACACTAGCCTTGGCATAGACACATCTTCTCATCTAACTCTCGGCAAGAAAGACCTATTCCTAGACCTGTAGTTCGTTTTTTGCCTTAATCATTGATACATCAATATATCAACTAAAATTCATGCTGGCTAATTATAATAAAAACATTTCATTTGTTTATCAGAAATACAACAAACTTTATTTGGCTTCACTAGAATCTTTGTATTCCACCTGGTTGTATCACAGGACCATTGTGTGCACAGAAAAGAATCACAAATTACACACCAGTGTGCAGAGCTGCAACCAAGCAGTGTTTGAGGTTAGTTTGAGTGTGTGAACCGTCAGACCTGGTTGCTTCTGTTCTACATCGAGAACAATGCCATCTTTGACTGTAATGGCTGCCCTCATACTTTAACCACTGAACCAGATTCCCGCTGTTGTAGAGTTTCAGCTCTCTGTGTCTGCTGCATTCTCACTGGCCCGCCAATGAGAGTGTCTTCAAACAGTGCTGCTGTATGCATACGAGAGTTGCATGCATGTGTTAGAGCTGTGTCTATTTGCGTGGTATTCTTTATTCCTCTATGTGTGTGTGTGTGTGTGTGTGTGTGTATGCAAACACAGAGAGGATGTAGTGACAGTGTGGTGTCACCGGTATTTATGGGACTTTGACATTGTGTGTAACTTTCTCTCACTGTCTCTTCTCGCTGTCTCGGGCACATAGAGACTCTTTTCAAGGCTAAAAAACAAGACTTATAAGCATATTTTAGGGTTATAAACATGTTTAAAGAACTAGTAGAAATGCACCAATTATTTCAGTAATTTGAATGTTTGTTGAGTTTTCTCCTTTGAATTTTAGCTAGGAAATCCCCTCTGCTGCATGTTCCCAGTTAAAAATTAATCAGAGTTCAACACTTCCTGTCTTCTTCTGTAACACCACACAAGTCTAACATGACTGACATCTAGAGACCTAATCCTGTAGTTTTGTACGAGAGAAGGCCGATGGGGTGCAGAAGTTCTATATTATTCAGAGAGGTTTGGTGTAACAGTATTATACTATCTAAAACATCATCGACGTTTTAGATAGTAGATCAACACCAGAGGGAGACTAAACTGAGTTGGAAAGATGAGATGTCGCCGTTCCCAGACTTTTCAGCAGCTTCCCATGGCACCTCAGTGCTAATCCGGCTGATCTGACATCGCTGCTGTTTGTTTTCCAGCACAGAGTCATCTATCTGCTGGTAATGAGATCTAAGACCTTGTCCGGACACTCTGATAATCAGCCTACGTTCAGGGTGGCAGAAAATATGCCCTTCCCTTTACTGGATTGTGCTGCGTCTGATGTTTTATCTGGTTAGTTTGCGGTTTGTTCATGGGAAACAGGCTACGTTTGATTGACTGATTTGTATATTATTTTCGGCCAACAAGTGAAAAATCTTGATATCCTGAGTGCCAGAATGCAGAATACATTTAGTGAAGACTCACATATTTTACATACACTTGTGGTGTTGAAGGAAATTATCATGCATTGTTGTCCTGGATCATAGCCCCAGATATTAATGAATAAAATTCACTTGTCAAACTGAAAACAGGGCCAAAGAAAATTAAGTTCTTGCTTCATTTATGACTGAAAACCAACATTTAGTAGAGGCATGTGGATTTTGTCACTATTACAGCAATTTTTTCTTTATTATTTTCACTTTATTATTATGTCACTGCAATTACAGTGTAGCTGTACAGCCTGTCATGCCTTTGGTAAAAAAAAAATGAAATTATGAATATTTTCTAACAACTTGAAAGCACAACACCTCTTATATATCTGTTAGCTGTAAGGGACTCTCTATGGTGACTCATGTATGCAGTTACAGGACAGACGCTAAGTAAACAACTCCAAAACTCCACTGGAGTAAGTTGTTGTGATGAGTCAGTGAGAGCAGTGAAGTTGGCATTTTCTCACCTCTTCATGCAGGTGAGGGAACTCTTCAGTCAGAGTCGAATGGCGGCCAGAGGCCTGTGAGAAGAGCCAACGCTATTGGAGCACGGAAAAACTTGCGCTGATATTTACCCTCCGAGCCCCCATGAGAGCCGCATGTGAAAACTGACACCTGCTCTCTCATTGCACTTTCTCAGGATCCTGATTGTGCTTGTGTTTGTTTGTATGACAGTAAATTTCTCTTTGTGCCTCCCATCTTGGTTTGTGTAGTTTGTGTGTGTGTGTGTGTGTGGGACAGTGTGTGTGTGTGTGTGTGTGTGTGTGTGTGTGTGTGTGTGTGTGTGTGTGTGTGTGTTAGTGTAAAGCCCATTGGGAAACCGAATACAAGAGGGCCATATACCAGATAAACAGAGTCAGAGAGGGTTGATAGCAAACGCAGCTGGAAACGCGCAGACACCCTGAGAATGCTCTCTAATGCTTTTCTAAACATGTAATAGATCACTTAGCTCCACTGTCACAATACTCTTATGCGGCCCTTGTGTGCTTTAATCTTGTCCATCGGGATCTCACATAACTTTTGCATGAAGATATGGTCCACGTGTTGTTGCATTGAAAGGGCTCAGATAAATTATCTCATGTTTTTGACACAAATCACAAGAGATTTGTTTGTGGCAGCTGAGGTCAAGTGTCAGTTTACACATTTTCTGTGAGGATATGCGGTACTCTCTCACACATATTTGCATGAACTTGCTCCTCTTTCTGTGTCTATCTCTCCTTTTTTTTTAACTCACAGTCTTACACACATGGTTTTGTTTTAGTTTATTGTACTTATTTAGTCTCATTCATCACTGCCATGTGTGTTTGCGTCTCTTTAAAGTACTTTGTGGAAAATTAATTTTTTAAAAGTTCTTTTATTTGTTTCAGTGCCATAGCTCTACACGCTGACTATCCACTTTTGGCATTCAGCAGCTCCAAATATAAGCTAATTATAGTGTCTGAGGTCAGAGGTCACAGCTGGGTGCCCTGGGGACTTTTCATTAGCAAAATGGAGGGAAGAGGCTGCAGGTGTCTAAAATGACCCTCTACATATTCTGTGCCCTAATCCAGGCGATTCTTTATTGCTCTTTGCATTTTTGCAGTTTGTCTGTCTTTAAAAAACATTTCAATAATAAATACACTTTTTTCCACTTTGAAATTCAAACAAATCATTTGTGCATTGTGCATTTTGTTGAAAAGACATTTTGACTTTTGACAAAACAGAATTAGCAATGAGAAATTTCAAAACTATGTGCTGTCTTTACATGGCTTGAGCAGAACATTGATCTGATTCAACCCTGGAATTGTTCAGCAATGCAGCTTGAAGTGCTGATTAATGACAGCAGAGAGCTCAACATGCCAGTATCCCACTGCAGCATCTCTGCCAACTAACTTCTCTAACAAACATCTGCAGACATTCAGTTTCATTCAGCTTTGGTTGGACTACTTTTTTGAACTTAGCTTCGGTCAACATATACATTTATTATCTCTCTAAACATTAAATTAAAGTAATATAATGGTAGGGTTAAGACATTTATCTCCACTGTTTGTGCACCTCACAGCTCTTCTAAATTGCTCTCAAAGTGCTTTTGTGATAAAAATTGATCATCCTTGAAGCCTGATAATTATTGTATTCATATGTTGACAAAGAGGTTAGATCCAAACCCTTATCTCAGTTTAAACAGATAATGATAGTGTCATTGCACTGAGACTGACTTTAAACAGGGACAGCGTCAATAGTGCAGCCAACCTTGATGTCCTTTTGCACTGATCCTCACATTCCTTAGTGTTCAAAAGCACACAAGGGAATAGTTTAGCTTCAGGGAAAACAGGCCAGACTCTTTTTAAGTGGTTCTTCACACAATGTTGCTACCACCACTAAGTCAGAAGATTTTTCTTTTGACAGTCAGTGCTTGATTGCGAGCAGCAGACGGGTGGAATAACAGATGAAGAAGGCAAAAAACCCCCCCATTGCAATCACCGCAGAATGCACAGGAAGTTTCCTGCGGTACATGAGGTTTGAGGGTAAATTTAGACTACTAAGCATCTGCAGCCAGCACCACAGCTTTTGATTGTAGCCAGATTGGAGTAAGCATGTGTCGTGCTACTTCATGAAGGTTGCATTCCCTTATTAGTGTGTGTGTGTGGGTGAGCTTGTCTTGATTGTCTGACATTTAACAACAAAATCAGGTCTGTGAACGACGTGGTCTGTCTTGTTTTTTGGAGGGAAACGCGCTTTGTTAAGACGGCATTTCCAGCCCCTTTCACTTCACATTTATGACTCTCATTAGCTGCAATTAACAGAGCATCACCCAGTCCCACTATTTGTAATCCAGATGGGAGTATTGTCACCAGCAGCCCAGCGGTGCTATAGCAATGCCTCGGGCTTGAGGGGGTTGATAAGCAGTGTTGTTGGAGCCCAGCTGGGGGTCAGACAGAGGTTCTCCTCTGTCTGTCTTGTTTGTTGCTCCCCTACCCCCACACCTCTTCTAATTGGCTGAATCAATTTGGAGGGAAACTTAACAAGTAGCAGGATCCCTCCAAAATTGACAATAGGTAGAGTGTTTTACATATGTCCACAGGAAAGACAGATGTTATCGTTCTCGACCACATCCACATTTGAATACCCTTATTGGAATACAATGGAAGACAATACAAAAGGGTTATATTTTGGCGGTCAAGGCAGATGCATAAATTTGGCGGTCAAGACAGGTCCATGTTCTTAAAGTTGCAGCGATAGACTCCTTGTAATTTTGATGCTGTTGAGTGGATCGTTTTGAAATGCTTTTAATCCATCAGTAGATTCAAATTCAATGTCCACATCTGTGTCAACATGTGTCAACATCAGTTCGTTTATAAGGCTCTTCCTGTCTTCAGGATAGTTCTGAGATATTGAACTTAAAAATGTGCACCAATTGCATTCGACAGTGACAGGGGCTTTCTTTTAGAAATTACAGCCTCCAAAAATCCTTATCTAAAAATAATACAACATGCAGACTTCAATTAGAATAAATGTGACTAACTAACTAACTAATCTGTAAAACCTTATAATACTATTGTCACAAATGCTGCCATTACATCACAAAACATTTAATATGATACACTTTTATACAATATTCTATTATAATAGAATAGATTTAAAAAAAACAAACAACAACCTGCATAACATACAAATAAAAACTAGTATAACTTAAAGTACCCCTCCACTCAAAAATGTGTTTTTCTTCTTTAAAGACCCCCTCCAAACATGTTTTGAGTCATATAAAGATAGTGTGATTTGATTAATAATGTGTGTTTGATATGATTTCCACAAGAAATTTCATTTAAAAATTTTTAAAATTACATCTACTCCTTCCCTGTCACTGAAAAATTAATGAAAAATTTTCTTTTAAAAAGTTTAATTGCTGAACATAAGATGTCTTCTGCTTTACCGAAAAATCCCTTCTGTGCACTGGAGGGAAGTTTCCACATCACATATGTGTATGTTGCATGCTGGACAACAATGGTTTCCAAAGTAGTTTTGTTGGTATGTTCATGTCTTAAAACTCAGATTAAAGACATGCACATACAGACAAAGTTTCCACTCTCAATAGATGAAGGTGAAAACATCCTTCTAGTGTCAAACTCTGCTCATGTTTGTCTCACTGAACAACAATTGTGCTCACGCATCACATTCAAACAGACACGCATCAAAAACTCACATTTATAAAAAGCTACAAACTAAAAAACAAAAAGAATGGATGGTCAGTTTTTTTTTTTCCCTCTTTTGCTGCCTGACTGCACTCAGTCTCCTCCTCCGCCTCCTCCTCTGCACTGCATCCTGCTCTGTGAATTGAGTTTGGTCAGTGTAGGTCATCCTTGGCTGTGCAGAATATAATTAGCCTGCCTACACACATACACACACAGACACACATACAGACTTTAAAGTTTAAACCCCCCCCCTATACAAAGGCCTGGTTAGACAATAGACACATGCCAATACTCTGACCCCCTCGGCTATCTCCCCATGCACAAAAACCTCCCTGTTCATCCTCAAACTCTCCACCTTCCTGCTCACTCAGCAGAATAATGAGACTGATAAGATTACATTTTTACATATCAGATTTCACATCATATCATAGAAATAATAAAGAGCTTAACAGGTGCTGAATCTCAGCTGTTCTTGTGGAGATTTGAAATCTGGCCGGTGGTCAGACTTACTCTTGACATCGTCTTGATGAATTACATTTGTGAGAGTGATAAAGTTAATAAAATTTTACGGCTTCAAAGCTGGATGCTGTGAAGTTTGTAACCAAAGATGGAGCTGAGTGTTTCCCTCATAATCCATTGAAAGTAATGATCTGAGGTCAGTGCTTTCTATTTTAAGATTTTGCCTTTTTTGACTGCTGCATACTTGCAGTATTTTTTTGTTTGCAAGTATAACAAAGTTCTTAACACTAATGAAATGATATAGCATGATCATAAACTTGGATTAAATGCAAACACCAAAGGACAAGGGCTGAGTGAGAGACAATATGGGAATAAAAATAACAGGATTAAGGCATCACATAATAGCCCACGCGATGTGATTTAATGATCATTCTGCAAGCCTTAGCAGTAATCCACCAATCTTTACATTTCAGCCCCCCAGATGATAATTAAAATCTCTGAATAGGGACTCAGTGTGACCATAATTGCGCACCAAATCTGATTCTTTTATCCCCCCCCCCCACCACCTTTCATCAACTCCATTCAGTCTCCTTGGTGACCTGCAGCTTGTCCCTGAGCCTCTTTTGATCTAATTTTTAAAATGCCATCGCATACAGGCATGCCCTCCCCTTTGCTCTCTCAGCACCTGCACTTCAGTGTCCTCCGGCTCATCAATGGAACCTGTCTTTTAAAAATGTATACATCTGTTGCAAATGAGGAGCCTTTGTTGGCGGGGGGAAACCCTTGAGGGGACCGCCAAAATTTGGTGTCTCCCTGGCTCCATCCATTTGAGTAAACCCCCCACCCCGACTTCTCTGCCACACTCACTCACACACCTCCTTACTTCAGGGATATCATATCACTTATCCCTTGGGGTGTACTGGTGTGCAAGGCTGGATGTTCTCATGATAACAGGTGTATTTGAATGTATACAACAGGTGGGATGAATGTCGGAAGAGAAAACAACAGATGTTTTCTTGGATTTTCTAAAGTTTTCTGTGAGTTTTATTTGAAAGAAGCAATGCAGCCATGTGTTTTATGGGTACTTTCAAATGCTGGACTTCAATAACGAACACTTTGCGATATTTATTATTGATGTTTTACATTTTGGACAAGAGATTGGTGGTGTCATTGCTACCTGTAGTGGCAATTAACTCCTTATTTTTCTCTTTTGAGGATATTAGGAATTCAGCAAGGCACGCCAGAGTTGATAAATATTTATCTCACAGCTCCGTGTGGTTATTTTGCTTTATTTTCTTTATGTGGCCCAAGACTAAAGCTGATAGAGGTGAAAAAGGAGAGGGACAAAACAGAGCCTGTCTGAGTGACTCTTCTATAGAGAAGGTTTCTTTATGCTGTGAACTGTGTCGTCCTGCAGCGAAGTGCAGATGAGTGAGAAAGCAAAGGAGGGATCGAAAAGAGGAAAAGGGAACTTGCTGAATAATTAGAGCATGGAGGATAGTCCTGAATTGCCTGACACATTCATGCATGCACACAGACTTTTTGTCCTCTATATTCTGTACATGCACGTACGCACACACACACACACACACACACACACACACACACACACACACACATACACAAATTCATACATAGTCCCGACTTGAGGATTTTGGGCCTATCTGCACATTTATGCAGGCTAATCAGGGCCTCTTCACAGACAGAAAGCAAAGGGTCACTCAGGGTGAGATGTTTGTGATGGAAATTTGGACGGCAGGCGTAGGAAAACAAAGCTAGAGACAGGACGCCCCAGAGACTACATACTTTACACATGAGATAACACACATTGAGGAGTTACAAAAAAAAATCCTTAAAATAGGATCACAAAGCCGTTCTAACGAATTTCACTCATAAAGAGTTCAACTGCAGGTACTTTCATGAAATTATAAGAGGAAAGTCGGATTCTAAAACATTTTTGTCTGTAGATTTAATTCTGAGAGATAAAATAAGATAGATAAGATAAACTTAAATGCCTCAGTAGGGAAATTTGTTCTAGACTCTGTCCTGCAGTTACACAAAAGATAAAATCATACATACTGCATAGTAAAAGAAAAAACATCAACATCTTAACATCACATGGCTTCCGTACACAGTTTGCCTGTACACATATACACATACACACTTGCTGACAATGGCAACATATTGCACAACCCTCATAGCCAACATCTACATTACATGTTAGTGTTGAGAAGTTTAATGGACGTAGGCAGGAATGATTATTTATAACAGTTTAGCCTGCTCTGGGGAACCTTGAATCTTTTACCAGGCAGTAACTCTGGGTGGAGAATGTGAGTTGGATCAGACACTATTTTCTGTGCCTGTCTGATTATAGACTGATCATAATTTGTTTGGAAGGACAAGAATTTTTAACCTCCATAATTTTTATAGCAGTCTGTACCAGACGAGTGATCTATGATTTCAACTGTCACGTCAAGTTACCATACCAGGCTGGCAAGAAAAAGCATTTCATCAAGTTCTAAGATAAGAAATTGCTTGAAGTTGGATTTATACAGACAGACACACAAGGTTAAGGACAAACCTCAGCTTAATTTTGGTATGGGTTGCACAGAATCATAAATCCAGCCAAATGCATGACTTTCTCATTAGTATTTTTCCTAAAATTGTTCAAAATAGTCATATATGGGCTGTTTTCTTTCTCTCCACGTTGCTTCAGACATTCTGTTTTCAGCTATTTTCCATCTTGTCTCCATCCAAGAACAAGGATGTTACTTTCTAGATTGCATATGATCCAACAGTGAAGGTATAATGCCGATCCGGTCACTCATTCCTTATTGGAGCCAAGTACATATAGATTTTACTGGGCGTAGTGGGTACACTGGGGGTATCCAATGGAACCTCCGCGCCACTCACTGAGAAATCACACAAAGATGGGATTTAATGGCCCTTCGATTGAGCGGTTCTGAAAAGCCAACCTCTGACCGCCAGCCTTGACCCCTGGCAACCCCTCCCATCCTCCAGGGTCCAGTGCTTGTCATTGGTCATTTGTCAAACTCCTCACACTGATCTGATTACCGTCCAATTTGGGATCTGCCGACTACACACTTCTAGGATCAAGACAAGCGGCTTTCAGCAACTTTACATGACAACAAATAGCTGGATTGTTGCAGGAAGAGTTAAGGAACGAGTATTTGTTCTATTCAGGCAAGAGAGACAGAAAAACTTTAAATAGACACCAAACCGTGGTGTCTTCTAATGGCTTTACATTCTTCATCTAATGAAGAACTGATGCAAATAGGATACAAATAGGCAGATTTGTATAAAAAATGTTCAAGAAAACACACCATAGTCATATTTCATTTTAAATCAGGCATCATAACAAAGAGAATGATGTCAAACTATGGAAAATAAACAGATGAATCATCGTATGAATCACAGAAACTAAACATATCTCATGCTGATCCCATCCAAATCTGATGATTAACAGTAACCAGACACAGGAAATTTAAGCTAAAAGCTAAGCAACAGCACGCTTTCAGTGCAGCGCAAATGATGATTCTTAATAGACTAAAATCTAAATTTACTGCTCAATATAGAGTAAACCTATGGGTATATATACAGTATGTAGAGAATAGTGAATGACTGAACAAGGGAGTAATTTCAGATGGAGTGGTAGAGGCCTGGTGATGTGGGTACCACTCATTAGAGTTTATGTACTAATGTAGGTAATAATCTAACAGCTAATATACTAGCCAGCTGGGAACCTGTCAGAATAGCTTTCTGAGCTTCTTCCTATTTTCTCTGTACTTTGTACCTTTAATCCTCAACAGCATTTTTTTTTCTCAGCATTGTCCCTCATTTCATACAATAAAGATGATGTAGGGGAAAAGCTCTCTGGCTAGCTTGCTACACTGTTAGTTAACTAGAATTAACTGCTAGTTCTTGCCAGCTCTTCATTCCCTCGAAGGTCACTACTATCAACATAATTTGCCATTGGTCAATGGCACAAATTCATGTGTCAAAGTTCACCAAAGTTGAAGTGGACGCACTGATCCCAGCAATTCCATTTGAATGAATGGTGTGAACGGGCCTTAATATTGGATTTGCTTCAGCTTTATGAGTGAACAAACCATCCTGTTGAACAGCTTAGATGTCAGAAATGACCACAGACAGTGGGAAAGGTGCTTTGTAGGTCTGAACCTACTGTTTGTACTTTGGATGGTGGTATAAATGATGGAAGAGCAGTTTGTGTGTCACTATTAATGTGTCTCTTCATGACTGACTGCTCTGAAAATCTTTGGTAAAGGACTGTCAGTAAATCAGATAAATGTCCTTTTCCAATTCTTCCTGAAGGACACACACACGCATACACACACACACACACACACACACACACACACACACACACACACACACACACACACACACCGCTCTACCCTCAAAACAAACCTCTGTCTGGCCAACACACACACACACACACACACACACAATTAGCCCATACCTCATTATGTCTGCTTTAGCTCCTCTGGATTGTGTTGGATGGTGGGGAGGGAGGGGCGGGGGGGGGGGGGGGGGGTGTGGGGGGTGGGGGGGTTGTTTGGTGACCCTGGAGAGCATGACCTGAGGGGACATTCAGGGAGTTAAGGGGGGGAGGAGCACAGTGAGACAGGGGGATGGGGCATCACACAGGGAGGGAAAGTAACTTCTTGGTGCCCCTGCTGGTTGTGTTCACTCCTGTGAAGATCCCCATTGATTTTCTAAGTTAAAACACACTGATTTGTCATCACTAGTAAACTGAATGAGCTTTACCAGAACAATTGCTTTTGAGTTGATAATGTGATGAGATACTACTAAAACAAAGCTCATTATAATTATAAAAAAAACCTCACTTTTGTCTTCTGCAGCCTGCAATTAATAACAACCAATAAACATATTGTTTCCATCTGGAGGTAGTTGTCAGATATATTTATGGTTATGCTTTTTTTTATATGGGAATGTAATGGTGAAGGGTGGGAGGATGAATTTCCCTCCGCATCCCTGAATTAGTCAGCCACAAGAGTTTCAATTTCCCTCCAAAAACTCTCTATTGTAAAACTTCTCCCCCACTACTTATACAAACTACACAGCAGCCGCCTCCACCCCCAGCCGTCACATATCACTCCATGGTGTGTCTGTGTGTGTGTGTGTGTTTTGAGAAGGTGGGGGTGTCACAGCCAGTGTTCTGTTAACCCCCCAGGGTGTAAAAAGATTTTTGGACTAACTCAGCAGTTTTCAAAAACAAACTCTTTGATTTCAGTTTATTTTAGCTTTTTTGGGTGGGTGGGTGGGGGTCTTTACCCAACAGGCCTGTAACACAAGTTATTGCATCATCCTGTCTTAATGCAAACATGCAATTTCATTTGCTGGCTAAAAAAAAAAAATCTCATGAAGTACCCTGATTGATTGCTCAAGATTTTGTTCATTCACATTTTAAAACATAAGTTTAAATTGAATCAATTTAACATGAGTACTGGAAATGTATCTCTCTATCCACATTTTCTTGTCTCCCTTTTTGTGTATGTGTGTGATCAAAATAAGGATCTGAAAGCAGATAGATCTATCCTTTGGTAGGGAGATGAGTTATTCCACAACCTCTCTTTGTCAGGAAGCTTGATCAGGGCTGCAGAGGTGTATGGACGACCTTTGACCCTTTGATGTATTTCTGGCTTTTCTCTTACTTGCCTTTAAGTTAGCATCAGGATATCCCTCATTTAACTCTTAACCCGAGGAGTCCAAGAAGATTCTGCTGAATAGTCAGATGTAGTGTGTAGCTGTGGCCCTTATTCACAAAGTACAAGTCACTTATTGCGTTTATCCCTGTTACTGTACACAAGTAGCTTTCCTGCACACTTTCTGGAGTGTAATTATTTAAGTTTATTTAAATACGCATATATCAAAAAATAATTCCTCATGTGAGTTTAAATACAATCTACTGAGGAGTATAAATGTGGTTGTCGTCAATGAGCAAAATGCATATATTTGAGGCGATTTTAGATTCACTTAGAAACTTAGTGCACTTCATTGTGTTATTTCCAATTTTCCACTGAAAACACACGTCTTCCAATCCTTTTTAGGTCATTACAATCACACCCAACAATGTACTTATTCTAAAAGTGGCTCAGTAACTTTCGGCACATGTTAAAATTAGTTACTATTTACTTGTAATTTGTAATACATCTACTTACATGTTACATGTAAATACATGTTAACACTAATAATTCTACCAGATAAGTGTAACCTACCTTTACATTAGTGGGACCGTGCTGAACTTTTTCCACCTATGCTCAGTTCAGAAAAGAATTGACATATGGGACTGATACAGGAATAGTTTATAACCACTTTGCAAAAATGTGGCAAATTGGTTTCTGGCAAGACAATAAAACTCGTCAGTAGTAGTTTTTAGTCATTTGTGATTTCTCAACCCAACCAGTTGAGGCACAGATGGCGGCCAACCTAGAGTTCTGCTTGTGGTTTCTTCCCGTTAAAGGGGAGTTTTTCCTTTCCACTGTTCGCCAAGTGCTTGCTCATGGGGGAATTGTTGGGTCTCTGTAAATGAAAGAGAACGGTCTTGACCTGCTCTATGTGAAAAGTGCCCTGAGATAAGTTTTGTTATGATTTGGAACTATATAAATAACATTGAATTGAATTGAATTGAATTTGAAAATGTTGCACAATGACTACTAGAGCTCATTTATGGATGCTTGTTGCATTCAGGTGTTCAGTTATTAAAAAGCTGTAAAAACGTGTCTGCTCAGGCAGAGTTCTCTTAAGCAGCAGTCAAAGTAACAGAGGCAAAGTGGACATAGGCAGCATATTAACTGTCCATGGTTAATTTATGCAGCTTTAAATACTTGATGGACATAAAAGTTTCAGTTGGTGTCTGTGTTCGAGAGTTCTGGCAAAAGAGCTTATTATAGGGGTGATTAAGTGGATGTAAGGGGGGGAGATGTGATTGACAGCAGGGCATGTTTGTGCATTTTGGTGTCTGTGTAAGCAGATTTCTTTGGTGTCAGTGTTAGTAGTAGTTACAGAGTGTACACGCAGGCGTATGTGTTTGAATTGGGTATAGAAGAGTTTATAAAAGAAGACAATATGCAAACATTTTTTTGTCAAACGAACAGTGACATAAATTATTTATACTGACAGTACAACAATATAAGCTCAGGTCTGACTCTCTCGCAATCAAAATGCATTTCCTTTTATTGAAAGAAACTGTGTCTCTTTGATCAGTTTAGACATAAATTCAAACAGTAATTTCCTGCATTTTCATTGTCTTTCAGCTAAAACTGGAACTATTATTTTACTTTTTTGTTCATGTTGCATTCAGACCCACTTGAACAAACTGCAACAAGTCTATGAGCCTTTCCCCTTCTCGAAATGAGCAAACCCACCAAACAAAGAGCGACCATTGTGGATAAATGCTGCTTTTGTTTTACCCATTTGAACCTGAGGTTTCCCTTAACGCTAAGGAGAGTGTGTTCACCCTTTTTCTCTTTTCAGGCGCTTTGGCGCTGAATAGCGGAGCCCACTGCCAAATGGGAAAACGACTACACAGGCAAAAAGAAAGACCAGAATCAATCAGGAAATGGCAGCTTTTCAGCTGTGCCAGAAGAACCGGGCAACTTCCTGGTCACGTTGCCAAGGTGACTGGAAGCTCAGCCAGCTGGTGAGGTGGGCAGCAGTTGGATTTGATGGGGGAGGATGGTGGAGGATGGCGGTTGGGATATTGGACACAAAAAGAGAGCAGATGACTGGTTGGTGAGTGAGGGAGAGGCAGTTCAAATGTAAACACTGAGCACTTCAAACAGCATTCATATGAACCATCACAATGTGGCGAGTTTGTTTCTATTTTGTTCATAATCCTTTACAAACAAATCCCTCAAATTACCCCCAGCTCCTGGTATGTAGGGTTTCCTCACACAATACTTAGTGGTAGAATTTTGTATGATCTATAAACTTTTTTATGGCAGTGAAATGCACAGAAATTATATAAAAGACTGATTTTCATCTCTTTTTTTCTGTCGGGAACATGGTCTTTAAAGAGGAGTAAATACTGTATAATTGTTCATAAATAATCACATAAACTCTGAGCAAGAGGAGCAGGGTGATGAAAAGAAGATTGTGGCACATACTGAGCAACTTCTAAACCTCACTCATATCTGTGAGGAAAAGTTATGTAGATATTATAAAAAAAACACCTCTATTGAGATGTAAATCAAAGATTAGGGTCAGTCAAACTGACATTAAGTCTCTCTATATATGATTAAGTATTTTTCTTGTGAGAAAAAAATAATATTTAACATTATTTCTAAATTCTGGGTACATTAGGGGACATTTTGAGCAGAGAAAAATAATTATTGCAAACACATATTTTTCAGAAAGAGAAACACTTTATGTAAGTGCCAAAGGGTTTGCAGGCACACAGATCAGGGAATTTTAGAGAAGGCAGTTGAGTAAAACTGAGTAAGAGAGGTTATTATTGTACACTTACTGTATGTGCATAATGGATAATGAATAAAAGATGATTTGTGTTCTATTTATTCTTTGCATGATAACAATTTCTATGCAAAATGTAAGTATTGTTCTGAGCTCAAAATGTTCCAGTGTGAGACACAAATATAATGCTGTAAACTACACTCAGTTGTCAGTTTATTAGGTACACCTAATCAAAACTAATGCAGTGTAATACAGTAATCTTGCAATGAATCCTACATGAAGGCTATAATGATTGTTTTTTTTGTTGAAACTGTTTTAGGGAGGTGTTGATTCAACTTTATGGCAATTTTGGGGACTGTTAGTTTGTAATACTTCAAATATTTTGTCCTCTTTTATGTCAGTAAGGGTAGATTTTGAGTTTAAAAGGCAAGTATATGAAAGGCAGAGGCAAAAAAGTATAAGAGAGGGAAAAATTGATCGTCATTTGATAACTGCTTGGTGTTGCCAAAATTAGTGTCACTGATTATAGCAGATTATAGTGCATCAGTCTGTGTCTACGGTCTAAAATCCCACTTTTACAGAGATGTTAATTGGGGGTGGGTGGGTTGGTGGGTGTTCTAGGGGATCAGGGGACCAGACTGGCGCAGATAGGTAAACACAGCTGGGGACACACAGCGCTGGTGGGGTCTGTGCCTCAGCGGCCCCCCTCACACATTTATCAGTGTGTTTGCTCAGGGGATGTGCCTTAATCTTCATCACACTGATCTCTGTGCGGAGCCTTCACAGAAGCCCGCCAGGCTGGGTGACCCTGTCCACAGCCACAGCCTTGCTAATTCCTCCATGGCTAAACTTGAATGTTCTTCTTATTGTAAAGGCCTATGTGGATTCAGAGGTCATCTACGGATGTGTATGTGTGTGGTTGAATTTCTCTGTGGGTGGGATGGCCCTGATAATATATACTAAATTCTTGATCATAATCTGACCTTTCTCTCAACACGCCTCCAACAAATGAATAGATTGTTGTCCTGTCAGAATTTACAGGCAAAAAAAGACATAACAAGTGTCCTCAATATTTGGCTACTGCTTACTGCTTTCATTATCGTCACTTATGGTGGCTGTAGGTAGCTGTAAGTGAGCCACATTAATGTGAGTTAAATCTCCAGTGTTCAGTGTTCAGGGTTGTGTTTGTTTTTTTCAGATTCTTGCCCCTAGTGCTTCAAAGAGCAGCGGCACTCCTCAAAAAATCTGTATCTATCTATCCATCCATCCACCATCCATCCATCCATCCATCCATTCTGTCTGTCAGTTACGATTTAGCAAAAAGTTTTTCCAATACGCATTTGCACCTGTGTCAGTTTTACAGGTTGGATTAAACAAGTGATTATAGAGCGCCATCTGCTGACATCACTTTGCACTTTGCTGCTTGTAGATGGGCAGATGTTGTAAATTGGCTTTAAAAGGCAGAACTGGTGGAAGTGCGGATACATTACCGAGAATATATTGTGTTTTGTTTGAAACATGGTTAACACGAGGGGGTCGTCATTGATTCAATAGTTTTATTAAATGACAGTTTGTCACTCATTTAATTATTTTTTCCGAAATAAAAAAACCCTTTCGGCTTCCGTCGACTTCGCGTAAGCGCTTGACGTCAGCATAACAACAACCTGTCATGACAGCTCTTATGGGAGAAAAATAATCGAATAAGATTTGATATTGGATTATATGAAGTCAGCTTCCGTTTGATGTAGGGCTTCTTTTAAAAGGTGAGCACTAAAAACCGCAACGATTGGCAGAAAGAATCGAACCATAACTTGCATCGAAAGAGCTGAAATAAAAGTGATTAGCATAAAAGGTAACCTAGCGTTAGCTATTTTCTATTTTCTCAGGTTGCCGAGCGGCGTTGAGCCAAGGCGACTTGTTAAGGCCCACAGTAAGATATATTCCAAACTTTCTAAACAGCAGCTGCTTACATTACCTTTTTTGTAACTGTAGTTAATGGCGCTGAATTGGCATAGTTGCCATGTTAGTAGCCATCCGCCCGGTGTAGACCGACAACATACCTTATGCTAGGTACGTTAGCTAACAAGCTATCGTTACCATCACCGATCTCCTGTTTCAGTGATCTAACGTTAGTTAGCGACATTGTCACTGTCTGTGCTTCATCAACTGTGTCTCGCTGCTACGTGTGAGCCATGATTTCTAACTTTATCCTACTACAGTCTCTAACTACCATCGTATACCAGCGGTGTAACGTTGTAGTTCAAAGCCTTGCACCGGTCTGCTGCTAACGGTGAGGACCGTCAGTGTACATTGTTTTCCGATGGCTGACCAGCTAGCTGTGCAGCTCATTTAGTCACCACTGATGTCCGTCACATGAATAGTTAATTCGCCGGCAGTGTAGCCACCTCGCTGTGTTCGGCTGTGTGCACAGTCAGCGAATTAAACGAATTCCTTTTGGGTGGCATCGAGGACTGCACCTAAGTTAATCCGCTCAAGACGCGCATTGCAGGTGCATTGCAGTGAATGCACGGCGGCAACACTGGCTAAACTTTGCATGCATGCCCTCTCTCTGATTTAGTTTTGGAAATCCAGGAGGGACGGGGCATTCTTGAACCTGTCCAGTTAGCCAGCCGGAGAGACGGGGAACAGGATAGGGAAGCAGGGCGAGGCGGGCCCCGCGGAGCCGGTGGAGAAGATGGCCGGCAGCCCGGAGAAGAGTTCCACCGCGCAGGAGCTGAAGGAGCAGGGGAACCGGCTGTTCCTCTGCCGCAAGTACCAGGAGGCTGCTACATGCTACAGCAAAGCTATTGTGAGTATCTGTTATTGTAAAAGAAATTATATCAGTGGTTGAATTACATCTTCTTAACTAAACCACATTAAAAAATGTAGTAATGTCCTTGTTTGAAGAACAGAATTGATAAATTTCACTCTGTGTGTATTTGTGATTGCAAAGAAGAGCAAATTCTATGGTGCCATCCGTATGTGTGTTGTGATGTCTGGTATGTCCTGCCTTCCAGAACCGTAATCCATCTGTGGCAGTGTACTACACCAACAGGGCTCTCTGCCATGTGAAGCTGCAGCAGCATGACAAGGCTCTGGCGGATTGTAAGCACGCGCTGGAGCTGGACAGTCAGTCAGTCAAGGCCCACTTCTTCTTGGGCCAGTGTCACCTGGAGCTGGAGAACTATGACGAGGCCATTGGCAACCTGCAGAAAGGTCAGAGCAAAATCCTAAAGATGATAAAACTTTTTCATCTTTTTATGGCAGCATAGAAAGGTAACTTTCTCATAAATTGCATAATTTTAGGCTTTAATTTCCTCCTATTTTGTATTGTCCATGGGTTTATTTTGAAACTCGTATTGGTCCCACATCCCTTCTGTCAGTGGCCTTAGAGTCAAAGTGTAACTTCTTCAGGTCATTGCCGTGTATAATTAATTAACAGATGAAACTGTTGCTCTTGTATCAGCTTTTCTGCTCTGAGTCACACTATGGGCTCAAGATATGTGTATTTACAGAGTTGGATTACAGCAGGCTCTGTCAAGGTTTCCATCATTTTAATATATTGATGATATTTTACAGTGGAAAGGAATGGCCCTAGAAATTTCAGAAAGAAAAGAAGTATTACATTTTATTGATAATTCTGCATTTCTATAATTACATTTTTGTTTACACAGCTTATAACCTGGCAAAAGAACAAAGGCTGAATTTTGGAGATGACATCCCCAGCGCCTTGCGCATTGCTAAGAAGAAGCGTTGGAACAGCATCGAGGAGAAGCGAATCAACCAGGAGAACGAGTTACATGCCTACCTGACCAAACTCATATTGGCTGAGAAGGAAAGGTGAGACTGGGCAGTGGGGAGGCAGTCGAATATCTTGCTTGCTTATTCATCAGGTATTGATCTCTTATGTGTTGTGATGAGAACGAATCTGTCACGTGGGTTTCATTATTATTTTGTTCTGAATGTGTAGAGAATTAGAAGAATACAAAGAAAAACAGGACGACAATCAAAGTGGAGGCGATGCTGGCAAGATTGCATCAAAACATGTAAGTATTACTCATGTCTTGGTCTTGCTTAGTTGTCATTCATTTGCTGAACAAATTTAGGAATTCTATGGTTTGATATGTAATGAATTTTTATGAATACGTTTCATTATTTTGGTAACGTGTAGCATTTTGGTAACATTTGGAAATGTTTCCTACTTAGGATAAGTATCTAATGGACATGGATGAGCTGTTCTCTCAAGTGGATGAGAAAAGAAAAGTGAGTATGAAAATGATTATTTTAACATTATTAATACTCAGTGAGCATGTAACACATAATGTATTTATGATCATTTTATTTATTCACTCAGTCATTTCCCATACCCGCTTATTCCTAATATCCCAGCATGCACTGGGCAAAACCATCCTGGATATTTCACCAGTCGATCGTAGAGCTAACACACACACAGACTGACAAACACTGATCGCATTCACCCACACAAATGTGTCTTTGTTAACAGCACACACCTACCTCACACTTTCTTCTTTGATCACCAACATACAGTAGCAACAACAGAAATAGACTCACACACATTGAGAGTTGTGTGCGGTCATGATGGCGCATCTCAGATTTCTTTAGTGTGTGTACATTCTGCGTGCTTTGTTCTACATGCTACTGTGAATGTATGTTAATGCATCTGTGAGAAATGCACCTATACCATAGGCAGACCATTATGTCCTATTTCCAGCCCAAACTGTTGCTATGGCAACCATCACTGTTTGTTTGCCAAGGCTTGCGGTGATTAATTAGCCTTGCTATAGATAGTTGTTGGCTCAACTGAGGTAGTTGTAAGTTGACATTACTCTGAGCTGGCTGCCAGCAGGGTGTTTCTCTAATGTGCGTGTTAGAAGGTGTACGAGCTGGAGGGTTCACTATAGAGATGAGTGATACTGAGAAAAGAAAAGCCCACAATATTTTTGAGAGTAACTTGATGTCAATGATTTGAGAATATCTTCAATATGAGCGTTGGTGCTTTTATACAGTATTTAATGTAAAATTGGAATGGGTGATGTGGGTTTCAAGAGAAAAACATGTGGATATGATCGCCAGGCAGCAGTTTGTCATTAAACTGTAATGAACCTTGTAAGACCAGATTGTAACAGTTGTATCATATCATCCATCTCTCAGCATTAGATCAGAGAGACTCTTGGTGTGTGTGTTTTGTCCCTCCAGAAGCGAGAGATTCCAGATTATCTGTGTGGTAAGATCAGTTTTGAGTTAATGAGGGAGCCCTGCATCACACCCAGTGGAATCACCTATGATCGCAAGGACATTGAAGAGCACCTACAGGTACAGATCATCTCAGATTTAACATTTTTTGCTTATGACCACTGATTTTCATGGTAAATGGCACTTTTCTATCTTAACGGACAAAGCGCTTTACAATTCTTTGCCTCTCATTCACCCATTCACACACACACACTCACACACCGATGCTATGCAAGCAGGGTGGGAACATCTACCAGCCACTGACAGATAAATGTTCAAATACACCAACCACTCAATAAATAATTATTTTGTGTCTGAAATCTATCAGCCACTTTCATATTTTACCAGCATTTGGCTGGTGGCTGGTGCTGATTTCCCACTCTGCATGCAAGGCGCTGGCATGACCACTGGGAGCAACTAGGGGGTCAGTGTCTTGCTCAAGGACACTTCGACACCTGGACAGGAGGAGCTGGGGATCGAACCACCAACCCTGCAGTTAGTGGACGACCCGCTCTACCTCCTGAGCCACAGCCGCACATAAACTTAAAAGTTGGTTGTGACGAGTTCATAAACATCAGTTAAATGTGCACATAATGCTCATAAACTAATATCTTCAGGGTTTTATATTAATATATACATTTCTGAATTATGTATCTTTTGGATGAACAGTAGATGCTAATTAAAACATAAACACTGTTGGCAATTTCAGTTATTAAGTGGTTGGTAAGAAGAATCAGAACTGATATTTTAATCAAAACAGAGACAACTTGTCGGATTCACCAATTTTCTTATTCGTAGAATTCGTAGAATTTACGATACGAACAAAATTGATCGGTCCAGACCTGCCGTACAAGTCCTGTACAGACAGTCTGCTTCTCTCTACTGGGGGGGAAACACTGGATTGACTTAATAATAATGCCTTAAGCTGAATGAATTTGGAGTTTGTTACAGAAATCAACTAAAATAAACACATATACCTAAAATAAACATGTAAATGTTTTTATTTATTTGGCGTATATAGTATGGCAACTTATACAGTACAGTAGTTGGAACATCCTTTGTTATAACACCAGACAGTGTAACATCACCTACTGTAAAATATTCTCCTCTCATGATAACATCTCCTTGACCGCCTCCTTTTTAACTAATGGACCACTTTGCTTTTTAAAGACATTTTTATATTATCTGACTTCATTATCTCTTTATTTTTGTCCTGTATGGCGCTGCTCTGATAACAGATCGTTGACAGCTGTATGTTAATTTTCCAATTGTTTTGGGTCCCCTAATAAAACTAAAAAGACACTGCTGAACTTGTTTTCACCTGCTGATTTCTGACAGCAGGACTTGAAACTCCGTGGTCTTCTTTTTAGTCTCTGGTGACAATGTTGTGAAGGACACTTGCCCACAAACGGAGCTGAACAAGTAGCTTTGTATAGCTTTGTATGGGTTTGGATTATTCTACTCATCAAAACGCCTCACCACATCATGAACAGGTGGTAACCATTAGGTCGAAACAAATAATTTACGGCAAGTTTGTGCCGATAAGAGAAATTGGTGAATCCGACTTGGAATTTCAGGATTACTTGTGAAATCTTAAGGTGTGCCTTAGATGCTTTTCAGCGGTTTTAATATCACAACTTCTAACAATACCAAATAACCTGCTCTCTGTGCAGCGAGTGGGTCATTTCGACCCAGTCACCAGGAGTCCCCTGACCCAGGACCAGCTGATCCCCAACCTGGCCATGAAAGAAGTGATTGATGCCTTTATCCAGGAGAACGGCTGGGTGGAGGACTACTGAAGGGGGCCCCGCCCCTCTTCCCATTTCTCCATCATACCCTGATGACTCAACACAAAGCCTGGACAACACAAGACTTTAGCAAACCGATCACCCCTTGCCTGGATATGTACTTTACACAAGCGGGGAAAAACCACACTAGACTGGACTACCGAACAGGAGCCGTGTATCTCAGTCTGCCTCTCCTCCCCACATCTTCGCTGTAAAACTTCCCGCTCCAAACATACAAGGCTTGGTGTTCATGGCCTGCTGCTCCCTTTAAGACTCCTCCTTCATTCTACTCTTTCCATACTGTCTCTCTTACATCCTCTTCTTTTCTGTCATTGCTGTTTCTCCTCCTCTAAGCCTGACTCCTTTCTTTGCTCAAAATAAGGGGCCAAATTCTCAGGTCTCTCTCGCCTCCTCCCTTCTCTCTTATCGCTATGTCTTTCTATCTCTGAGTGCCACAAAATCCTAGGAAAACATCAGCATTGCACTCCAGTGTTTTCATACATACCACCAATATAAAACAAATCCACATTTTTGATGGCAGAATTCATTAAGACATTGACCTTTTTATTTGGCGATTTTTTTTTTTTTTTCTCCAGTATTTCTTTCATTAAACAACATCATCGGAGCATTTGCCCTCATTTGCTGAAGTGGTGACAAAAAAAATGCCAAAATCCTCTTCTCAATGAGGGTGACCAGTTTGTATGCAAGGTTTACATGATGATCATTGAAAAAGAGCGTATCATAAGTGTGTCAGCTGGCATGATCGGAGGGAACCAAGTCCTTCTCCACCTCCAGGCGGCGCTCCAAACACACCCACCCGTGTCACCATACTGTAAGATTTTGAGTAGTTCATTTTTTTTCTTTGCATATCAATCACACCCCAAATACAGACAATTGAAATAAGTTGAATGTATGCATAATGTATTCTTCTGTTTCACCTACAGTAATTCAAAATGTTTTTTATCAGGACAATGTAAGATTTTCATGAAAAGCGGCCTTGAACTGGATACAGAAAATGAATGAAAATGACCGCTACATAACAAAAAAAAAAAGAAAAAAAAAAAGTTTTCACATTGCTGGATATTAATTCAAAAAAATGTTGAAGTGTTTGAAATTTTCATAGATGACATCAGCTGGCAGGGTTGATGCTACAATGTGCTTTTAAAGAATGGTCTTTGTGTCGTTCATAGAAGCAAATATGTGCTCGGACATTGTGCTGTTTGCCTGGAATGACAGTAGATGCTCACATCAAGCATGAAGTGAATTGTTTCTTTTCCTTTGCAAAGGCAAGAAGATGATTTTTCACACCCTGAGCCTCTTGCTGTTAATTTTATACACCTCCTTCTCCTCACAGCGCCACAGTTAAGAAGAAAATGGTTGCAACGACTAACGTAAAAGCGATCGGCAGTGTGAAACTAACTTTAAGTAGTGGAATATCCTTCGACAAGGATTGAGGTTCACTAGCATCACTGTATCGACCTCCTCCGTGTTAGAAATGCTGGAAGAGTTACGACCATCTTATCTCATCCATACCTCAGTCCGAGTTTTTTCGCGTGCTGGTTCCCCGGCGGCCTCTGTAAAACACATTTTCAGTTCAGTGCCATTAGTTTACAGGTTGTTTCAGCTGAATGTGTGTCTGTGGTGAATTAGGCCTGTTGGTGGTTCGTGTCGGGGTGCAGACAGTGTAAATAATTTGCTTGTGTATCTCAGATTTTATTTCTTGACAAAATAGGTTTCTTTGTTTTTTTCTTGAGAAATCCTAGAGCTTGAGAAACTGTATTAAATGTAGATATGTTGATAACATAAATGCCTGGTTCAGTTTTCATTTGTCCCCATTAAACCATGAACTTTGAGTTTGTTTGTTGTGATGTTTCTGACATTAGAGTATCATTAAAGAGACACTAGTGACATTAACAACATGGTAACTCTGCTGCACATTAGAATTCTATTGATTGATATATGACATGAGATTAAAAAAAGATGATTATAGCCACACTACAAAACAAAATAAATGATATGAGCCTAGAAATAAATGATAGTCTGGTGAAAACAATTAGTTTTGTATTAGTATCGGAGGCATCTGACTGGACTAACTGTAGTTTGTTATAAACAAAAGTCCCATTAACATGTTTCTGAGTCAGTGCTGGTGTGCGTCTGTGGCCACTGTTCTGAAGTGCTAATTCAGATCTCCTGAATGTTTCAGATTTTCTCTATTCTATGAGGAGAAGTCACTTAATTTACAGAAGTAAGTTTCTGGCCTTCATCCTTGTCACAACTATGCAGTACAGATGGTTATTACATTGCAAGAAAACACAGGCAATCCCTTTTAAGTTAATTGTGTGATTGTTGCACCTGCAGCAATCACACTGTTCTTCATTCTCCTCATTATTTTTATAGTTTCTGACTATTCCCACTGGCTTACAGCTAGAAATGGCTCCAATTCTAACAATTCTAACAATCTAATGTGCTATTACTTTTATTTTTCTAGCATATTCCAGTGATTTTATTTTATTTTTTTTAAATGTTGAAATTTTTAATGGCAGTTTATGGGAGGAATGATAGACCTTAGTTAGAAAAGTTGGAAACTCTTACTTAGAAACTCACGTGCTCGGACGTACGTCGGCCTACAGACCTCGTGCAAACTTTAAAACGTTGCAGACTCTCAATATTTAAAGTTGTGTTCTGTGTTTTGATACTTTTTGTTCTTTTGGAGCAATTTATGTCCAAAGCGAGGCCTGTACAGCAGTTTTCAGCAGCAGCTTTTTTAGAAAAAAAAGAAAAATCATGAGTACGTCTAACTCACTGTTTTAACTGTTCAAGCACATATCATGCCTCAAGATGTCGCTACAAGCCTCCTCTCTCTCAAAATGTAAACTATATTTCCCATACGAGTTATGGTTTTAGAGATCTAACCCTTAATTGATAGGGAGAGCGCTGTAATACAGTCTGCAAGTTCTCTACAGATTCTCTCTTCCTTCAAACACTGAGTACAGATATTGTACATCCTCATCCTCAGCAATTCCTGCTGCCACTAAAGATGTACAAATCTCTTTTTCTCACATGTGAGGGATTGTCTGCTAGCTCACTGTTCTCGTGGTCAGCTCGCGAGACCCCAGAACGATGAGGAAGTCACCCCTGAGCTTTCGTGGAGAAGAGCATGGATGTATAAAGAGAACTGTTATCGTTGTACATCCATGGAGAAGAGCTGCACCGATACCTTCTTAAATCGGGACGAGGATGAAGTTGGCGTCTGATTCACAGCTTCCGACTGGAATGTTCCAGTCCACCTTAAAAGTGTCATAACGCCTGTAGCTGGCGTTGTTTAATCATTTTCAAGCTAATTCGTGAACTGAAAAACGTAACACAGGGGGGAAATAAAAAGAGAATGCATTAAAATAAAGATTTAAATTGTCTTAAATTTTGATCATTTTAACTGTAGCATGTTTTTCTTATTGCCTTTACACATAGTAAACTGATTTTCAGTCTTACTGCTATTTCTGCCTATTTGCTGTGGTCCTACCTGCTCAGTATTAAAAAGTATTAAGAAACTAATACTCCAATATGACAGGGGACATCACAGGGTATCATAATCTTGAATTTTATTCATTTTTACTCGTGGTAGGATTAGCCCAAAGCTTCAAGTACTTTTGGCTGAAGGGCGTATAAAACAATTTGCTTTCAAAAACAAAAACCTCTGAGTGGTGAAAAGGCTGCTCCTTTGAAGACATTTAGCGTATCCCGTAATCACAAAGAAATGTTAAAAAACTACAAGGCATACAACAACTGGGATGGAAAGGGGCGAATCTTTAAAGACTATTAAATACAGCTAAAAATAATGGAGAGGCAGAGTTCAAAAGTAGTGCAAGAGACAGTTAGACAAAACCACACAGCTATAAAGTCTTATCTTAATAGAAACCACACGAGTTAGGCATGAGCAGCACATGGCTGGCATTTCATAATTTATTTTAAGTCAGATCTTTGTTTCTGCAAAAGTAATTCTGAGATCTATATTTAACAGCTTCAAGCAACACAGTGGGAAAATATTTATAAATCCTTGGACACTATTTGCTGTATTCCAGAACATGTTTTGGTTGAAATACCTTATTAAATGTTGGATTTTTAATTGTTCTAAAATGGAGATATCACTGAATAATGGAGACAAGAATGGTGATAACAACGTTTCATTTATGCACAAACTAGCACACATTAACTGTGCATGTTTCCAACGCAAATGACCCAAATCTTGCAAATTCATGTAAATCTTTGGTATCAGTATTGTTCGCTCCTTTATGAACAGTCTTATCTGCCCTTTTACTGAAGCCCTTGTGACAGCCGCTCTCCTCAGTAAGACTGTTAGACCAGCAGGTAACAAGAAAATAATGTTTCTGGGGATTTGTGTTTGGTTTTTTTTAGTGTATGATTTCAGGGAAGAGATTGCACTTCAGTACAATTCAAAATGTACAACTTGATTTCTTTTTAACAAATTATATTGTCAGTTATGACAAAGACAAGCAACACAAATGAAATGAACTGAGGGTGCTGGAACAGCACTGAAAAAAGATAAAAACTGGATTGTAAAAAGACAGACAGCCTCTGTCTCCTTCTATCATTCAGGGGAACAATGGTCTACTTGGTGAGTGAAATTTGCAACAGACATCTCTATCATACAAACGTATGCAAACACCTTTCACAAATTCTCAGATGAAATATTCCCATTATGACTCTTTGGATCGTTAGAAGTGTTGGCATAGATACTCAACAAGATAGAGGTGCACACATTTCTTACACACCTTTCATTCAGCTGCATAAACACACACACACACACACACACACACACACACACACTCTATCTTGTTATTCCCCCTGGCTCTTATCAGTTGCATGATGGGTGTAAATTTGTAGATGATTAATATGTGCCCACTGTGTGTATTATGTTTTTAGTTCATATGTTGTACTGCTTGAAATGTTATGGCACCTTTGAAAACAGGACATCAGCCATAGACAGAGGGCCACTGACGCCCCTGTCCCATTTTTAAAATAAGTCTGGAGTCCCATTATAAAGAGAGGGGGACAAGGCCAGAGGTATTTGCAGGTTTTGGAAGAATTTGAATTCTGCTTTCAATATTTTCTTTGAGTACATTGTTATACTCCCAAAATTCCTATTCTAATATACTTAACCACTTTAGAATGATTTGTTAATTGTTAACTACACAGGGATGCAACTTCCACGAAAAAATATATTTCCACTTCAGGTTCCACTTCACTCAGCTGCCCGTCAGACCTGCTGCTTCTTCCCACTTTAACCTGAATAACAAACCGGGGCTCGGTGCTCTGGTTGGATCCACATGGAGAGCCGGGGCTAAGGTTAGCTGGGAGGCACAGCCAGCTAACCTCTGCTAGCCTCCCGGCTCTCCATGTGGATCTAACTGGAGCACCGAGCACCGGTTTGTTATTCAGATTAAAGTGGGAAGAAGGTGTGGAAAGGAGCCTGCGGAGGAAGCACCGGGATCGTCAGGATGACACAGTCCGTTGAGGGAAGCACAGTGAGGTGGCGGAGGGGAAGGCGACATATCGGCCTCCCATAATCTGCAGAATTCGCCGATGCCAATATTTCATTTTATCGGCCGATACCGATGACATGCCGATAATATCGTGCATCCTTAATAAAATGTTATTTTCTGATTGTTTCACAGTGGTTTTGTTCTGTAGCCAAAATAAAAACGCACATATTCCCACACACCTTCATGCAACCCTGTTGTGGTGCGCCATATGATTTGGTCTAAATACAGCCTATCTCTTTCTGTCTCTCTCTCTCTGTCCCTCTCTCTCGTCCCCTCCCCCACTCTAATACACACCTGGCAGTTCAGACACACCTACACCAGATCCCCTCTTTTGCATAAAAACGAGTCAAGTCAAACTAGATTCTCTGCTCCTGATGTCAGTCCAGGGGTCTCTGCAGTCAGTTTCCTCACAACTCCTCTCTGCCATGTCTAAAACACACACACACACACACACACACACACACACACACACACACACACACACACACACACACACACACACAATGCTGGTACGGTCTCTGGGGGAGATGATCGTGAAGGGACAGGCTGCTTTAATTCTTTAATTCAGAGTGTGCGGGAGGCCTACACTGCGAATTATTCTTTCAAATGAACCTTTCTTTGCCTGAATGCTGTATGGATTTTAAAGGGCTTTTAAATTTGCGCTCTGTGCTCTCAATTTTGGGAACATATTTGGCCTATGTTTAATTCCAAAAGACTCTAATACTCTGATGATATAAAAACTAAAAAAAAACTAAAAAAAAACCTTACTATAGCTACTTTATAAAACTATTATACTAGTTCTCTATAATATTATAGTTTTCTATAATATAAACAGCTCCAGCATGTTCAGACTCTGAGAGCACTGGATTAAGTCAACACCTCTTACATTCCCTCTCTCTCTCTCTCTCTCATTGATAACAGTGATGAATTACCCGCAATGATGAGAACAGTCCTCCTCTAAGTAAAGAAATACTTTCCTGCTACTGTGTCCAGACTGCACCGGTTGTAACAAAAAATTCGATACAAGAGGAAATAAATACATAAAAAATATGATCTGCTCCTAAATCCTAAAGTACTGTGAAACCTGCCCAGTAAGTATTCTTCAACATCTCCCTTCATTAGTCAAACACTTATCTTAACTACTAACAGTCTCACCCTCTAAAACATTCTAAAACTGTCTATAAATGACCAAAGGTCAGTCAACACTGTAACACTGTCTGAAACTAAAGAGATCATAGATCTCCCTAAGAGCATCAATCTGTCTGTTTGTTTGTTTGTGGATGACTGTGAGTGTGATGATTACATTTTTGTAAGGTAACACTGCAACTGCACAAGTATCTAGTTAAACTGTTATTCACTTGGGGCATTACGGAGAGGGATAATGTACTCCAGAATTTCTCTTCTGCACTTATTATGGGCCTAATGCTTTTCAACATCAGGCATCAGATTGGATCTCAGTAAGTTTGAGGATGGTGATGATGACTGTAGTAATGTCTGATAATTCATAATGAAATACAAAATGCTGCCATCAAACAACTAGATGAGTCTCAATCATCAACTCTTACAATATCAAACAGTCTGCTCTCATAATGAGAATGGGGCGCACTTTCTCTCTTATCTTCAGTCATGTCCGATATCATGCCAGTGTCACTTGCTACATGAAACATCTAACGTCACATTGTGAATACTAACATAAGTTATTATAAATGCCCACGCTTTGCTTTATAAATATGATATGCAATGCTTGCACAAGTCTTATGAAGTCCATATGTAGGTAGCCTTATAAAGTGTTACCAAACTGACACAGAAACATGACATATGGCAAATTTCATTTGCATGCATGCAATTTGATACTGAGGAATTCATTCCACGTGTCATGCGATGTTCAGCAGAACTGCCCCTCTGTAGGTATGAATGTCTCTGGAGTACGTGATGAAACCTGATTGGTCCAAGCAGGATAAGAGCTGATAAAAAAAACATTTAAAAATGAGCAACGATTTGACCCAGGCATCAGAGAAGTGGAATGAGAAGGAAGACCATGATGAAGAGTTTGATCCCTCTGCTCCTCTTAGCGTCAGCAGGTAAGGTCAACCATTCACTCTGCCTGTTACAAATTCTTCACCTGCTAATCCACTGAGAGCACTACTTAATTCTTTCAGCACTGATCAACACAATACTAATGTGTTGAGAACATGATTTTAAAGTAATTATCAAAAAAACATATGTATGTTGTAATGTACATTGAGAGAGTTGCATTTTAAGACATTTAGCCTTTGTCTTTAAGTTCTCAAGATATGCCATTAACAGGTGTACTTTTTAAAATATTTTAAAATAATGAAAAACAAACTGACAGGGGAGACAATACAATTTAAAAGTTATTTGAGTCTTGAAGTTGGAGCCAAAGTGACAAGCGGGGCAAATCTTTTGAAGCATTCACCACCTGATTTCAACTTCTAATATACTATACTACTTCTCCACAATATAATGTATTTATTATTATTATGGTCACTTTTAGGGACATTACATTACCTTTACCACTGACCCAAAAATCAGCTTTTTCCCAATTGGGAACACTGCTTTTGCCCCCCATTGGAACAAACTATCCCCAATTAACTGGTCCTAAGTCTGAAATTTGTCCCCAAAACTAGCCTATGACAGACTACATGCACAAACACACACACACACACACACTCATCTGTGTTTGTTTTCTCTGTAGTTGCTGGTGTTGTGGACATCCAGAAAAGAGTATTAAATGCAAGTCCTTGCCCTGATGATAAGGGTAGGCATTACGTGGTTCTGATGCAACCTGTACATGATGTAGCGTTCTGTGGAGGGAATCTGATCAATCAAGAATGGGTCCTGACTGCTGAGCACTGTAATATAGGGTAAGAATACTGTTTTTAGACATTGTTAGCTAGAGCATGCAGAATTACCGGTTAGCAAGCCTAACCTAATTGATTAAAATGCACAAAAGTGAACACTTTGTCACGGATATAATTAACTAGTGTGAGCATCTCTTTATCAGCTTAGAGGAACCAAGGATTGTTGTTACAAGCAGGATATTATTTCATTTTTGAAAAGTAGAGATAGGATCAGTGTTGTGTTGTCTCACTTTGAAAATCTCTTTAAGCTTGAAGGAAGGCATTAGGGATTTGCCAAAGAGTTGTGCTGCACCAGACTACACCTTTGAAAGATGTTTATATACATGAAGGGTAATACAGAGGTCTGGAGACAACTACATTTTATCAATATACTAAATTATGAAATAATAAGCCTGTGGAAAAACAGGGAGAAAAACATCAAATAGGCACTGAACAGTGAGAAACCTCCAAAAATATGCAAACTTGAATTTTGCTTGAAAATATGTGTCTGGTTTAACATTTAACATTTTTTCTCTCTCTTCTCAGAGCGTTTCGTGTGGTTTTGGGCAGACATACATCTGAAAAAGAAATAGTGATGCGGTTTATCAACACAGATGAAGGAAAGTATTTCTTTGACGATGATGACAAACACCGTCATGACATCATGCTTCTTAAACTGCCCAATAAACCCTCAGTGACGCTTCCCATCATCAAAGTCCCTGATATCGGATGTACATCACCTGATGCTTTACCTGAACACAATCCCTACACTATCATAGGATGGTCCTACACAGCTACTGA
This sequence comes from Thunnus maccoyii, assembly GCF_910596095.1. Classification (NCBI taxonomy): domain Eukaryota; kingdom Metazoa; phylum Chordata; class Actinopteri; order Scombriformes; family Scombridae; genus Thunnus; species Thunnus maccoyii. The sequence goes on along the minus strand of NC_056552.1, from coordinate 17,000,526 downwards.
CTCTTCTGGGCAAAAAAGTGAGTAGAAGCCAGACTGCAAGAAATTTGAATATTTTATATTGTAATGTAATACAAAAAGCTATATTTGACTCTTTAAATCCACAGACAAGGATAAACCAGACAAGCTGCAATGTGGTGATATTCCACTGCATTCAGACTGCACTGGTCGTAACAAAGATCTCCATGCAGTCGACCGTGAATACGTAAAAGAACATATGATCTGCTCCAAAAGCGTCCTTCACTGTGAAACCTGCAAAGTAAGTATTCCTTAACATGTCCCTCCATTGGTCAAACACTTGTCTTAACCACTAACAGTCTCACCCTCCATCATTGTCTCACCCTCTCTCTTTGTCTCACTCTTTCTCTTTCTGTCTTGACACAACTCTTTTTCATTTTCTCTCTCTCCCTCCATCTCTCATCCACTCAGGGGGACTCTGGTGGCAGTCTGGTGAAGGGTGATATTCTGTATGGAGTGACTGTCGCTGGTACTGAAGTCCCCTCGGGAATTTCTTACTTCATGGATGTCTGTGCATACAGGAAGTGGATTAAAGATACTGCAAAATTCTAAAACTGTCTATAACTGACCAAAGTTCAGTCAACACTGTAACACTGTCTGAAAATAAAGAGATCATAGATCTCCCTAAGAGCATCAATCTGTCTGTTTGTTTGTTTGTGGATGACTGAGTGTGATGATTACATTTTTGGTATAACACTGTCACTGTCACCTGCTACATGAAACATCTAATATCACATTGTGAATACGGACATAAGTTATAATAAAAGCCCAAGAACTGCTTTATAAATGTGTTATGCAACACTTGTGCATAACACATGACTTATGAAGTCCTTATGTTGCCCATAGCCTTCAACTAAAGTGTTACCAAGCTGACACAGAAACATACGGCAAACATTGTGATCTGACTCTTGTTTTAAGGGGTCATTTACATGCATGTTATTTGATTCTGAGGGAATTTAAACATTGAACATCACTCATCATGTGACATCTGAGGAGCAGTGTGGGAGAGAAGACCATAATGATGATCCCAATTTAAGAGTGTGATGACGACCACGCTAAGGAGTGTGATTCCTCTGCTCCTTTCGGTGTCAGCAGGTATTTCACTCCATTTACTCAGAAAAAAATAACTTATTGTTCTAACTTAGTTAACATTTGTTTTGAACTTTTACTGTATTTCAACTGGAACTGTAAAGTCTGTATCGCACTTTTATTCATCAGACACAGTAATCAGTTAGGTCATCCATGGTGCAGCACCTCAGTGATGATGAGATGAGAGTAAGTGTTGTGAAGTCAGCTTGGCCAGATAGCCACATCAATCATCTTTCTCTTAAATATGATTGGGTAGGTATTTATAAGGTAATAAATTCCCTAGTTTAGCCCCACCCAACTGCAACCCAGTAACAAGGCAAGGGAGAGAAACTTTCTAAAGAATTACAAAGGCTATGTCAAAGCCTATGTTCTCAAACGTTTTAGGTGTTTACTATATGCAAATTAGATCCCAAATTACATGATTAATAGCCAATCATGGATTTGCCTTTCCAGGGGCTTTAAAGCGTTAGCTTAGCCTCTATGAGTGGTCCCTTGTAGATTACTTACAAACTATCAACAGACTATCAGAAACATAAAAACAACACATCAATAACTAATATCAGTTGACTGAGGCCATTATCTGTTGAATATGAATAATTAGCTTTATTGGAATGAATGTCACAACAACAATATTGCCAAAGCATAAAGAGTCAATGAAACAAAATAACATTAACAAAACATTAGGATTGATATATATTAATTATATGTAGTATATCTATCTATCTATCTATCTATCTATATATATATATATATATATATATATATATATATATATATATATATATATATATATATACACACACACACACACACACACACACACACATATATATATATACACATACATACAGTATATCCTATGCATATATTTGTGTGTGTGTGTGTGTATAACTCATTCACTGTCCCTCAGGCTGTGGCATGTTGATACATATTAGGCAGCAAGACAAGTCCTGCCTCCTCTCTCTCTCTCTCTCTCTCTCTCTCTCTCTCTCTCTCTCTCTCTCTCTCTCTCTCTCTCTCTCTCTCTGTGAGTGGGTGTCTGAGAGCGTTTGGAGAGTGTAAGTTTGAGTTTCCTCATTCTTTTTGCTTGTTTTTTTTTGTCATTTCCTCTGTGTTAATGTGTTCATACTTTATTGCTCTGAATATCAGTGTTTTGATAGAATAGTTTTGTTGTTTTCTCCGGTGGCAGAGGCGGCATGACTGCAGGTGGCGGCTTTGGTTTGGATAAACTGACCCACCGACATGTGATAAATCTTCCGCCACATCACATTTTGGCAAGTGGAAAGGTGCATTTTATCGGTTGCATTGGCCCTTTAAAGATATTTCAACTGGTAAAAGGACTGGTTGAGCTATAGTCTTTAAAATATAACACCTGTGAGTGAATTCAAGTAAATTTGAGGCAGAAAAAAACCTTTCAGCCCCATATTAGGAACTGGAATCACTTTTTGATAAGTGGAAAACGGCATTTTACGAGTTGTATTGGCGTTACTTGTTATGATAACACTGAGGCTTGCTACATTGTTAGCTAAAGCATGCAGAATTACCGGTTAGCAAGCCTAACTTAATTGATTAAAATGTACAAAAGTGAACAAAATGAACAGTATTTACGCTTCGTGAAACAGTGACCCAAGTTCAACTTCCTTCACGTTCGTACTGCGGCTGCAGCAATCTTGCATCAACCTTATGGTTCTACTAAACCTCTACAGATGTTATATAATTTTGTTCATAGTATGCGCTTAGTAGCCATTTTATGCGTTTACGGCGGTTTTTTCGGTTTCCAGTGCTAGTCCGGACTGATATCGACTAATTAGTGCTACGCTGTGTGGACATTGCTAACCAGTACGTTATGTTTAGTTGAATGAAAAAATAAACAATGAACGAGCAGGTAGTAATATTATGTCTTGGCTGTCTGTCTAAGGTTTTTCTGTTTACGCTACTGCTTTGAAGTTAGTCGTGGTTCTTCAACTTGTCTTTCCTCTGGTTGAGGGATGAGAATGATGGTTTCTCTATTTCTTCTACCAGCAAGGTCTAGTAAGATACTGCTCCAATAAGGTTTTAAAACTTATGGTGTTGAAGGTCTGACAAACCCAAAAATGCCCTTCAAAGATTAATAGAAAGATTAGTAGATGAATTGATTAGTTGTCAACCATATTTTGATAATCAATTAATCATATTGTGTCATTTAAAAAAAAAAAGAATCCAAATTCTCTGATTTCAGCTTCTCAGATGTGAATATTTTCTGGTCTCTTTAGTCCTCTATGACAGTAAACTGAATATCTGTTGGTATTGTTGGTCAGGACAAAACAACATTTGAGGAAGTCACCTTGGGCTTTGGGAAACAATGACTGAGAAAATGATAAAACACATTAATTGATAATCAAAAAAGTTTAGTTACAGCCCTAAAATAAATTCTGTTTTTTTTGTGTTGTGTGTGACCATTGCTTCCATGTGTTTATTTAATATTATGACTGTTACTGTTGTCATGAGTGTTTAATAAACATTTAATTCATTAATGTCTACATGTCTCATTAATAAACGAATAATAATTACAATTTCAATTTAAAGCTGTTACACTGAGTAAGAAAAGTCTGTAATATTATTTAATAGCCATAAGTAAGTCCGATATTTGATATAACTATGAAATTACATATCAAGTTTTGTTTTGCTTTACTATTATTTGTCTTTATGTGCTGTTTTTGACTTCAGGGCTCATTTGCATGAAGAATTATATGGGTTTTTTTCTTTTAAATTGCTAGATTCAGTTCAAAACTGCTTCAGTCCCCCCCCCCCCTTTCTCTCTCTCTCTCACACACACACACACACACACACACACACACACACACACACACACACACACACTGATACAAAGGCACACTAAGGTACTGGCATGCACAAACACACACACAAACCTCCCTCCTCGTCTCCTCCTCTCTTCAAATTAAGTTGTGTAGAAAAAGTGTTAGCTTATTTGAATATACTTCCCAGCATGCATTGGGGTGAAAGAAATGAACAATGGGTGTCCAGAAACCCTTTTGTCTGAACAACGTGTCTCAGAGGAGTCAGATGATGATCAACATGAAAACAATGTAAGTCATGATGAAGATAGATATGCACTTTAAAAAAAAAAAAAGATTATCATCAGATAATAGCATATCTGAATAGTCCAGTGGTAAAAGACTTTTAGATCCCAAAGTTGTGAGTTTGATTCTTGTTAAGGGCAACACTCATAAGAGTTGAAGGTGAGAAAAACGCAGACGCATAAAGGCAATCTGCTGACTGAGACAGCAAAACACAGTCCTTCTGATAGTCCTCTTTATCTGTTATTCAACTCCAATCTTCAGGCTTTATTAACAATTCAAAACTGCCTGTATCTCATAAACACAAACAAACAATAAATACAAAAAACAACATAACATACAGCCATGCACTGGCACAAACACAAACAACCCCTCCTTGCCATGTTTTCTCCTCTTCAAATTAAGTTGTTTAGAAACAGTGTTAACTTATATGAATATACTTCCCAGCATGCATTGCAGTGGTGTGAAAATTGTCCAGAAAACCTTTTTTTCTGGATAATTTACATGATAGAGGCCATTGTCTGTCTAAACATGTGTGTCAGAGGAGTCATGGTTTTCTCTCTGATTGACATTAGATATGCATGTTATTGACTTGCCTCACACTGGCACAGTAGTTGATTTTGTACAACTTCATCTGCAAGTGATGCTACAACATCAAAAGAAAGTGCTGTGGGAGCAGCAGCTTGCAGCTGCTAGCAGTCTAATCAACCAGCACCTTTTAAATGCATGTTGTAGTTGAAATTGCACTTAGCAAGGTAATCAGCTATTTACAAACAGTATCAACCAATCAGCATCTTGCATTGCAAGACTGTGGAAACTAGTTCCCAGTAAAAAAAATATTAGTGCCATCTACCTGCTAATCCATGTCATCTCTTCACATATCAAATATTGATACATATTAAAATGGTGAATAGACACCATGGATTTAAATGATTTTAGCAATATCTCTAAAAGTGTCTACATTGGGATCATACAGTCTATGATTAGGATATAAAGATGGGAAGGACTTGCATTATATTTAAAACCCTACAAAAAGATAGTTTAGACTGTGGACATCAGCTGAGAACCCGCTTATTAAACAGTGAATACCTGAGTCTAAAGGCAAAATAACAGAAAGAGCCCTGGATTATATTCAGGCCATCTGGGGTTAAAGTTCACTTTTCTTCCTGCCATATGCATCATTTTCCTGTGTTAGCAATACAGTTAGCAACTGTCAGGCCTCTATATACCTCTGTAAATTGGATTATGCTTTTTTGAGAATGCTAATCAGAATCAGAAACAGGTTAAGGCCAAGACATTTTGACTGGCAGCTCTGTATAGATTTGATTTGTGTAGCTTCCTTTGAAATTGTGGTCTACTGCAGAGCCACTGTAGGTGATTATTTTGTCAGATTTGCTAACAAATCAGTGTCACTATCAACTTAGTGTCCTGAGGTTTTAGGTTTGGTTAAACAAATGCAGTTGTCCTCCTCTGCATAAAAGATACTCCAATATTCTCAGTTACTGATATCCCAAAACATTATCTATTAGCCGCAAGAGAAAAAATATGTCTTTTTGTAATTTGGGTGAACTGACCCTTTGAGATTCCCAAATAAACATACTGACAACAAACACAGAGTGACATCACAGCCTAAAACTCTAAAGTGTCATAGATATAAAGCTAGAGACATCTGCTTGCTATAAATCATTTGCCCTGCTGTAAACACTGTAGGCTGGTCTATCATGTGATACAGACACACATAGGTGAAGTGTGTGCGTGTGTGTGTGTGTGTGTGTGTGTGTGTGTGTGTTTGTGTGTGTATGCATCAGTCACACAGACAGGACAGTGTCATCCAACCCTCACACACCAGGCCTATTGTCAAAGCATCCACTGAAGAGCTGACGTCATGGCCTGTGCTAGGAGGGAAGAGGACTGAGCACTGGAGCATTATGGGACTGACTTAGCAACACAGAAGAACAACAAAACATCAAAATGGTAAGAAAAGCTGTTTTCCTTTGTAACTTTTCACATAATTTAGTCTCTGACTTCAGTGTTCGATAATCAGTATGAGTTTGTTTTGCCTTGTTATCAGATGATGGCTGATCATGGATGTCCTGTGTGTGTTTGCAGAGTGTCAACAGTGACATGTTTGCTGTGGTTCTGCTTGGTGTCTTTGGTTTCTCTTTGACTCTCCCCTCAGCTACACAAAGTATGGTTTTAAGAACAGAATTTCATTAGAAAAAAATTATAATTTTACTTAGATTTGTGCATAATCATCATCTTCAGAAGTATACTTATGTTGGTCACAAACTGATAGAGTTAGAGTCTTATTAATTCTGTCTTTCCTGTCTGTTTTGTTCCAGTGGGTTTAACTGACAAAGTCCTGGTCTTCCCATATGAGACGGACTTCAGCTTCGTGGCCCTGATCCCCCAGAAGGAGATGGGGCTGAGGGCCTTCACCCTCTGCATGCGTGTGGCCACTGAGCTGCCAGAAGAACGTCAGATCATCCTGTTCGCCTACCGTACAGCTGACTATGACGAACTCAACGTGTGGCGTGAGAAGGACGGACGCGTCTCCTTTTATATGAGTGGTGACGGCGTCTTCTTCAACCTGCCGCCCCTCACCACCTTCCGCACCAGCCTCTGCCTGACCTGGGAGTCTCGCACTGGCCTCGCTGCTTTTTGGGTGGAAGGGAAGCGCAGCACCTACCAGGTCTACAAACCTGGACACTCCATCCGCCCAAAAGGCAGCATCATTTTGGGGCAGGACCCAGACAAACACCTGGGGGGCTTAGAGGCCGTGCAGAGCTTTGTAGGGGAGATGACCGATCTGAATATGTGGGACTTTGTGCTCTCCAGGAGCATGATCCAGGCCTGGCACTATGGGCACAGGGTCCCTAAAGGCAACATCTTTGACTGGGGCACTATTGATTTTGAGCTGAACGGGAACGTGATGGTGGTGGATGATGACTGACTCAGTGCAGAGTCGAATGCAGAGAAGGATGAGGCTTCAGAGATCTGTGTTCAACTGATACTGATATGTGTGATTGTCTTTCTTAGATTCAGTATTGTTTTATGTTAAGGCCCTTCAGTTGTTCCTCTGCAGAAGTGTTTGGGGAGATCAGTATCTTGGTAGCTTACAACTATTTTCAGCAGCAATGCAAGTAAATGCATGGTGGTGCACAGAGATCAGTTGTCAGTTGTTTTACATCAGCTATTCTATGCATCACTTTAACCTTTTGCTAAATGTTAACCTAATTTATGATCTTTTAAAAGTCATACATATCTCAAACTGTCATCATTTGCTGCAAGAGAAAACTGGTGAGAATCAAGCACATATTGTTGATGTGCCAGATGTATCCATAGGGTGGCACTCTGCACTAATTCACATCAAACAGAAAGTTCAGTCAAACAGAGCTTGATCATACAAGCTAATTTGATTTGGGATAGTTGATTAACTGAGGCCACAATAGCTGATTAAAAGCTTAAGAAAAAGTGCTTAATTACTACAATCCAGACTCATTTGGAATTATTCAATTTTGTTTGCAGTAGATGAAGATTTTGCAGATAAAGAAGACATCAGCATACATTACCATAATGCATTTAAGAGCAAACCACAACAGACTTTATATAAGATGCATTTTAAAATTGACAACTGCAATGCTACTATCAGTTAAAGGTAAAGGATGATTTCAGTAAAATTAAAGTGTCCTTTTTTTGTTGGAATATAACATATTGTAACTAAAAAAAGAAAGAAAAAAGAAAACTCTATCTACTGTACTGTAATTTTCCCACATTTGTTTTTGCAGGCTGTTTGTCCACTGATATCGATTATAAAAATGTGAATGAGATACATACATTCATACAATAGAATTCATTTATTGTCATTGCACAAAGGACAACAAAACTGAGTCGCAACGGTGCATTCACACATAACAAACAGCTATTAAAGATAGAAAAAGAGTCCAAACTAAACTAATTTAAGGTGCTAAATATATAACCTATAATATACCGTATGCTGTAACCTATAAAACTAAGATAAAAAAAATTATTAGCAGTAAAACATTAATTAAATTAAAAATTAAAACAGCAAACTGGGGGGATGCATTATTTCTACAGTAGACTTAATGATTTAACTGCACTCAGAGACAAATAGCAATTATCATGTTTAAAATCCATTGCCATAATGTTGCCTTTGGTTAGCATACTTACTCATGAATTTTCCATGTTTCAACTGATGTAAGAACGCTTTTGGGTCTGAAATAGAATCTTGCCATGTGCATAACTAATAATGTTTGTAATTAAAGAGAATATTTCTTCTTTGAACTCTTGCAGCTTCCTTTCTATAACCATCGTCTTTTGACGTATTCTAAAGATATAATCACTTGAATACATAATTCCAAAAGGGGAGTAATTATATTTGTTTTGTCTTGTTTTTTTTATTGAGGAAATAATCGTATACATGTTTTAAAAGAATTGCACCTGTTCATCTGGAGAAGTCCTTAAAGACAGAAAAATGTTTTATGGAGAAAGTGGAAATGACATTTCTTAGATGGATTGTCATTTTCATAAATTTTGTATTCCTTGTGCTCCATTGATGAAATCTCAAATTTCAGAAGACCATTTTCCAGACCATTTTTTATCTACCTAAATAACCTGTCCCCATAATTTCCAATTTCTCCAGCACTCCTCAGTAAACCATGGCAAAGAGACATAATAAGATGGATGTGTTACATGTTACTTGCAGAAATCAAGTCATATGGAGTTGCTTCACTAACAAAGACCCCTCAGAATAAGCTCAAGGTCATATCCTCTCCATCCAAGTGTAACACAGTAACCCTAAGTTCCAGTGTGACGTCTCCATGGCTCTGTGCACTCACTCGCTCTCCCTGCCTGCACCACCATCGTGACCTCCTTGCAGAGACGAGGGAGAAGAAGTTTCCAGCGCGCAGCCCAGGCTCCCTTGAGGGTGGGAAAGTGCTGCGTTCCGAGTGTATGTTTATTCCGACCAAATCACCCGTCGGCTCTCTCGCAGCAGCTAAATAAGGAGAAGGCAGGGCCAATGAGTTCTGACTGCGGGTCAGCAGCCAAATGTTCCACCTTCTTGGATGTTGCAATGCATCAATCGCAGTGCCCACTCACTGTGTGGTAACACCTTTGTGGACCATCTGCCCAAGCCTGGATTCTCATCAGCCCTCTGGTACACACACACACACACACACACACACACACAAAGAGAGAGAGAGAGAGAGAGAGAGCCTGCTATGTCCTTCTTTTTGCATTTCTGCCCAAGAGGGGTACTAATTCTTCTTCATACATGCACATGAAAAAAATTCCACTTATAAAGGTTTAACTGTGTTTCAATTTAAAAAGACTCATCAAAAGTCTAATTTCTAAACATTTCTCTTCATAGAAGATTATATTTTTCTTTTATAAACACTTGACACCTTTTCATTTCATTGCATCAGATTTTTTTATGCAGAAAGGTTCAAATGATAGGGCCGCACACTCCACTGTTTCTGCACCAAAATAAAAAAAAGGGATTTTAAGTATTTAACAGCAGGACACAATCAATGGCCGGTCCTCTCCACTGAGTGGATAATTATTCCTTCTGTGTCCTGTATTGCATGTATTATCCAACTGAGCAAACAGTTGCAGGGCTCCTTGTCCTGCTTGCGGACAGGGCCGCCAGTGTGGGCCTGTGAGATCTGCATATTGGCCCATGGTGGTTTAAGCTGTCTGAGGCAAGGCGGTGCCACTGACTGTATGTCCATGCGTGTGGAGCTGGTGAAATGTCTTCCACGCGAGAGGAGATAGACGGCAAGAGGGAGCCCCGCGTGAGCTGGGCGAGGGGAGACAGAAGGAGGGCCGTTCTGGATTCCTTCGAGCAACTCCAAATAGATTTCCAGGCAAAACATATTTGCATACGCAAGACAGTGCTACGAGCTATCTGAGTGAGCTGTGGCATGTGTGCATTGAACAGATGGATAATTTTTTTAGAGCTTTCTTGCAGAAATTTCAGCCCATTAAATTGAGATCTTGGGCATTATTCAGCCTGCTTTTGTTCATGAGGCTGACAAAGAATCATCAGGATCAAGTTGCTCTTGTTAATCAGATTTGGCACATGATTCCCAAGAGATGAATCAAAAGCGTTAAAGGAAATCTATATAATTTAAAGCTTTCTTCAATATATACTTGTGGGAATCTGTGCATTATAACAAATCAAGACATGTGAGCACACAGCAAAGGGAAGTGAATTTTTGGTTTTATGGTTTTATGGCACAATTGTGCAATTGTGTTTTATGGCACAATTTGATAAAATTGTGCCATAAAACCATAAAACCAAACACTAACAACATAGAAACTTCACTGAACTGCGAAACAACAGAAATTCATCCCTAAAAATGAATGCGCTTGCTCATGGTCATCTTTAGCCTGCTGTAGGAAACTAGAAGTCAAAAGAAGATGAATACAGGCTTCTGACTTGTCCACAACAGTCTTGATTTAAATTTTGTCTGGCCATAAGTTGGCTTTTTTGAGGAAAAGCTTAAGTGAAAATGCACACATTCAGAGGGGAATCAAAAATCTTATGACTTTCACATGAATTCAAATTCTATTAAATGAATCTGTTATTTAGCAAATGTTCACCAGAAGCCTGATGGAGTGTGAAGATAAGACCCAAATGTGAGTTTCCTCCCTTACTCTACACTGCTCTCTTTCTCTCTCGGAGGTTGTAATCTGCCAGTATGGTCGCTCGTCCTCCCCCTCTGGGCTGTATGAAAAATTCACCAGGCCTTCCCATTAGAGTCAGTCTGAATCAGGGAACAGGCGTTACAGTGGCCACACACATGACACTTTTATCACTCGACACTTTGCAACGCAAATGTTATGTTTATGAAACACAAAATCACAGCAGTCGCAAATTTTTTCACTGCAGGTCAGGTCAAGCCCAGGCTATATATACTGTACGTACAGATGCACACAGTCTACCATCAGCAGTCCCGAACTGTTAAAAACAGATGGACTGTAACCTTTTCAGTGCAAGCTTTTCACACTGATGGTGCGAGGCCTGACCTTTACTGTGTTTGACTGTGAGAGCAGTTGGCTCCGTCCGGTGCGATACCTCCAGGCAGGACGGCTAAAACCGCGCTAACTACCTCTGAGCATGTACTGTATGTCCAGTGTCAGGAGGACTAGCGTTGAGTCACTGTGGTTGAACAGGGGACGGATAGAATTACAGGAACACCTGATGAGACAGTTGTCCTGCAATCACTACTACCTTTATGAAATATAAAATGTTCAGAGATTGTAGACTGTGTCAGAAGGCATGTTTTGTAGTTTTGTTTATATTTAGCGCTGAAATAATTATCTGGTTAGTTGCTTGACTTAAACCTTACATGCGAAGTCAGTATGCAGCTTGTACACTTATAACATTTGTGGCTTGGGAGGAGCTTTATCAAGTCTGAGAAAATTACTCAACATCATGACATCATCTGAGTAATGTTGATGGGGCTCAGAGACAACACATTTTTAACAGAAAGCCTGTCAAGTTGCATTATGGGAAGTGTATGATCCAATGATTTTGGATCCAATTAGAGACTACAAGTCTAGATATCTCAGCCTCTGCTGCTTTCATTTTGACTGTTCTTTCAAAAATCCGTTTTTTGTGAGTCCCCCAACTTTATAGAAGAGAAATATTAAATCACTGGAGTAACCCTTTAATTGATTTGAATTGATTACGCATCATTTCTTCAAGCAAGATTCGCTGGTTCCAGCCTGTCAAAGATAAGTTTAACTTTATTGATCCCAGGAGGGAAATTGGATGCATTACAGCAGCACAAGAATCCTGGTGGGCATAAATATATGTGCAAAACCAACAGTGCAATTATCTTAAATCCAAATCAAAGTGGCATAGTAGATAGTAATAGATACAATATGAATGGAATGAACATTAACAGAATCTGTTTTATAGATTACCATTTATACATAGATGGATGTTATATAGTGAAGTATGATGTGAATAAAAACTATAAATATATACATACAATATATATACACATACATACAGTAAATACTGTACATTGTGATATGTCTATAAAACATATATGAGTGTCAATATGCATTACATTAATTAAAATAAAGAGATAACAAAAAATCCTCAACCTGGATTTTCTCAGATTTATATCTAATGTTTGCAATTTAAATTTCAAGATGCCACTTTTGCCTCTTGTTTTGACCTTTTATAGATGAAACAATTAATTGATTAGTCAAAAAAATGATAATGAATTAATTAGTTGCAGCCATAATTACACTGGCAAATGTTCCTGCTTTCTTGTCCATATCCTGCAGATACCTCGTGTGTTGGATGTGATGAATTCACAAAAAAAGGATTATTTCCATAGGACGGCAATGCAATCAGTAGTGACGTTGGCGTGCATGCTAACAGTGCAGGGATGACTGTCTGACAAAACAAGAAAGTGCTGTAATGAAAAATCAAAGAATATATCCTTACAGAATGTACTGTAAAAAGTATATTTAACAAATACACCATACAAAATAAATAAAACTTTATCACATCCTTCCTGTACCAACTCCTCTCACTGTTTTCCTGCCTCCTCCACCCCAAAGGAACGAGGCATCAGAGAGTAAAAGAGAGCAAGTGCCTCTGTGGTTGAATGCGTTGTGGCTTTTAGCAGTGAATTCCCCTCCGTCGCCTCTGGGCTGGCCTCTCCTGTGAACATATGAGCCGTGCCACAGCGTGTGGCGCTGGGAGATGGTCCAGGGCCTCCTGATTAAATATTACAGCCCTCTAAATGGATGGAGATTAGCCTCTGTGGGAATGTTAGGGCTTAATTTACCCCCCGGCCAGAAGTGTGTGAGAGAGTGTGTGTGTCTGTGTAGATGTGAAAGGAAAAGCAGGGAGGGTAGGGGTTGTTGTACATGTGCCCCAGTGTAAATGGATTGCATGTTTCCAGGAGTAGGTCAGGAGAGGATGTACTGCGGTTTCATGGAATGAATGTTCTGAAATGGTTCAGAGGTGCCAGCAGGATCTGGACATCTGTCTTGTCCACTCATACAAATTAAATTTAAATAAAATGAAACCTTCATTACATGTCAACTGTGAGCTTTTTATTTTCATCCTCATTTTTGCTCTTTTAAATTCGATTGTGTGGAAGAATTACAAGATCACTCTCTTTCAGTTATGTGTGAAGCGGCATTCAAGTTCCAATACAGGATGTGATTAATGTCTTAAACCAGGATATCAAACTGAAGAAGAAACATAGTTTAATGTTAAAGAACCAGATGAAAATAAATGGAGGATAAACAGGAGAACACAGCGGTTCAGTGACTTAAGAAGACCTCTTATAACAGACATCGTTTGATCACTGATCCACACTCGCAGAAGGCTCAGTAGTTCTGGATCTTATAACCTGTATCATCCTTACACAGCACTCAATAAATCTTTCTCAACTACACTTCAGCTACACAGTGCTCAGTTCACAACGTCTATAAACAGCAGTTCAAAATATCCACTCTATGAATTCTTGTTATTTTCACAGATAAAATGTAATATATAGCAGAAATTGAAACAAACAGAGAGAGATGACAGATAAAATGTTGATATCCCTGACATCTGTGTGGCAGGGATGAAGGAAATATATCATCTTCTTTTTCATTTAGCAAGCAGGCTTGAATCCATCACAAGATAGGCGAGATAATGGATATTGATTTATTTAATTGACATGTTTTTAACATATTTAAAAAATAATGCAGGAATAAAATAGAAAGCTACAACGAGAATAAACAATCTGAATGATCGACAGTAACATGTTCATGAGGATATTTGCAGAGAGAAAAATAGATACGTAGAGAAATAGAGAGACAGATAAATAAATAAAATGTATACACTACTGTATGTACCATTAAGATTTAATAAGAAGTAAAGCAAAAAGAAAATGTAAAACATTAAACAAGTTAAAGTTATATATGTGTAGACAATATATACATATATACTTTGTATCATGTTTTCTTCAATGTCTCAATTTAGTTATTACAATATAACTTGTGACTCCTCCAATAAACTGTGAATATATTCAATTTTTACACCCAATTGTGTACTTCTTTCCATCTACACTCCCTAAAAGTACATTGTTTTAAATTTTGAGATTTAGTCTAGGATCATCTGCATGTTTTTTCTTTCTTTGTTCTGTGTGCTGATGTATTTTGGTCTCTGGCCTGATGATAAGGTTCAGTGCAGTGTAAAAAAGCTTTTTGTCTTCAGAATGATGGTCCCATGAAAAACTTAGCTACTCAAGACTGATATATACTAGAATATTAATGCTTTTTTTTTTTAGCTAATATTTCTCTTTTCCCGGTTCTGAGTTATTCTGGCTGCCTCGTTTTGTGCGCCCTGCAGTCTCCCTCCACCACAAAACATTGCTCACGAATTCATTCTGTTTGACTGCAGGTGTTAATCGTAATAAGGAAATTATTTAATTCACACATATGGAATAAATGACTGTCATTTTAATTGCATGCTGTTTTCTGTGTTCTGTTATGCCATCTCAACATTCGTTCTGAATTATTGATCGGTTGGTTTTGTAGTTCACCACATTTAAAATGCTTTTAAGGATGTGAGTGCTTGTTTTGAGGTCTTTGCATGAAAACCCTGAACTTTATTATTTATAAACACACGTAACCTTTATGGAAAGGGGGATCTATTTAATCACCCACTCTATCCATTCACCTTTAATGAGCATGCGCTTACATAGACAACGTGGTGGTGGCAGTCTGATAAACATATGTTTTTCTCAGTCTTCTTCTGCGGAAGTGCGCATCAGATGTATCACTGCGAGGCCTTAATTCTCTGTTAATTTTCCTCTCATAATGGACAAACACATCCATCAAACACACACTACATATGTGTACAGCATCCACAGATAATAACTGTTCAACATAAACGCACAACATGTGCACGTGCACACACACAGAAACACGACGAAACACCATCTCACACATGCACAAACACACACATACACACACACACACACACACACAAGCACTCTGCGCCACTGGGCAGGGACTAGCCTGAAAGATTGAAAGCAATTAAAACTATCATCTGCAGTGGCTCTGGGCTGGCCTGTGGCTGCGAGGGGGGAGCTGCCACTGTGCATCAGCCTCTCAGTCTCAGCAACGCGCAGCGACATGAGAGGGAGAGTCGCAGCCCTCTCCGAAAAACACACAGGCACTGCCACAGCTCCCCTCCTAATGCACACACATGTATGCTCACACAGGGCTTTGTCATACAACTGCTATAGAGCTCTTGATCCTGCTGCTGATGTTTCACCTGCTCCTGTGTTTCAGTGTCTTCTTCTTCTGAGAGCTGAACACATGCTGAGGACTGGATCTCAACTCTCGGTGAAGTTGGATAACTCCATGCTCACTGGCTAAGCTGAGCTGTTAAGTTAACACTCTCACAGGGATATTTGTTTTAGGTATACTGTGTTTGGCTTCATAATGGCCTCGCCTGAAGCCCGAGAAGCCGATGTGTCTCCAGAGGTGAAGTAACACAAACAGTGAAGAAAGAAAAGTTACGATGCAATTATTTAAAAAGATTGTGCAAGATGCCTCCAGTGCCCAGATAAATGCTTGGGTTTTTTTTTCTTGTGTGCATGTCTTACTGGTACAAAACGGCAGAGGAAATAGTTGTTGTTCCAGCAAATACTTTTGTGGATTGGGATGCATCATTTGCACACACACACTTGCACACATAGCTCATCAGTCCGATCTCATTAAATGGGAAGTGCTGTAACTCCAAGCTGTTTGGGCCAAACTTGGAGCAGTTTACCTGCATTCAGATCCCTGGGAATGGTGGCTGTCTGGCTCTGTCTGGACTGGCTCTTAACAAGTCTCCTCAGGACAACCACACCATTATCAACTACTGTTACTGTGTCTCTCTCTTTCTCTTTCTCTCTCTCCGTCCCTTCCCTCCGATCAGCTCTCAACCTGTCACTCTCACTTAGCGTCGACATTAGCACCGGTGGTTTCCTCATCCTGGTTCTCTTCATCCCTCCCCGCCTCCATCTCCCCTTGGTGCGTTTGAATACATATCTCCGATATTCAGCCCCTACTTAATTTGACAGGCCCCTGTTTTGTCAGTCTGACAGGCCCATAGCAAGACACTAATAGGCCACAGAGACCACCAGCAAAGGCACCAGCCAGGGAGGCCCCTGCGGTGCCAGTCCCCATCACCCTCCACGTCTCTCGGGGCGATGAAGGCAGGAGAGAGGGGGTCAGGGGTGGGGTGGTCAGGCAGCAGTGCTGTCACACCAGGCCACAGCAGACTGGACCAGGCCTCAGTGCTGACACCCGTCACTGCTCCTCTGTAACTCCCCCCCACCACCACTCAGCATACACACACACACACACACACAAAAGAGGGTAAAAAGAGCAGCCAGTGGGGGCATCTTGGGATCTAATGACTGCACCTGCCACTCACAGCCATAGCTGCAGTCATCATGGAGATGGCTGCGGAGAGAGGGAATTAACTCCACACTGTTTGTTTGGTGATGGACCCTCGCTGGAGCAGCTGGGTCGGAGATGTGTGTGCAGGCTTATCTGTGTGTGTGTGTGTGTGTTTCCCTTAAGGCCGTCTGTCTGACTGATTGTGACCTGCTACGCTCTGATAACGGTTAATTGGTGGCCAGTGGTGGTCAGAGTAGGTACCCTTAATTTGAGACGGTGGCTATTGTTCTTCTTTTGTGTGCTTGCCAGACAGGTGAGGGAGGAGTCTAAAACAGGACACTGAAGTTAAGGCATAGTCATGACCTGAATTTTTAGCCACGCTAGCGGCGTTGCCGTATGGATTGCAGTGTTTTGTCCAGACTGAAATATTGGATGGATTGCCATGACATTTGGCACAGACACTCATGTTCCCCCCAAGATGAATTTTAATAACTTCGGTGATCCCCTGACTTTTCATTTAGCACCACCATTAGCCAAACATTTATTTGTCACATTTATACTTTAGTCTATGACCAGCCTCAGCTGTACTTTGTATTTAGCGCTAATTCGCCAATGTTAGCACACTACACTAAAACCGTTTTCTCATATGCACTCTGGACAATGTCACACATGTAGCACACAACAGGAGATTGTCTGTGTCAGACATGTTCTCACCTACTGGAAATACTCTATTTGGTTTAGACGGGGGGGGGGGGGGGGGGCCTGTGTAGAGCCTGCAGGAGGCAGGACATGACGTAAACAGTACGATGCAGAAATTGCAGTATTTTGTTTACATCACATCGAAGATTGCGGACGAGGCTACCGATTCATCTGTGATGATGACTGTTTTTGTGTTGATATCAATACTACATGTATTTGGACATATCCGCAATATCAACGAAAGAGTAGAAAGCACTATACAGGCAAGCAGAAAAGAGTACGAAGCAGTTACACTCAGTGACAAGACAGTGAATATCAGAAGCATTATACCTGCTAAGCATTAGTATGTTAGCATTGTCATTGTGAGCATGTTAGAACGCTGAATTTAGCATTTAGCTCAAAGCACTGCTGTTCTTATGTACAGCCTCATATAGCTGCTAGCATGGCTGTAGACCTTTTAATCTGCAGATATGAATGAGGCTTCCTGCTCTCTTCAGTATTCATATCAAGGACTAGATCGAAGGTTTTTAGACTTTTTATTGTATTACTGTGCTCCTATCAGCTTAGTGGTTGGGAAGTTGAGCTTTCTGAGCACATAACAATATTTAGGAGCAAACATTTGATCAATGGAAACCATTTTGTGGTCATATGTAATGAACACTGTCAGAACTCATTCAGCATGAGTCCTCATTGGGAGGCATAATTCAATACGTATTAGTTAGACATGATTAATGAAATTTTAGATGACAATTTTGAAGTCAGTTTATTTCAGTTAAAAGATTAAAGAATAAATATCCTACGTGATCATTTTAAATCATCCTGGATTCTTCTTGTCCTTGACTTTGACTGTTGACAGGTGCTGTGATAGAGAGAGAGAGAGATCCAGAGGACATCAGGGCTGGGATGAGAGCCAGAGACAGGGGGTTGGTTGGGGGACTCCCGAGGTCTTTCGTGTAGTGAATTATTAAGGTTTACTAATACTTCATAAATCCCCTCTTTGTCCTGTCCATTACCGGCCTGTCACATCCTCTCGCCACTGCTAGACTGACTCACTTGCTTCATCTAAATGACAGAAGTTAAACTGTGTTCCAGAGGAGATGGGAGGTGGGGAGGGGGCAACAGCACTCTGCAAGTAGGCCCCAGGGCTGGATGGCTTGGGAAGGGTGCGCATCGGTTTAGATTGTGTGCTTGCATGTGTTGCTGCTTGCGTTTGTGTGTTGTCTTGGGTGTCTTTCTGTTCAAAACTGAAGTTTAAATTTGCACTTTAAGACAGTGAGTGATCAAAAGAGGGAAGTCAGTGTGTATCATTTCTCAGATCCATGCATCCTCATTAACTCCCCACGCATCTACACCACCAGCTCACTCCCTGTCTTCCCCCTTTCCCTCCTCCATCTCCTCCTCCTCCTCCACCCAAAACAGCAAACCTTGCCTCAGTGCGTGCCTGGCGGACTCTCTCCGCGGTCTCGACAGCCGAGCTGGTCGTTGCCCCGAGCGCTGAGGAGCTGTCGCCTCTCGTTAGTGTCGCTGTGGCGACCCAGAGTCCTGCCTGCCTGCTCCTTGATTAGAGAGTGAGGTAGATGGAGGGAGTGTGTGTGTGTGTGTGTGTATGTGTGTGCATGAATTTGTGTGTATTTAGTAGAGGATGAGGGGTTGCTACCCCCCCACCCCCCTCCTGCCTGCAGAGCTGCTTTTAAAGATCAGTGATTTGGTCAATTGGCCTGGCAACTCCAATCCCACGGAAGGTCACTGATGACTCAATGGACCAGTCACTGAGGAAGGCTGTCATGTCACTATGCCTGTGTTCATGTTCATGTGTATATGTGTGTGAGAGCTCCCAAGCCTCTACAAAATCAATGAGGACAAAATCTATAAAGTTGTGATCAGGATGTCAAATTCCACAAGATTTCCCAGGCTTGTTTAATTCAAAATTACACCAGAATGACTGAACCATTTAGATCATGTGAACTCGTGGATTGTGTTCAATGCCAGGTTCAAACTACACAATATCAGCCCGATAAAACTATCAAATTTTCATCTGGACTGAAAAATGGATTGTTTTATCCTTTGTAGTGTATCCTAGTGGACGACAACTGATGCTGCATCTGGGATGCCTCACGACGTCCCGACAAAAAGACAAGCATGTCAGAATTGTTTTACCGTCGTTTGCCAAGTACAACAACGTTTTCTGTGATGTTGACCAATAGATACACAGAGTGCTCTTCTGCGCACAACTGAAAATATACTGAGTCAAAAGAGGAATGATGTTGGTGTGGCTCATGCTCTTAGGTGGAACTGTGAAACAGAGGAAAACGCCATTGTTTGTTTACATTCTTGTTCCTGGAAGTCAGTCCCTGGCACCTCCCTCTGATGACATCACGCAGGTCGTGAAAGACGGCAAAGTATGATTGGTCGGGTACCAGCATGGAGTCTCTTGGCCAAGTAACGGCAAGAAATTATGACTACAATCAATTAATTTGACATAATGACACCTTATCAGACAAAAACATTGTGTAGTTTGAACCTGGCATAACTTTATGTAGAGATGGTCCATAATATGTGTAAATAACAAAAGCAGTGAACAGCTGACCAAATACAGTTTCTGCATGCTCTTCCTGTTTTAATATTATAATACCCTGTAAAGCACTAAATTTGAATGAAAAGGTGTAATACATGGGGAGCCCTGGTGAGCTAGTGGTTGAGGCATGTACCATAAAACTGCAATATCCCTGATCCCTGACCTTGTCATTCCCATCTCTCTATCTCTGTTTCCTCTCTGCATCTCTACTGTGAACTATCCAGTAAAGGCAGAAATGTTCTTAAGAGATATGGTGCAATGTTAATGAAACCTTAACTGGAATTCTGTTAAAAAAAAATAAACACACAACAAAAAAACAATGCTTTGATTGCTATCTTGTCTTGTAACTTTAAATTGTGATGGATGGTGGCTGACCTTGTGAAAAACTTTGGACAGGCAACTGTCTGCCTGTCTGCTGCTGGATAGCCAGGTCAGTGAGTCGCTAGACCCTGAGGGAGCCATAAATACTGTGTGCGATTTCACTTCCTGTATGCCCTGCCCTGGGCACAGCTGTCCATCTCTGGACAATTTCTCTGCCTAAAGGGAGGACTGACTGGCTCCGCGGACCTTGTACACAAGCTGTCCCATCTGTTTGGGACTGTCTTTCATTCACCCGCTGGAAAACAAAACCAGGCAACTTGCCTTATTTTGAATTTAAAATATAGACTGAGTCATGAGGTTTTAACTGAATAAATATTGATTGCCTTGGTCAAATCAGCTTTAGTTATTCTTAAATCAGCCAAAAAGATTCAATGTTTGATAGGTTAAGAGGACATGTCACATGGTACTAGTGCTGATACCATACCTGAGTTTTGGTATTGATACCAAATAAAAGCCTGACTTGAACTTGCTTTCATAGTCAAAAATTGCAAAAATCCTTTTTTAAAGGATGGACTCAAAATAAAACACAAAAATATCTCACACGTTCTCCATCACCCATCTACTATGTAGTAACAGTTCCATATCATGGGATGTGAGAGGAAAGAGTCTGCAAGCAGCGGTGAGAATACGCAAGGCTGACAGCCAGTGAGAGGGAAACAAGACTTCCCCCTAGCTATGGCTTCCTGACTTGTTTATTTGCTAACTGGGTGGGGGGTGGGGGGAGGTTGGGTGGGGGAGAGGGTGAACATATGGTTTGCTAAAACATGAACTTGTAGTTGGGAGGCCGAGGCACCCTAAGGGATGGAGCTGACGGGCTTTGGTCCCTGTCTCCCTCAATTCCTCCCGCTTGGACAGCCAGAGCTGAACAGTCGTCCTCCAGGAGCAGCTCAGTGCAGCCTCTCGCTCCGCTCTCTCTCCCTGCTGCCTACCCACGCCCATCCTCAGTCAAGCCCAGAGATGGCGACGGAGGGGGAGGTGAGGGGCCGCTGGCTTTGGGGTGTACGTGGGGGGTGCTCTGGTTGCAGCTGGGAAACTGACTGACACCATGCTCTTGTGCTTGGTCCCAAGAGTGCGGTGCTGCGTTAAGCCCTGTTGCTGAGGGAATAAAAACCCTGGTCCCAGCAAGAGGACATGCTGGTACCGTGGTCCCAACACATAAGGACATTTGCTGTGCATTAGTGTTTAGATTTTGGACACATTTGTCAGGAAACGGATCCTGTGCACTCTGGGAATTTGTCAGAACTCGATGTGAAGATGCTGAGTGAGGTCAGGAGCTTTCATTTTAGGAGTTGAGGGTTGTCAATGACCTACCAGCTACAACAGCTATCTTACACAGATCACTGCACTGAGATAGACAGTTACACACACACACACACTCATACACACACCCTCAAGGTCTATGTGTTTACGGACACACTCACTCCCTGGGATCAAGGCGCTAATATACACACATGGTGTCACACACCCTGCGTTGATGAACAAACATATGCACATACTCACATACACTCCCTGTGGGTCAGTGACTTAATATGCACATACTTACACACACACACTGGGTCAGTTGTTGATAGACTTACACATGTACACGCACGCGCACACACATACACCCTGAAGGTCAGCGCCGTGATGGACAGCAGTCCTGATGTGCTCTGACAGAATCGGCTGCTTCCTTTCATTTCCGCTTGCTCTTCCCCCATCAGGTGACACCCACAGGTGCCTTGGCAAAAAGACCCCACCTCCTGCGGGTGTGTTTGGGGGCAGCTGGTGAAAACGGGAGATGGAGACTGTGACGATGAGCGAAAGCGGGCGGCTGAGGCACCAGCTGCTTCCTGTCAATGACCCACAGCACAGGCATCGGTGTGAACTCCACCTCTCTTCACACACACACACACACACACACACAGATATTTGAATGATAAACAGTGAACGTTAGGCATCAGCTGTTTCTCATTCCAAATGAATGCCTCTGACAGACTGATAGTAACAAGCCCCCTCTCCCCTACTGATTCAATGCTGTGAAGTTGCATCCATATCTGGTGTTTTTCTAATCGAGTTGAGACTCAGAGAAGGCCGTAGATATCTGCAGAGAAAAATGTAACGAGTCATAGGTCCAGTCATGACCAAATTTTGACATCTGCCCTTTTCAGATATCAACCCAGCTCACTTTGAAGGCTGCATTTTCACCTTGGAAAGCAGCCAGTGTTCATCTATCCTTAATCTGTATAATTGTGTGTGTTCATTTAAGTGTGAAGCTGAAAATGTCTCATTGTGCGCTCCCAGCACTGTTCCCTGACATACTGTGGGGGCAGTTCACCTCAGAAAAGGACACTTGTCAATCTTGTCAAGACTTTTAGATGTGGGTCTGAAATCTTAAAAGACATCAATAACCTTTTAAAGGGATAGTTTGACATTTTCTGAAATAGACTTAATCCCTTTCTTGCAGAGAGTTAGATGAGAAGATTGATACCACTCTCATGTTTGTCCATTAAACATGAAGGTACAGCCAGCAGGTGGTCAGCTTATCTTAGCGTAAGCACTGGAAACAGAGAGAAACAGCTAGCCTGGCTGTGTCCATAGGTAACAAAATCTGCCTACCAGCACCTCTAAAACGCACTAATTAAAGTCACAGATGCATGCACTTCTATACATACTACAATTGGGGGTCTGTGTACACAGATGCATTCTATGTATGTACTAGAAAACAACGTGGCGACCTCATGACAAGATGAAAAGTTCTTTTGTTTGTTGTATCTGTAAGAAAAAGAAAATTGTGTGTGGGGCTCAGGCTGCTGGCTCCTGTCAATCAAACATGGACACCAACACACACCTCCAGCCTCTGGGATGAAAAGGAGCTTTCCTGATAGTAGTATTTACAGATGCTGTCTCCTGACTTTCGATGAGGTGAAGTCCTCGATAATGTCATCAAAATCCAGGGAGGTTGTGAACCCTGACCAGTTTGCAAGCAGTTACAGATGACATGACACATGCAGGAACACATCGCGTCCTGAGCGTCACACCTCTGGACCTGCAGACTCACGAAACATTACTTTCTTCATTCGACTTCTTATCTGCCTTGTATCCCCCTGTTGCTGTGAGACTTATGGCCTCTGCTTTGTAGGATTCAAAACCGTTTCTGTCCTTGCCAAGTGAATGTAGACATGAATTGTACAGAATAGAAACTGTGCATATATCAATTTGTACTTGCTGCAACACTTTGCTGGTTAAATTGATTCTTTTGAGAAGGTCATCCAACACTATGGTCATAACTGTAGTTTCAAGGGCGCCTATAACTGTTATTATTTGACAAGCCTCAAATTGCGCAGCTTTGGGATTTCCATGATCAACTTTGATATCAGCCAAATCTCAGAGCCTTCGTTGCATCAACTCTCGCAGACCACCTTGTGGCAAAAAGACTCTCTAGCGTCAGACCTCGCCTGCACTTTGTGAGGTGGGTTGTTAAAATCTCCCACCTCTGTGTCGAAGCTGAGAAAAAGTTGTATAGACTTTGAGTGAAGCCAAAAAATGAAACTGCTTCGTGGCAACATTCTGCTGCACATGCACCAACTAAAAGAATGTGCCAAACATGGTATGAAGTCAGAATGGGGGTTTTCATTTCTTATTCTAACTTGAAGTCCAGAATATTTACCTGTCAGATTACTGGCATTGTCATAGCTTTGACCACGACAGTCCATCAAATCAACATCCAAGTCTTTTAACACAGATTTGACTGTTGTCTCCATGACCCTGTAGTGGTATGAACTCAAAAAACCTCTCGACAGGCTTCCCACTCTTCTTCTGGACATAGCGAATTATCAGAGTGAGCTGATCAATATGTGTGACATCAGGTGCGGAGTCCACAATTATGGAGAAATACTTGTCATCTTTAACTTGTTTTATAATGGAACGCAGGATCTTTTCAGCCATCAACTGAATGAACTCATTACAAACGGTAGAGGGAAAGTAGTTGGTATTTCCCCTGACCTTGTTTCCATATTTGGCTAGGTGTTCTGATAGCAGTGGATCAAAGTGACTAATTAACTCCAAGCAGCTCAAAAAGTTCCAATTGCAGGGCATTCCCAGTACCTCATTGTCGCCATGGAAGGGCAGTCCTTGGGAAGAAAGAAACTGGATAGTTGCCACTATACGTTTTAAAATGTGCCAATATGCTCTCTCAGATTCCACTTGCTGTACTAAATTTGAATCTATTTGTGCATTTTAATTTCCAAACGATGACAGACTGAGCACAGCACTGCGATGGTCCATAGAATTATTATGCTCATGTAAGGCGTTGTCGGATGTGGAACCTCTGCCCTCCACCACAGTGCAGCCACAGCCGGTAATTGAGACTGGCTTGTGGGCTTTGAAGGGCCTGAGAGAAACTTGTGTAAAGCTCCTCTCCATCATTTTCTTTCTTCCTCTTCATTTATCTTTTTATTGCACTTTGTTGCACCATAGGATGCAAAGAAATATGGATGTTGTCACCATGACGTCACCAATTAGTTTGTGGACTGCCATTTTTAAAGCTTCGAGTTTGATGATCTGACTGTCGCCATCTTGGATTTTTGGAGCCAGAAGTGACCATATGCTAGCTCCAATGGAGCATAGCGCTCTGAGCTACCCAGGAATGCTCAGAGTCCCTCTGGCAACACTGGATAATCACCAGACTCCTTGAATATGCCCAAGTGCTGCCATCCTGCTCATAGACTACGGACTGGTAGTCTTCTCTGGAGGACTGCATAACTATCCTGATTTATTTGGTTTTTACTCCAGTTTGAATAAAGTGACCAATAAGTTTTTGGTCCCTACGATCACAAGCATTGAATCATTTTGCTGGCCTATTATAAGTGTGTGTTTGGTCACTGATGTAACTCAGGGGAAAGGTACAGGCAAGCAATTTATTTTGTTTAAAGCTAGAAATGAAAAAAAGGAAAATCTACTGCATGGTTTGAAAAGAAAACTGTGATGTAAGTTGAAACACTTGTTTGAGAAACAAAAGTAGAGAACACACTTAAGGTGTAAGTTAATATTATTTTTGATTTATTTTTGTCTTACGGTAAAAGTAAGAAATACTTCTTTTGATTTTAAAACGGTTTTTGGGTGTGTTTATTATTTCATAGGTTAAAATACATATAGTCTACATACCTGTACATTAGACTGTGGTGCTTGTATACTGTGTTAAAGGGTTAGTACATCCAATTATTTGCTATACTGTGGTTTCATAATATTCAGTTATATCTTGGAGGTATAAGGTTTCTAGAGCGACCCAACATAAATAACAATAAGTTAATCAGAGTCACTATACCAAAGCTAATTGGGATAAAGAACTCAGGGCCCCATCTACATATACAGAGGGTAGATGGGCTACAACTAGGAGGAAGAAAACAGAGACATCAGTCCAATTATATGGAAAATAATGGTTTAGTTCACACAGCAGTCACATACTTGACATTTGAGGCATCTCTGACAGCTGATCATTTTAAAAATACCATTATCATTCAATTTGCGGAGAGGCCAAGCAGTTTGAGAGACTGTGTTGAGCAGCCAGCCATTGGTTCAAGCCTCTGTTGAAAGTATATGTCCGGCTGAAGTGTCCTTGAGCAAAACACTGAAGCTCTACTTGCTCTGGGACTGCTGGAGCGCATGGAAGGAGAAGAAACACACCAGAAATTTTACATCTAAACTCTAAGCAGTGGAAAATTAGCTCAAACTCACTTATACATGGAGCAGCTTCAGTGCATATAAACCATATTACAACAATGATGTAAGAATGTTATTAGCATGTTAAAGAATACTGTTGAGATTATAATATAATTTGAAGTCATAAAACACACTAGATGCTAAAGAAAAGCAAAGGAAATCACCAAAGGCATGAGGTTGTTTTGTCACTGTGGCTGTGTGTTAGTAAAGCTGGGAATGGCTGTTGGAGTTGTTCTCCTTTGAAAAGGAGGGGAAAGAGGTAAAGACGGGAGGGGGTGGTGAATAATTGATAGTGGCTGAGAGCGATATGAGTTTAGTTAATGTGCCCAGCAGCACAGGCGAAGAGAGGAGCTGTTAGCTATTCAACCCCAGGCCTTAAACTAAAATGACTAAAATCCTGGGTTTGTAGTTGCTATTTAGTGATCCATCTTTCTATCTGTATATCTCTCAATTCACACAGAAAAATACATCTTGTCAGAATGTGCACGTTCTGAAAATTTCTCTTAATTTGCATGGCTTTGGTTGTGTGTGTGTGTGTGTGAGTGTGTGTGTGTGTGTGTTTGCAGGCATCTGCACAGCTGGATCTCCCTGGTAGCGGTGTTGTTCTCTCCCTCAGGTTCCTTTCTCTGAGTGGTAATAGAGTGCTCCTGTCAGCCTCCCCAGATGCCGCTCCATAAGGACCCTCAACTCTCTCAACTCGCCAGGAGAGTTCTGTGTTCACACTGCAAGTCTCAGCTTCTTCAAATTCCTACTTTCTGGAACTTTCTGGAAGAGTTAGATTGCTATCTGTTAAATGAAAAATAATAGTGCTGCAAAAAACAATTATTTTCATTATTGATTAATCTCTCGATTATTTGATTTAGTCGTTTGGCCTATTTTCACCACCTATAAGTGGTGAAAATGTAAATCACCATTTCACAAAGCTTAAGATGCAACCTAAAATGTCTCGTCGGTCCCAACAAACTGTCCACAACCCAAACATATTCAGTTTACTAACAAAGAGGACTAAAGGTACCACAAAATATTCACATTTAAGAAGCTGGAACCAGAATATCATCATCATTTTCCTTAAAAAATTACTCAAAGTGAGCAATTATCAAAATATTTGTTGATTAATTTTCTGATGATTTACTAATCGATTAATCAACTAATCATTGCAGCTGTAAAAATGATTTACAGAGAGGTTATCAGCAGGGAAAAAACAAATGGAAACAAAAAAGCAAATTAAAAAAATGAAGAAAATAGGCACAGCTGAATCAAGATCCTGCATCATATCGCTCTTTATACACAGCTACTTAGTGAGAACACGAATAATTTGTCTCAAACTTGATTTTATTTTATTCTTATAGGGACCATGTACAATATTAAACATAAATGTTACCATTTGATGTATTATAGCAGAGTTATCTTAAAGCTAATTTTTATCTGCATTATCCTGGCAGGTCACAATCAAAACATAGTTGATAAAATATTGATTTAATTTAAAGACTGAGTGCAGGCTATGTAATCAGTAATCCAATATTTTGTGCTTTCCAAATAAATCAAAATATATTGGAAATAAATTTGCCGTGTTTCTCAGTTAGCTGATTGTTTGTAGGATAGGAGTAACACTTTTTATCCACAAGGTGCAGCTAAGTCATTTGATAAGAAAACATCAAACAGACTCTAATGAAATGGTGCATCAATACTTGTTAAATGTGTGTAGAACAATGAATTGTTCGTGGAAGTCTGATCCTGAACAACAGAGTGCATCAGTACTGGGAACCAATACCTCCACCAGTCCAATTGCTACAGTTTAGATTTCACTATGGTGACTCAAATGTCTACCATTATTTTTGAAGAGAGAAAAACATACAGTTGTAGTAGTTCCTCAAGCAAAAAATGTCTATAAACTATAACCTAATATCCTGTTTTGAACTATCAGGGGCTGCTCTTCCTATTTCTGGAGCAGGTGAGAGTCATGGACAGTGGAAGACTATGTACAGCCGAGAAAAACACATTGTTCAGCTGACATGGTTCCTCACCTTAAATAAAATTAACCTGGTTATTAAGATAATAATTTAACTTTTTATCCATATGATAAGACAAAATGACAATGTTTTATTACTAAATGTGTTACAATGTGGCATCAAAGACAGTGATCTCTCTGGGAAACATTTGAATGTTGTTTTTGTCTCCGTACCTTCTCAAAACTCAGGTCTCATGTTAACTGTGTGTATATGTATGCATATTACAAGTAATGCAGTAATATTTGTATTGATGATCATTAATTTGATTCAAAGGGAAAACATCACATATCGCTCAATTATTCCCTTTTGCCTCGTCAAACCTGAATATTCCCTTTTCCTCCAACTAAATAGCTTTTATGTTATAAACATATTTTCCAACACTGTACAATGTCATATATATAGTACACTGTCTATCACATGAAATATTTAAAGCCTAAACACAAATTTTATGGCTGTACAATTCAGTCATAAACACAACGTATTTGATTTCTCTGGAAACCTTTTTTTTTTAATAAAAGGTTAAACTAAAATTCTGTCTTTACTTTATAATGTGCATTTGTAATAATGGACCCACAGGTGAGTGGAAGGAGGCCAAATGGCTAAATTACTGTAAGAACGCCAGACATTGTAGATGCATCTCTCATACCAGCATTTTCTCTCCAAACCACAACAGACTTGTGGATCAGACAATAAAGAGGCTGAGGGAAGTGGCAGCGCTGAAGGAATCAGTCCTCACTTAGCACACTAACACTTAACAGGAGAAATTGACACCGTCTCCCAAGTGTCTCTCTAGTTGCAGAGAAACAGTCTCTTACTCTCAGGGAAAAAAAAAAAAAAAACTGACATCATCTCCCATGTGTCTGCGCTTTAAGAAGAGGAGGATCTTTCTCTTTCACTTGCTCCTCTTCCTTCTCTTCTCCTTCCTCCGTGTCACAGTGCACTCCTGTCATTCCTCCTGATTTACCAGACATCCTCTTTCCCCTGCTGTCACATTTGGTACAGATGGTTAGGCTCTATGGAGTGGCCTGTCAGTCTCCATTTGGCTGCCTCAGTGTGACAGCGGGCCTGATGGCTCGTGAAGGGCCCCCGACTTTCCCAGCACACGGACACTGACATTTCTCAAGGGGGCCTCGCATGCGCGCTTCCCAACCAGCCAGCGGAGAGAAACGAAGAACCTGGAGTTGACCCAAAGCCCTCCATAGGCTAAGAGAACCAGGGATAAAGAGAGGAGGGAGAAAGAGTGATTGGGGATTGAGAGGGATGCAAGTGAAAGGATGGGGTTGGATTTAGACAAAGACAGGGTAAGAGGACAGAAAGAGGAAGAGATGGAAGATGAGCAGGAGACAGAGGGATAAATATGAAGGACAGGTAGAGTGGGAGAGTATAAGAAGAGTGAGTCTGAAGTCTCAGAGGAGACATATGTCAGTCATTGCCTGTGGATGTGATCTTACAGCTCATGTCAGTAACCTATCCAGTGCCTTAGCGCTGTACTAAACACCTCCTTCTAAAGAAAGGTCGCTTCAAATGCCAGCAAAACAAGGCTGTTGTTGGTGATGCAGGTGAAGTGAAGTGGAAGAGAGGAAAGAACCCCCTCCACCACCACCACCACCACCACCACCACCACCACCAAAGACAGACTTCTACCTGAATAACCTGCCGTGACGTTAATACTCACATGTGCTGCATTAGGGATCATGCAGGTGCGCAGAACAAAAAGGTGCACACACATGATCACACAAATTCACAGGTCCATCGCTGATCACTGCACACATAAAGACAGACGTGTTCCCATTCTTCTGATGCTATTAATACACATTTTATAAGACGTGTTTCCTCATGTGACATGAATATAACGCACCGCAAATCACAAAGACGGATGTAGAGGACAAAAAATGGTCTGTGAGTAACTGCATATTTCAGAACAGAAAAAGGGAGAATAAGAAGCTCTCTCGTGTGAAATTTGTCATATAAACAGTTTCTCTGCAGCAGATAGTTTCAGTATTTCTCTTATCTTTTGAAATCCCTAGTTAACCTGCATTGAAATTAAAGGTCTATACTGTATTATTAATTACAGACTAGATAGATAGAAAGATAAAATGAAAACAATTAGGAATACAGAACCTCACCAAGAGTCAGATCTCACATCAGTTATCTCTGCTGCAAATCACCTTCTTATAAGCATTTTCTCTTAATCATATAACTGCTTTTATAAAATATTTTCTCTAATTGAAGACTTATATTTGAAGAATTATCAATGACAAATTTGTTTTCAGGTTTTATGTTTTTAAGTAAAACAGTAGTTTCAGTTCTAGATTGGTTAGGGTTTGGTTTTTTTTTTTTAGCAGGGAGGTTATTAGAAGAAATACCTCTGCTGTCTCCTGGAAAACCAAAAAATAATGCTTCATTTGAACAAGATCAAAAACTAAATGTAGCCTTGCAGAGATAAGATATTGATGAATAGGCTGTATTCCAATCATAAACTCAGAAAATGTATGAAATATAAACAATTTTTCACTTCTCAATGCAAGATTTTGATTTGAAAGCAATAAAACAAACATGGAGCTATTCTGAAAATCCTCTCATCGTGCAGAAATTAACTCAGACAAATGTCATGTCGACCCTCCACTATAAGAAGAAGCCATCACTAACCTAACCTTTGCCAATACTGTGTAGGTTGTTATATTGCATCCTGGCTGCAAGGTAGAGACCACATTTGACAATCCAGGGGGAGGGAGGAGGGGTAGTGTGGGGCGGGGGGCTGCTGTATTGTAGTGCCTCCGGGCAATGCTCCCAGTCAATATATATCTCCACACTCGCTCCTGCGCTCCCATTTGAGCGGGACGCGCTGCCCTCTCAGTGCCGCTGCAGAGGGGTGACAGCCAGCCACACCGGGACGCTCTCTAGGTACGGATGAATACATTTCTTCTCTTTTAAGTAGCTCATAGCATGCAAGTAGATTAGTTTATTAAGTTATAGCTTGCAGTATTTTAACAGGAAATTAAAAACGGGGCCTGATGTGCATGGTGCTTTTGCTTGCACTGAGATCTTGCGTTTTTAACCTGCTAATCTGCAGTTTTTCAAACATAAAAGTAAGGTTTCAATGTGAGCTTACATTTTTAGTTTTGTTGCAAATTATTTAAGTCTAAGATTAAATTTGGTCACAAGATTGTAGTTATGGAGGAAATTAAAAGATGTTTTCCAAATCTAAACGGCATTGTCACTAATTTTACACATTTGTAGCATTATAAAATGCAATTCAAATGAATATTACATTTACTTTAATGAAGAATTTTGAAATATTGCAATAATTAATCATCAGATTCAGCTGGTGTTTTGCTGACAGATTTGCATGCCAGACAGGCAGAAAATAACTTTTCTATTCACATACAATAAATTGATGGTATGTGTTTGTAGGAAATATGTTTGGCTAAAAATGGTTTGATTGCATCTTGAAATTAAGGCTAATTATACTGAAAACTGACCATGAAGAGGCAATAACCAGGTGATGATAACTGACAATAAAACTGTTATTTTTAAATCCTCTTTCTTCTTTTCCAGGACTTTTCTCTTCTCAGAGAGAGACAACCAACTCATCATCCATAAAACCATCTAAGGTAAAGTTTTTAACATAAAGTATATATATTTTTTAAAACCTAAGAGCTTAAAAACTATTTACTTTACAGCACTTATGTGCATTTACTATCTGTACAAATAGCCCGTCCCACAGGCTGTCAGTGGTGTGGTTGCTGTTGCATGTAACTTGT